>NC_059077.1:23949714-24256589 GCF_020497125.1 Mauremys mutica | reverse complement strand
TGTCCCTAACCTCTGTTTGTCAGAGGGTGGTGATGGACAGCAGGCGAGAGATCACGTGAACATTACCTGTTAGTTTCACTCCCTCTGGGGCACCTAGCATTGGCCACTATCGGTAGACAGGATACTGGGCTTAATGGACCTTTGGTCTAACCCAGTTTGGCCATTCTTATGTTCTGAGGGATCGGTTCTGGGTCTGGTTCTGTTCAATATCTTCATCAATGATTTAGATAATGGCATAGAGAGTACACTTAAGAAGTTTGCTTCTTCGAGTGATTGCTCATGTGTATTCCACAGTAGGTGTGCGTGCTCGCCATTTGCATCAGTGCCGGAAGTTTTTCCCTTAGCAGTACCCATAGTGGGGGAGCACTGCTGCGACCCCTAGAATGGTGCCTCTATATCACGCTATAAGGGGAGCTGTGCACTCTCCCCACCCTCAGTTCCTTCTTGCCGCCAGTGAAGGTAGTTGGAACTTTGTGCTCCAGCTCTGCTGTAGCGCTTCTAGCCTTAGTAGCACAACTCTTCTCATCGATTATTATTCTAGTTAGTTGCCTGGCTTGGGGCATGCCCCATGGCCCAGGCTTCAAGTCGTGCGACTCCTGTTGCAGTTCTATGCCCAGGAGCAACCCACACTCAGTGTCTTCGCTGTCTGGGTGAAACTCATGTGAGTGAGCATTGTAAAATTTGCAGATTGTTCAAACCTTCAACAAAGCGTGAAAGAGATATACAACTCCGGGCCCTGCTAATGGAATTGGCATTGTCCCCAGCACCTGCATGCCAACCCAACTCAGCGCCGGGCACGCGTCATCGGTGTGGAGTGAGGCTCCATCCACCAGTCAGCACCGCCCCCGTGCCAAGAAGCAATGGAAGACTCAGCGGTGCCAAGAGAAGGACAGGAGTGAGGCCAGACCCATGTTGGGCAGCCCACAATCCCCCTCGGGAACCTGACCTCTGACTCGCGTTGAGCGGAGTAGTCCGGTCCCGTCCACACATGCCTCTACTGTGGTGAAAATGCCATCGATGCCGGAGGCAGCATAGGACTCGGAACTGGGGGTTGAACCACTGGTACCACCCGATACCCTGGGGGCAGAGCCGGTCCCCTTACCAGCACCGGAGGAATCCATAGCGGCGCCACCACCCGCCCTGCAGGAAGAATTCAAGGCTCACCAAGAGCTCCTTAGGCAGGTGGCTTCGAACCTCCAGCTTCAGGCTGAGGAGATGGAGGAACTGTCAGACACCTTGTTCAATGTGTTGTCCTCCTCAGCACCAGGCCATGTGGCCTTGCCTCTCCACCAAGGGGTGGCCAACATATCGACTTCGCTTTGGCAAACCCCAGCCTCCTTGACGCCCATTTCTAAAAAGGCAGAAAGAAAGTACTTTGTGCCAGTAAAGGAAAGGAGCACAAATACTTGTACTCTCACCCGGCACCCAACTCTCTGGTGGTGGAGTCTGTAAACCACCAGGACAGGCATGGTCAACCCGTGCCCACCCCCCTAAGTATAAAGACGCTAGGAGACTGGATACCTTTGGCAGGAAGGTTTATTCATCGGCCAGCTTCCAGCTCAGGGTGGCAAATCACCAAGCCCTGCTGAGCTGGTATGATTTTAATTTGTGGGGCTCCCTGCCAAAGTTTGAACCCCTTCTCCAAGAAAGGGACAAGAGGGAGTTCAGAGCTTTGGTCGACGAAGGAGCGGCAGTGGTGAAAGCAGCTCTTCAAGTGGCTTTGGACGCAGCGGATACAGCGGCCCGTTCGATGGCCTCGGCCATCTCCATGCACAGAGCGTCGTGGCTCTCACTGTTGGGGCTGTCCGCGGAGTCCTAGTCCCTCATGCAGGACCTGCCCTTCGACAGGAAGGCCCTGTTTGTGGATCAGACAGACGTCTGTCTGCATGGGATAAAAGACTCACACACTACCCTGCAAACTCTGGGCCTGTATGTCCCGCCAGCGAAGGACAAACTCAGACCACAAGCCTCGGCCCCTCCAGCTAGAGGCAGATATGAGCCTCTGCCAGGGAGGCCGAGGGAGCAGAGACGCAGGTCCCAGCGCCAGTCCCGCTTGGCCCCGCGACTGGCCCCTCAAAGGGCAAGAGGCAGGGGAAGAGGTGCTTTTGACTCTTTGCGGGGGGTTACCGGGCCTATTGCCAGGGAAGCCCCCCCAGTTTGTATTTGGCAACCGTTTATCTGCCTTCCGAGTGCAATGGTCCAGTATAACGTCAGACCAGTGGGTCCTCAGCACCATTTCCAAGGGCTACATGTTGCAGTTTGCTTCGCCCCCCCTCCACCACCACCTGCCCCCGGAGGTCCCCAGGGATCCAGAGCACGCCCTCCTTCTAAACCAGGAGGTGATGCGCTGCCTCACACTGGGCGCGATGGAGAAGGTACCTCGGGAATTCCAGGGCACAGGGTTTTACTCCCGGTATTTCCTGATTCCGAAGGAAAAGGCAGGCTCAGGCCCATCCTCAACCTGCAGAACCTCAACCAATTTATGGGCCGTTACAAGTTCCGTATGGTTTCCCTGGCCTCTATTATTCCGTCCTAGATCCAGGGGATTGGTTCGCAGCCCTGGACCTCCAGGATGCGTATTTCCACATCCATATTTTCAAGGGCCACAGGCGCTTCCTCCGCTTCTGGGTAGGGTGGGACCACTACCAGTTTACGGTCCTTCTCTTTGGCCTCTCCACAGCCCCCAGGGTTTTTACCAAATGCAGGGTGGTAGTGGCAGCCCACCTCAGGAGGAACGGGCTGCAAATTTTCCCATACCTGGACGACTGGCTGTTCAAGGGCAAGTCCCGGTCCCAGGTGCAGGCCCAGATGGAATTTCTGCTGGCCACTTGCGAGAGTCTAGACCTAGTGGTGAACAAAGACAAGTCCACGTTAGTGCCGGTTCAGCGCATACACTTCATAGGGACGCTGTTAGACTCAGTGGTGGCCATGGCCTCTCTCCACTGGGACAGGTTCGAGACACTCAAAAGTCTCATGACTTCAGTCACGGCCTTCCTTGTGATGACGGCAAGGGTGTGTCTTCAAATATTGGGCCACATGGCAGCATGCCCCTCCGTGGTGTGACATGCCAGATGCAGAATGAGGCCCCTCCAACTCTGGCTGGCCTCCCAATATTCCTAGGCCAGGGATGACCAGGGCAAGGTGGTCACGTTACCTCCCACCGTAGTAGCCGACCTGCAATGTTACAAGGGATTCCCTTCCGAGAGACCCCTCCCTCGCTAGATCTGGTGACAGACGCCTCGGACCTGGGGTGGGGAGCCCATACAGGTAGCTTCCAAACCCAGGGCAGATGGTCGACCTCGGAATTGTCCCTGCAAATAAATGTCAGGGAACTCAGGGCGGTGCGCCTGGCGTGCATAGCGTTCAACCCGCACCTATGGGGAAAGACAGTCAGAGTCCTCATGGACAATACGGCCGCGATGTATTACATCAACAGGCAAGGGGGCACGCGCTCCTCGGCCTTGTGCCAGGAAGCCCTGGACCTATGGGAATTCTGCATAGCCCATGATATCTCTCTGAGGGCTTTTCACCTGCCCGGCACTCGCAATACGCGAGCCGATCACCTCAGCAGGGTTTTCTCCCACCAGTACGAATGGTCACTGCACTGGGAGGTTGCCCAGCAGCTCTTCCAAGAGTGGGGAGCTCCCCAGGTAGATCTCTTTGCTACTGCCCAGAATCGTCTCTGCCCCGAGTTCTGCTTCAGGGCCGGGGTGGGCAGTGGGGCGATCTCGGACGCATTCCTGATTTGGTGGTCGGTCCACCTGTTCTATGTTTCCCCTGATAGGCAAGGTCTTACAGAAAGTGAAGGCAGACAAGTTGAGAGTTATCCTCATATCCTCGGATTGGGCTTGGCAATATTGGTACGGGACACTCCTACAGTTTCTAGCTGCCCTCCTGTGCAGGCTGCCGCTTCGGCCGGACCTCCTCTCCCAGGAGAGAGGATGCCTCCTCCATCCCAACCTGGCCGCGCTTCATTTGACAGCATGGCTTCTCCATGGTTAGACAAGGAGGAAGGGAGGTGTTTGAAGGATGTCAGGCAAGTTCTGCTGGAAAGCAGAAAGCCGTCCACACGATGGACCTACCTGGCCAAATGGTATAGGTTCACTAGGTGGGCGAGAGAAAGGGGTACTTCCCCATCATCCGCATCACTCCAACTCATTCTCGACTACCTCCTGTCCCTTAGGACCCAGGGGCTAGCTCCCACCTCGGTCAGGATACACTTAGATGCCATTTCGGCTTTCCATCCTTCGGTGCATAGTCGCTCGTTTTTTTCCCATCACATGACATCCCAGTTTTTGAAAGGACTGGATCAGGCATTCCCTTACGCCAGGCCCCCGGTCCCACTATGGGACCTGCACCTAGTGCTCTCCCACTTCATGGGTCTCCCTTTTGAACCCCTGAACACGTGTTCCTGGTCCCACTTATCATGGAAGGTAGCGTTCCTTGTGGCAATCACCTCAGCCCGCCGTGTCTTAGAGCTTAGGTCCCTAACCTTGGAATATATTATTGCCCTTATATAAATCCATGGTACGCCCACATCTCGAATACTGTGTACAGATGTGGTCTCCTCACCTCAAAAAAGATATTCTGGCACTAGAAAAGGTTCAGAAAAGGGCAACTAAAATGATTAGGGGTTTGGAGAGGGTCCCATACGAGGAAAGATTAAAGAGGCTAGGATTCTTCAGCTTGGAAAAGAGGAGACTAAGGGGGGATATGATAGAGGTATATAAAATCATGAGTGATGTTGAGAAAGTGGATAAGGAGAAGTTATTTACTTATTCCCATAATACGAGAACTAGGGGTCACCAAATGAAATTAATAGGCAGCAGGTTTAAAACAAATAAAAGGAAGTTCTTCTTCATGCAGCACACAGTCAACTTGTGGAACTCCTTACCTGAGGAGGTTGTGAAGGCTAGGACTATAACAATGTTTAAAAGGGGACTGGATAAATTCATGGTGGCTAAATCCATAAATGGCTATTAGCCAGGATGGGTAAGGAATGGTGTCCCTAGCCTCTGTTTGTCAGAGAGTGGAGATGGATGGCAGGAGAGAGATCACTTGATCATTGCCTGTTAGGTTCACTCCCTCTGGGGCACCTGGCATTGGCCACTATCGGTAGACAGATACTGGGCTAGATGGACCTTTGGTCTGACCCGGTACGGCCTTTCTTATGTTCTTATGTAACCCCTGTATACGGTCTTCCACAGGGATAAGGTCCAGCTTCACCCACACACAGCTTTTCTGCCAGAAGTGGTCTCGGCTTTTCATATGGATCAGGACATTTTCTTTCTGATACTCTGTCCCAAGCCCCATTCCTCTAATGAGGAATGGCGCCTTCACACGCTGGATGTGCGTAGGGCGCTGGCCTTTTACCTAGACCGAACCAGGCCATTCCGGAAATCCCAGCAACTTTTCATTGCATCTGCTGAACTCATGAGGGGGCAACCAGTTTCTACCCAGTAAATTTCCCACTGGATTACCTTGTGCATACGCACGTGTTATGACCTGGCAGGGATTCCCCCACTGCCTCTCATGAAGGCGCATTCTACGAGAGCTCAGGCCTCCTCAGCCTCCTATGTAGCTCACGTCCCCATTCAGGACATTTGTAGGACTGCCACGTGGTCCTCTGTCCACACCTTTTCCTCGCGCTACGCGATCGTCTCCCAAACACAAGATGATGCTGGGTTTGGTTGGGCGGTACTCCGTCCCGGAAACCCTTAAACTCCTACCCACCTCCATCAGATATAGCTTGGAGTCATCTACTGTGGAATACACATGAGCAATCACTCGAAGAAGAAAGGCCTAGCGAAGGGAGGGATAGCTCAGTGGTTTGAGCATTGGCCTGCTAAACCCAGGGTTGTGAGTTCAATCCTTGAGGGGTTGATTTGGGGATTGGTTCTCCTTTGAGCAGGGGGTTGGACTAGATGATCTCCTGAGGTCCCTTCCATCCCTGATATTCTATGATTCTATGATCCCACCCTCCTTCCCCTCTGTCGGAGTTGTCTGGCAAGAAGGAACTGAGGGTGGGGGGAGTGTGCAGCTCCCCTTATAGTGCTATATAGAGGTGCCACTCTAGGGGTCGCAGTGGTGCTCCCCTACTATGGGTACTACTAAGGGAAAAACTTCCGGCACAGGTGCACGTGGCGAACACGCACACCTACTGTGGAATACACCTGAGCAACACATCTCGAAGAACTCCAGTTACGGAACAGGTAACTGTCCTATATGACACCAAGCTGGGAGGGGTTGCAAGTGCTTTGGAGAATCGGATTAAAATTCAAAATGATCTGAACAAACTGGAGAAATGGTCTGAAGTAAATAAGATGAAATTCAATAAGGACAAATGCAAAGTACTCCACTTAGGAAGGAACAATCAGTTGCACACATACAAAATGGGAAGTGACTGCCTAGGAAGGAGTACTGCGGAAAGGAATCTGGGGGTCATAGTGGATCACAAGCTTAAATATGAGTCACCAGTGTACAGCTGTTTCAAAAAAAGCAAACATCATCCTGGGATATATTAGCAGCAGTATTGTAAGCAAGACACGAGAAGTAATTTTTCTGCTCTACTCCACACTGATTAGGCCTCAGCTGGAGTATTGGTATCCAGTTCTGGGTGCCACATTTCAGGAAAGATGTGGACAAATTGGAGAAAGTCCAGAGAAGCGCAACAAAACTGATTAAAGTTCTAGAAAACATTACCTATGAGGGAAGATTGAAAAAATTGGTTTTCTTTAGTCTGGAGAAGAGAAGACTGAGAGGTGACATGATAACAGTTTTCAAGTGTATAAAAGGTTGTTACAAGGAGGAGAGAGAAAAAATGTTGTTCTTAACCTCTGAGGATAGGACAAGAAGCAATTGGCTTAAATTGCAGCAAAGGCGGTTTAGGTTGGACATTAGGAAAAACTTCCTAACTGTCAGAGTGGTTAAGCACTGGAATAAATTGCTTAGAGAGGTTATGGAATCCCCATCATTGGAGATTTTTAAGAGCAGGTTGGACAAATACCTGTCAGCGATGGTCTAGATAATACTTATTCCTGCCTGGAGTGCAGGGGACTGGACTAGATGATCTCTCAATGTCCCTTCCAGTACATGTGATTCACCACAGCCAGTTAGTAGATTTGATGGACTAATGGTCTGATGTTAATTACTCTTATGTTCCTTTAAAATACCAAAGACCATATAAGAAATGATCTCTGAAATATTTGTGCAATAGGCAAGTGCTATGCAAACATCCCTGGAAAACATAATTAAATGTCTTCACATTTGGATACCTGCTTTATAACCTTATAATTTTAAGGTGTGGTCTACACAGTTGTTGTATCAAGATAACTATGTCAGCAAGGGGTGTTATTTTTTGTTTGATTGGGTTTTTACTGTTAAAGTAATACTAGTACAACCCTTAATATGGATGCAGATATACCAGTACAAAGGGGCCTTACATTGAAATAGCTTATTCCCCCTTCTGTACAGAAACAAGCAAGATTAGTATGAGCACTTTTATCCTAGTATAACTGTGTAACACTGCTGCAGCCTTTATACTGGCATAGTTAAAGCATTACTATGTTTGTTTATAGGTAAGCCTAAGGAATTTTCCCTGGGATAACTAAAGCTGGGTGAAAGAACAAAGGAGAAAGAAATAGAAAGTAACATTCTTAGCATTCAGACCAAAAACTAAAGAATCCTTTTAACAGGATGATCATTCATGTGACTGGAGAATTGCTAATATAGTACTTATTTTTAAGAAGGGGCGGGGGGGGGGAGTGATCTGGGAAACTACAGACCTCTTAGTTTGACCTCAATTGTATGCAAGGTCTTAGAACAAATTTTGAAAGAGAAAGTAGTTAAGGCCACAGAGGTGAATGGAAATTAGGATAAAATACAACATGGTTTTACAAAAGGCAGCTAGTGCTAGGATAACCTGATCTCCTTCTTTGAGAAGATAACTGATTTTTTAGACAAAGGAAATGCAGATCTAATCTACCTGGATTTTAGTAATGCATTTGATACAGTTTCATATGGGAAATTATTAGTTAAATTGGAGAAGATGGAGATTAATATGAAAATTGAAAGATGGATGAGGAACTGGTTAAAGGGTAGGCTACCATGGGTCATACTGAAAGGTGAACTGTCAGGCTGGAGGGAAGTTACTAGTGGAGATCCTCAGGGATTGGTCTTGGGACCAATCTTATTCAATATTTTCATTAATGACCTTGGCACAAAAAGTGGGAGCGTGCTAATAAAATTTGCGATGACACAAATTTGGGCGGTATTGCCAATATGAATGGAATAACACACAAGGAGGAGATTCAAAGAGCTTGGCTTGTTTAGCCTAACAAAAGGAAGGCTGTGGGGAAATATGATTGCTCTCTATAAATACATCATAGGGATAAATACTAGGGAGGGAGAGGAGTTATTTAAGTGCTAATGTGGACACAAGAACAAATGTATATAAACTGGCCATTGACAAGTTTAGGCTTGAAATTAGATGATGGTTTCTAACCATCCAAGGCATGAAGTTCTGGAACAGCCTTCCAAGGAGAGTAGTAGAGGCAAAAAACCTAACTGGCTTCCAGGCTGAACTTGTTATGTTTATTGAGGGGATGGTATGATGAGACTGCTTACAATGGCATGTAGCCAATCTGCAACTGCTAGTAGCAAATGTCAACAACCGCGAGTGATGGGACACTAGATGGGCAGGACTCTGAGTTACTACGGAGAATTCTTTCCCAGGGATCTGGCTGATGGGTCTTGCCCACATGCTCAGGGTCCAACTGATCACCGTATTTGGGGTTGGAAAGGAATTTTCCACGGGTTTTTTTCACCTTCCTCTGCATGGTCACTTGCAGCTTTAAACTACTATAAACTTCTATAACTTGAAGTCTTTAAATCATGATTTGAAGACATCAGTAACTCAGCCAGAGGTTATGGGTCAATTACAGGAGTGGCTGGGTGAGGTTTTGTGGCCTGCAATGTGCAGGAAGTCAGACTAGATTATCATGAAGGTCCCTTCTGGCATTAGTCTGTTCATAGATTACAAGGCTACAAGAGACTGTTATGATCCACTTATCTGATCTGCATAACACAGGTCATAGTTTATTCTTATACTGATCTCAATGAGTCAGTCAATGAGTTTTGCAAGGAAACAAAACCCACAACAGGACTGATTCATATAATTGCTTTATATTAGAACTTCAGCAAAAAAGGAAGAGAAACTAATTGTTATTAAAATCAAATTTTGGTTCAAAGTCTTAAGCGAACATCGGGATGTCCCTCTTGTACTGGACAATACACTATCAAAGGCAGTGTGTAGCAACTTTGCGGTTAGGAAATGTTCTGAGGATCACAAGACCTCAACTCTTTCCTCTTCCAGAAGAAACTAGGGGCCTAATCATCCCTGGAAATGCTAGTGTATTTATTCCTGTGAGTTACTTTGCTATAATGATGAATGGTGGTAAAATAGAAAAGAATATTTTTCTTATATGTTAATTTATTTTCTCTAAATAATTTATTCACCAATCCCCACACACTCTGGTAGGCAACTCATATGATAGGGCATTTATTTTGTGTATAGGTCTTTTAAAAAACCCTTAACTTTCAAGTGATAAAAACACATTGGGTCAGTTCCTTGCTGGTGAAAATCAGCAGCACTCCAGTTGATGTCAATGGATGACACCAGTTTACACCACTGAGGATCTGGAACTTTATCTTTAAAGCTCAAGGGGGCATATTTTCAAAGGCACAGATAGAAGTTAGGCACCTAGCTGCCCTTCATGAGATTTTTTTTCCAGGGCATGAATATTTTTATTCAGCTTCTGTCAGATGTATTCATTTTGGAGCTAGATCATCTGAACAGCTCTGACTGCTCCCCAGAGCTCTCTAGGGAAGGACGCTACCCAGTTGAGATGGATTAGTGGGCATCCTACTTCCAAAAAAGAATGAGCAGTTTAGAAAAATAACCTTTTGATGAGCTACAGGTACAGCACTCCTCCTGGGGTTTCTGGAAGCACACAGCTGGCCTGGCCTGAGACTGCTGTAATGTTGCTATTCGGCCATCTGCTAGGAAGCACACAGGAATAGAGGCTTTGCAGTACTCTGAGGGTACGTCTACACTACGGGATTATTCCGAATTTGCATAAACCAGTTTTGTAAAACAGAATTTATAAAATCGGGTGGAGCGCGGCCATACTAAGCACATTAAATCGGTGGTGTGCGTCCATGGTCCGTGGCTAGCGTCGATTTCTGGAGCGTTGCACTGTGGGTAGCTATTCCCTAGCTATCCCATAGTTCCCGCAGCCTCCCCCGCCCCTTGGAACTTCCGGGTTGAGATCCCAGTGCCTGATGGGGCAATAATCATTGTCGCAGGTGGTTCTGGGTAAATGTCGTCAGTCACTCCTTCGTCTGGGAAAGCAACGGCAGACAAGCATTTCGCGCCTGTTTTTCCCCTGGATTGCCCTGGCAGATGCCATAGCATGGCAATCATGGAGCTTTTTTTGCCGTTTGTGACTCTCACCGTATGTGTACTAGATGCCGCTCACAGAGGCGATTCAGCAGCGCTACACAGAAGCATGCTTTTGCTTTTGCATGACAGCAGAGATGGTTACTAGCCATATTGCACCATCCAAACCCTTCCATAAATTGGAACTGAGGATGATCATGGCTACCAGTCCTTTTGTACCATTTGCTGCTAGTGCCCCTGGTCAATCAGCCAGGGGCGCAAAAGCCAAGAGTGGTTACTAGCCATATTGCACCTTCCATCGTTTTGTACCATTGGCTGCTGTCATAAGTGCCCCTGGCCGATCAGCCAGGGGCGCAAAAGCAAAAATTGGGAATGACTCCCTGAGTCAATCCCTCCTTTTTGGTATCTAAAAATAGAATCAGTGCTGCCTAATATAGGCAAGTGTGCTAGAGAACCACCTGCTCTGTGTCAGAGCCCGCAGAAATTATTATCTGTATGCTATTCACAGGGGGTGCTCCTGTAACAACCCCACCTGTTGATTCCGTTCTTCCCCCAGCCTTTCTTGGCTACCGTAGCATTGTCCCCCCACTTGTGTGATGAATTAATAAAGAATGCAGGAATAAGACACACTGACTTGTTAGTGAGAAATGAGTGGAAGGCAGCCTCCAGCTGCTATGATAGTCCAGACAGGACATTAAGCAGTGTGTAGGAGAGAAGCCCAGCATCCCGCTGCTAGTCCAAGGGCAACTGAATCTTTTCTTTACACATGAAGGGTGGGGGCTGATGGAGCTCAGCCCCCTGTTGCTATGATGAGGATGGTTACCAGCCATATTGCACCATCCATCCACCAGAAAAAATTAGGGCCAATAGGCTGATGACGAGGACGGTTACCAGTCCTTTTGTACCATCAGCTGAGGCTGATGATGAGGATGGATTTCCATCATTTTGTACGATCAGCTTATGCTGATGATGAGGATGGATTTCCATCCTTTTGTACCATCAGCCGCCCATGGCGGGGGGGGGAGCAAGGATGTTGGTGTTGAGTGCTGCACTATCGCGTCTATCTGCAGCATTCAGTAAAGATAGGGTGACATGTAAAAGAGTCAGAGGATTGTTTTACCTTTCGCTTCTGGGGGTAGGTGGGGGGTGGGTGAGTAGATTGCCAAGCTATGCCCTGACCTGCGGGCACTGTGTTTGACCCTAGAAGCATTTGGAGCTCAGCCAAGAATGCAAATAATTTTAGGAGGCTGCAGGAACTGTGGGATAGCTTCAGTCCTCCAGTCCATGCGCATCCATTTGATTCTTTGGCTTTCCGTTACGCTTGTCACGCTGCAGTGCGCTGAGTCCCTGCTATGGCGTCTGTCTGGAGATTTTTAAAAAAGGATTCTGAATTTCATCTTCTGTAACGGAGCGCTGATAGAACGGATAGAACGGATTTGCCTGCCCTTACAGCGATCACATCCGCATGGTCCATGCGGGAGCTCTTTTTTTTATTTTGATTTCGGACTGCATCGCCACCCGTGCTGATCGGAGCTCCACGCTGGGCAAACAGGAAATATTCAAAAGTTCGCGGGGCTTTTCCTGTTTACCTGACCACTGCATCCGAGTTCAGATTGCGGTCCAGAGCGGTCACTGGTGCACTGTGGGATAGCTCCCGGAGGCCAATACCGTCGATCAGCGTCCACACTAACCCTAATCCGATATGTTAATACCGATACTAGCGTTACTCCTCTCGTTAGGGAGGAGTACAGAAACCGGTTTAAAGAGCCATTAAAATCGATATAAGGTGCCTCCTAGTGTGGACGGTTTTGGCGTTAAATCGGTTTTACGCTCCTAAAACCGATTTAAACGCCTAGTGTAGACCAGGCCAGAGCCACATCTTGCTCAAAGTAGGCATCACAGTGCATCCAGAAAGTGGGAGAGACTATTTCCAATTAGTTTTCAAATGAAGTAATTATAGGGTATGGATTAACTGTGGAACTTTCCATTTGCAGAGAAAGATGTGACTCAATACTTCTCTGCAAATGGAAAGTTCCACAGTTAAACAAACTCCAAGGTTCTTCGGCTGAGTCTTTGATTTTTGGCTTATAGGGATTCTAAGGAAGGTTAATAAACCGAAGTTTAAATCCTTTGCATTGGAACTCAGTTTTCTTTTGGTGTTTTCAGCTTTAAAAAGGTAGGTATAGGGAAGGGTTGTGCTTGTGTGTGTGACAGAAATATCTGAATCTAGCTAAAGCTGTGAGATGTGCTTTGTTTTGCCTTTCCATTCAAAGCCTCAATATTTTTTATCTATTTATTTAATTTATCATTGTCATTCATCAGCTAGTATAACTGCCTTTATGTTCAAGTCTCTTGGCTTTTTAAGTGTCTCCTTGAATCTTAATAGGGTCTGGGAATTGAGAAGCAATGCTGAATAGTCCAGGGACATGCTTGGATATGCAAAGTAGTGGAGAAACATGGAGACACTTCTGTTTTTCAGTTGTTACATGCAAAAATTACATGGGCTCAATATTAAGGTTGCAGAGTTAAAATCACAAAGTCAGGAAATGAAAAAATGTGTCAAACAGCAGCATTCACTCAGATGCATTGTACTTTATATTCCTGTTTTCTTTTTGTTAAATGTGTAGCTTAATATTACAGTATAATTCTTTGTCCAACATACACCATAAAGCATGAATATGGTTGAGTTCCATTTCCTAACTTTTGTGACTCTAACTGTATGACAGATGTTAATGCAACATTAATTTGTTTGCATTTACTGTCCAGGTCCTCTTTAAAATTAAATGGGGGTTGGGGAGAAATGACCTATGGCTAATGATGTTAGCATTTCAGTTGCCCAAATTAGGATTTGAAGTTCACAATTTATTAAGGTGAGTGAGCTGGGGCATGTGTGAGTTTACAGGACACTGGCATTTCTGTTTACGTGGTGGTAGCTGTATTTTCACAACAACAACCAAAGATAAAAATGGGGAGTTTTGCCATTTGTCAGGATCTCACCCCTGGCCCTTACAATTTCCCACATGGAAATCATTCTAGCAGCAATGGAAGTCTCTTGGCCTATCATGCTGGGCAAAGAGACTGGCATAATGGATATGTCACAGGGAGTGCAGGTTTTCATTCGTGGAGCTGGATAAAATATTCATAGTGAACATTTTTTGTCAAAACTGCCTGTTCTTAGGTTTGTGAAATTCACTTGAAACAAAAGCAGTTTTACTCAAAAATTTCCAAAGATTTCAAATATTGGATAAACTGGAACTTGGAATTAACTGCATGAGGCTCCTCTTGCTCATTGTACAATTGTGTTGGATTAGAAGTCAGATGGTAATGAGAATGCTTACCATCTCTGTTTCTATTATGTTCTTCTCTTTATTCCTGAAAAGAGGGGAGAAATTGACCGAAAGAGATGGATTATGCAGACCCTGAAATGCAAACTCAGAGCATGGAATCTGTCAGCAACAGGGTAGGGACCAACATGCATGATCCCTAGGATGTAAGTGTATTCTTGTTTGTATAGTCAACCTTTGTTTTCATTTATTTTCTCTTGATTTTTTTCAGTAAACATTGCTTTCCCCTTCATCTATTCTCTTAGTTCTGCCTTGGATTCCTTGTCACTGCAACAAACCTTCTGGAGTCTGCTAGTGCTGCTGAGAGTGCCAGCTAGAAGAGCTCACTCAAGCAGTACGAGGCTCTCCTGTCCTGTAGGCCTGATGAACAAGTGACCCAAACTTTGACCCTGTCTCTAGAGTAGCAGTCTTGCCTCTTTTCATTCCTTTTCTCATAGTGTTTTTGTTGTGTGGTTGCTGGTGAGTATTTGCTTCAGGTTGGGGGGGTACCCAGAAGTCACCTACTACAGGACAGGCCCAACAAAGAAAATAACAGAACGCCACTAGCCCTCACCTTCAGCCCCCAATTAAAACCTCTCCAGTGCATCATCAAAGATCTACAACCTATCCTGAAAGATGATCCCTCACTCTCACAGATCTTGGGAGACAGGCCAGTCCTCGCTTATAGACAGCCCCCCAACTTGAAGAAAATACTCAAACCAGCAACCACACACCACACAACAAAAACACTAACCCAGGAACCTATCCTTGCAACAAAGCTCGATGCCAGCTCTGTCCACATATTTATTCAAATGACATCATCATAGGACCTAATCACATCAGCCACGCCATCAGGGGCTCGTTCACCTGCACATCTACCAATGTGATATATGCCATCATGTGCCAGCAATGCCCCTCTGCCATGCACATTGGCCAAACCGGACAGTCTCTACGCAAAAGAATAAATGGACACAAATCTGACATCAGGAATCATAACATTCAAAAACCAGTAGGAGAACACTTCAACCTCTCTGGTCACTCAGTAACAGACATAAAGGTGGCAATTTTGCAACAGAAAAGCTTCAAAAACAGACTCCAACGAAAAACTGCTGAGCTTGAATTAATATGCAAACTAGATACCATTAACTTGGGTTTGAACAGAGACTGGGAGTGGCTGGGTCATTACACATATTGACTCTATTTCCCCATGTTAAGTATCCTCACACCTTCTTGTCAACTGTCTAAATGGGCCATCTTGATTATCACTACAAAAGTTTTTTTTTCTCCTGCTGATAATAGCTCATCTTAATTAATTAGCCTCTTACAGTTGGTATGGCTACTTCCACTTTTTCATGTTCTCTGTATGTATATATATCTTCTTACTGTATATTCCATTCTATGCATCCGATGAAGTGGGCTGTAGCCCACGAAAGCTTATGCTCAAATAAATTTGTTAGTCTCTAAGCCACAAGTACTCCTGTTCTTTTCAATAATGGATTGTATTTCTATAGTGTCTTTCATATGAAGCCTCAGAGTGCTTAGCAGATGATACCTTAGCTGATATAAAATTTGTCCTGAATTGGGCAGTGTCTCTCCATCTCAAATGGCAGTGCTGGAATAGAAAACAATTGTATACATCCTGCATGAGCAAGATGCCTGGGAAGTGTAGTCAGTGACAGTCCTAAGGGTTTAGTCAGTTCAGCTTCTAGATCTGTTTACCACTTGTATTGACTAAATGCCAATAGGTCTCCAAATCTGAAGCAACCACTAGCTCTTGTTTTGCATCATGTGTATGTGTTTGTCCTGGAATCCCAGAGGGCAGATTAACGCGGCAGCTCCTGTGACTCTCTCCAGTTGGTAGTGCCAAATACTGCCCTCTCTGCTTTCAACAGGCTTCCTTAAGCCTCTTGCCTCCCTACAGGCTCTGGCATGCTGCTGTGCTAAGTGACCCCGGGCCAGCAGGGCTCAGAGCCTATCTCTCTTCCTTCTACGTGACTTTGCCCATGTTCGGAGCTGTATCCTGTTTCAAGCCCTGGGGCTGCTGCCAGTATCCAGTAAATTGGCTTTCCTTGTGTGCTCAGGCAGTAACTGGAGATGGCAGTAATGTGCATTCTCCTTCCACAAACCCCTCCTCCTCCCCTTTTCCCCCATTCAGTGCCTGACTGTGTTGTAATCCCTAGCTCTAGAGTCTTCTTGGCCCCTGGGGGCAGGTGGAATGAGAACATGTTGTAAGTGTTAGTGATTTATCAGGCACATATTGTTACCCAGCTGAGCTTTCCCTCCATTCCAGCTGCCCTGCCACATAGTTAAACAGACAAGCGTGTCACAGAGCTGGCACATGGACATGGCCTATATTGACCCTCTTAAATCAGGGATTGGGATTGGAAAAAAGTGTAGAAGGAGGGGGAAGAACTGGTCAAATCCATCACTTTGCACGGTCTGCACTGAGAGGAGAATGCATACAGGATTATAGGAAATTATTGACAGTAGACAGTAACAGCAGGAGAAAACTACACTGCAACCAGCCTGATATGAATGCCTGTGGGGATGGTTGGGACACGTGTTCCTTGGAACTAGAGAGCGGTTTAAACCAAAACTCCAGATACAAACTTTGGTGGTTTGGATCTAGAAAGCTGAACAATTTTATTTTGGCTGCAGGGTGGCATTATTGTTGATCTTATTTAATTACGAATGTTGCTATATGATATGAAAATTTTGAGGACATAGAGTATGTATTTAAAAAGGGCTAGATTCACATTAAGTAGTAAATTACTCTGCACATAAGGATGGCAGAATGTGGCCCCAAATAAACAAATAAAAAATGAGAGCATCATGCTGACATACACCAAATCTGCCCTGTTACCTGAAACACCTTTGTGTTGTTCTGCACCAATGAGGAAGAGGCCAACAGGAGTACATAAGAACATAAGAACGGCCGTACCGGGTCAGACCAAAGGTCCATCTAGCCCAGTATCTGTCTACCAACAGTGGCCAGTGCCAGGTGCCCCAGAGGGAGTGAACATAACAGGCAATGATCAAGTGATCTCTCTCCTGCCATCCATCTCCACTCTCTGACAAACAGAGGCTAAGGACACCATTCCTTACCCATCCAGGCTAATAGCCATTTATGGACTTAACCACCATGAATTTATCCAGTTCTCTTTTAAACGCTGTTATAGTCCTAGCCTTCACAACCTCCTCAGCTAAGGAGTTCCACAAGTTGACTGTGTGCTGCGTGAAGAAGAACTTCCTTTTATTTGTTTTAAACCTGCTGCCTATTAATTTCATTTGGTGACCCCTAGTTCTTGTATTGTGGGAATAAGTAAATAACTTTTCCTTATCCACTTTCTCCACATCACTCATGATTTTATATACCTCTATCATATCCCCCCTTAGTCTTCTCTTTTCCAAGCTGAAGAGTCCTAGCCTCTTTAATCTCTCCTCATATGGGACCCTCTCCAAACCCCTAATCATTTTAGTTGCCCTTTTCTGAACCTTTTCTAGTGCAGTATATCTTTTTTGAGGTGAGGAGACCACATCTGTACACAGTATTCAAGATGTGGGTGTACCATGGATTTATATAAGGGCAATAATATATTCTCAGTCTTATTCTCTATCCCCTTTTTAATGATTCCTAACAGCCTGTTTGCTTTTTTGACTGCCGCTGCACACTGCGTGGACGTCTTTAGAGAACTATCCACAATGACTCCAAGATCTTTTTCCTGACTCGTTGTAGCTAAATTAGCTCCCATCATATTGTATAGTTGGGGTTATTTTTTCCAATGTGCATTATTTTACATTTATCCACATTAAATTTCATTTGCCATTTTGTTGCCCAATCACTTAGTTTTGTGAGATCTTTCTGAAGTTCTTCACAGTCTGCTTTGGTCTTAACTATCTTGAGCAGTTTAGTATCATCTGCAAACTTTGCCACCTCACTGTTACCCCTTTCTCCAGATCATTTATGAATAAATTGAATAGGATTGGTCCTAGGACTGACCCTTGGGGAACACCACTAGTTACCCCTTTCCATTCTGAGAATTTACCATTAATTCCTGCCCTTTGTTCCCTGTCTTTTAACCAGTTCTCAATCCATGAAAGGACCTTCCCTTTTATCCCATGACAGCTTAATTTACGTAAGAGCCTTTAGTGAGGGACCTTGTCAAAGGCTTTCTGGAAATCTAAGTACACTATGTCCACTGGATCCCCCTTGTCCACATGTTTGTTGACCCCTTCAAAGAACTCCAATAGATTAGTAAGACACGATTTCCCTTTACAGAAACCATGTTGACTATTGCTCAACAGTTTATGTTTTTCTATGTGTTTGACAATTTTATTCTTAACTATTGTTTCGACTAATTTGCCCGGTACTGACGTTAGACTTACCAGTCTGTAATTGCCGGGATCACCTCTAGAGCCCTTTTTAAATATTGGCGTTACATTAGCTAACTTCCAGTCATTGGGTACCGAAGCCAATTTAAAGGACAGGTTACAAACCTTAGTTAATAGTTCTGCAACTTCACATTTGAGTTCTTTCAGAACTCTTGGGTGAATGCCATCTGGTCCCGGTGACTTGTTAATGTTGAGTTTATCAATTAATTCCAAAACCTCCTCTAGTGACACTTCAATCTGTGACAGTTCCTCAGATTTGTCACCTACAAAAGCCAGCTCAGTTTTGGGAATCTCCCTAACATCTTCAGCCGTGAAGACTGAAGCAAAGAATCCATTTAGTTTCTCTGCAATGACTTGATCGTCTTTAAGCGCTCCTTTTGTATCTCGATCATCAAGGGGCCCCACTGGTTGTTTAGCAGGCTTCCTGCTCCTGATGTACTTAAAAAACATTTTGTTATTACCTTTTGAGTTTTTGGCCAGCCGTTCTTCAAACTCCTCTTTGGCTTTTCTTATTACACTCTTGCACTTAATTTGGCAGTGTTTATGCTCCTTTCTATTTGCCTCACTGGGATTTGACTTCCACTTTTTAAAGGAAGTCTTTTTATCTCTCACTGCTTCTTTTACATGGTTGTTAAGCCACGGTGGCTCTTTTTTAGTTCTTTTACTGTGTTTCTTAATTTGGGGTATACATTGTAGTTGGGCTTCTATTATGGTGTCTTTAAAAAGCGCCCATGCAACTTGCAGGGATTTCACTTTAGTCACTGTACCTTTTAACTTCTGTTTAACTAACACCCTCATTTTTGCATAGTTCCCCCTTTTGAAATTAAATGCCACAGTGTTGGGCTGTTGAGATGTTCTTCCAACCACAGGGGATGTTGAATGCTATTGTATTATGGTCACTATTTCCAAGCAGTCCTGCTATAGTTACCTCTTGGACCAGCTCCTGCGCTTCACTCAGGATTAAATCTAGAGTTGTCTCTCCCCTTGTGGGTTCCCGGACCAGCTGCTCCATGAAGCAGTCATTTAAAGTATCGAGAAATTTTATCTCTGCATTTCATCCTGAAGTGAAATGTTCCCAGTCAATATGGGGATAATTGAAATCCCCCACTATTATTGGGTTCTTAATTTTGATAGCCTCTCTAATTTCCCTTAGCATTTCATCGTCACTATTACTGTCCTGGTCAGGTGGTCGATAATAAATCCCTAATGTTATATTTTTATTAGAGCATGAAATTTCTATCCGTAGAGATTCTATGGAACATGTGGATTCGCTTAAGATTTTTACTTCATTTGAATCTACATTTTCTTTCACATATAGTGCCACTCCTCCCCCTCCCCCCGCACGACCTGTTCTGTCCTTCTGATATATTTTGTACCCCAGAATGATTGTGTCCCATTGATTGCTCTCAGTCCACCAGGTTTCTGTGATGCCTATTATATCAATATCCTCTTTTATCACAAGGCACTCTAGTTCACCCATCTTATTATTTAGACTTCTAGCATTTGTGTACAAGCACTTTAAAAACTTGTCACTGTTTATTTGTCTGCCCTTTTCTGATGTGTCAGATTCTTTTTTAGTGACTGTTTATCATCTGATCTGGCCCTTACATTATCCTCTTCCATCCTCTGCTCCTGACTATAACCTGGAGATTCTCAATCATTAGACTCTCCCCTAAGAGAAGTCTGTGTCCGATCCACATGCTTCTCTGCAGCGGTCAGCTTTCCCCCATCTCCCAGTTTAAAAACTGCTCTGCAACCTTTTTAATGTTTAGTGCCAGCAGTCTGGTTCCACTTTGGTTTAGGTGGAGCCCATCTCTCCTGTATAGGCTCCCCCCATCCCAAAAGTTTTCCCAGTTTCCTCCTAACATGTATTGATTTAGTGGGAGTTAGGTGCCTAAATACCTTTGAGGATCTGGGTCCAAGTGAAACTACCAACTGAGGAGAAAGAAATTTACACTCAAAGTGTTATATCCTTGGGGCAACCGGTGTAGGAAGCAATCACTTGAGGCCAGAGAGCAGGCAGCTAACCAAAACCTCCATTTTATTTACAGATATACAGAGAGCTCACTCAGCCGGTTGAAACCGGCTGAGCTAACCCATAATAATCTAACTCAGTTGCCATAGCAACAAAAACCATGACAACCAAATACACAACATATTCCTCCCCCCCTAATAAGAACATCCCCTAAATAAAACACACACTAAACTAGAGAAGGAGGGTAGACTGCCTCCATTCCCGGCTAAACCCTGGGGATTATTTTGCCCCATAACCGTGGGTTCGCCCTAGCTAAAGATCCAGCCGATGAGGAGGCCTTCTGTCTCTAGGTGGATTACGGCGAACTTCTGGTGTTATTGCACCCGAAAGCACTAGGGGCTCAGGGTCCGCAGCACGAACAGGTGAGGAGGTGGTATCAGCTCGTGCTGGGCAAAGGGGTATCTCAGCCGCCGGCAGTAATGGAGGAGAACAGTCAGAAACAGGTGACTCGTGATTCGGTCCCTCACCAGAAGAGGTGAAGTCAGACCCCTCAACTGCAGATGGGTCCTGAGGACTGGCATGACCTGGCAACAGCTGATCTACATGTCGCCGCCAGGTAAGATTCTCTGCAGTCCGGACTGTATAGGAAACAGGTCCTGTTTGAGTGATGACTGTGGCCGGAACCCATTTAGCTCTGGAAGTATAATTCCGAGCCAAAACTGGCTGTCCCGGGCTAAAGGTTCGGTCTTTTGCTCTGGGTGCCCGTCTGATGACTTGATATTGCTGCTGATGTTGCACAATTTGTCGGGGTTCAGAAGGTTTCAGCAGATCAAAGCAAGTGCGCAGCTGTCGTCCCATCATTAGAAAGGCCGGAGATGCGTGGGTCGTAGCATGAGGTGTGTTTCTGTAGGAAAGTAAAAAGGTATCCAGACGCTTTTGAATGGAGTGTTGTCCCTTTGCTGATTTCAAAGCGTTTTTCATTGTCTGCACAAATCTTTCAGCTAATCCGTTGGTGGACGGATGATATGGTGCTGACGTGATGTGGTGTATCCCATTTGCCTTCATAAAATTTTGAAACTCCTGAGAAACGAACTGCGGTTCGTTGTCGCTCACAAGTTGTTCTGGCAGACCAAAACGACTAAAGAGTCCTCATAGTTTTTGGATAGTACTCTCTGCAGAAGTGGACTGCATTATAGAGACTTCTGGCCATTTAGAATGGGCATCTATTGCCACCAAGAACATGCTTCCTTCAAGGGGGCCAGCAAAGTCAACGTGAATACGTTGCCACGGGTTTTCAGGCCAGTCCCATGGGTGTAGGGGTGCCCACTGGGGTGCATTCCTCACACCTTGACATGACATACAAGCTTTTGCCTTCTCTTCAATAGCGCTGTCCAGTCCAGGCCACCAAAAATAGCTTCGTGCAATTTCCTTCATGCGCACTATTCCACAGTGACCGGAATGTAGCTGTTCTAACATCTGTGATCTCAGTGGTGGTGGAATAATGACACGTCTCCCCCACAACAAACAACCAGATTGGACCGATAACTCTGTCCGCTTGGACATGTAGGGAACAAGGTCGGATGAGACCGGAGAGGTTTGTCAAGATTTTCCATGCATCACCAGGTCCATAACGTGGGACAATACTGGGTCAACGCGAGTTGCCTTCTTTATCTGAGTAGCAGTGATGGGTGTATTCTCTACCTGTTCAAAGTAGAAGATTTCCTTTTGGGCACTATCTTGGTGTTTGACTGGCAAAGGCAACCTTGAAAGGCCATCTGCATTGCCGTGCAGAGTGGATTTCCGATATTTGATTTCATATGTGTGTGCTGAAAGTAACAATGCCCAATGTTGCATACGACTAGCAGCTAATGGGGGAATGCCTGTGTAGGGTCCAAAAATTGATGTCAGAGGTCGATGGTCTGTGAGAAGAGTAAATTTTCGCCCAAACAGGTACTGATGAAACTTCCGAATTCCAAAAACAATTCCTAATGCCTCACGTTCGATTTGGGCGTAGTTAGTTTCTGCTTTGCTTAGAGTGCGTGAAGCAAAAGCAATAGGTCTCTTTTCTCCTGAAGGCATAATATGTGACACGACTGCTCCCACTCCATAAGGGGAGGCATCGCAGGCCAATTGCAGTGGTAAGGATGGATCAAAGTGCGTTAGAACTTCAGAATTTAGCAATGCATCCTTAGCTTTGTTAAACGCAACATCACAGGCTTCAGTCCACTTCCAGGCCTTGTTCTGCCCAAGGAGCTCATGAAGTGGTTTTAGCAGTGTGGCTAACTGTGAGATGAACTTTCCATAATAGTTCAGGAGTCCTAGAAACGAGCGCAGCTGGCTTACATTTCGAGGTGGGGGAGCCTCCACAATAGCTTTAACTTTTGCAGGGGCCTTATGAAGACCTGCAGAATCAATGATGTGTCCCAAATATTCAACAGAGGGCTTGAAGAATTCACACTTGTCTTTGCGAACTCGTAGGCCATACTCTTCCAGTCTTTGTAGGGTAGCCTCTAAATTCTTTAAGTGATCCTCTTCATTTCTTCCAGTGACCAGGATATCATCCAGATAGCACTGAACTCCTGACAAGCCACACAAGATCTGGTCCATAGCCCTCTGGAACAGGGCGGGAGCAGATGTTATTCCGAAGGGTAGGCGACAGTATCGATAAAGCCCCTTATAAGTCACAATAGTCAACAGCTCTTGGGACTTTTCATCGACGTGCATCTGTAAATATGCTTGACTCAGATCAATCTTACTGAACTTTTGTCCCCCAGCCAGGCCTGCGAAGAGGTCATCGATGCGGGGAAGCGGGTATTGCTCTGCACACAACACTGGGTTGACAGTGACTTTAAAATCACCGCAAATCCGGAGAGAGCCATCTTTCTTCACGATTGGAACGATAGGAGTGGCCCATGAGCTATGGGTAACTGGTATTAGGACTCCATTGGTGACCATTGGCGCTCCAGGTCTGCTTCAACTTTTGGCCTGATGGCATATGGCACAGTTCGGGCTTTCAGATATTTTGGTGGACTGTCAGGTTTAATGTTCAATGTCACAGTGATTCCCTTCATACTTTCCAAATCATCTCCAAAAACAGCAGCATGTTTCCTTAGAATAGGGGTTAGACTGGTTTCTTCTTTAGTCATCCGGTGCACTTCTGCCCAGTTCAGTTGAATCTTCCCAAGCCAAGACCTACCCATTAAGGCTGGGTAGTCACCTCTCACCACAAACAGTGGCAATTTAGCCGCCTGTCCATTGAGCTCCACCTTAACATCAATAGTGCCCAACATGGGCACAGCTTCACCTGTATACGTCTTCAGAACAGTTTTTGTTGCCTTAAGCGGAAGATGCTGTAGCTTTTCCTTATACACAGTCTCAGGAACCAGCGAGACAGCTGCACCGGTGTCTAGTTCCATGCGTATAGGTTTGCCCTCCAATAAAGGGGTTACCCAGTATTCATGTGAGCCCGCTGCCAAAGACAAAACATGCAGTGGCACTTCCTCTTGTGAGGAGGTGTCACCTTGATCATCCTGGGTCTGCTCTAGGGTATGCAAGGTTCCTCTTTTTGTCGGCCAGACCACAGGCCTCTTTTTCTTTTGTTTACAGGCATACTCAATGTTTACAGGCATACTCATACCCTTTTTGCCACAGTGTCGACACACCAGGTCCTTACACCAGCATTCTGATGCCTGGTGACCCAGCTTACCACAGCAGTAACATTCTTGACTCTGCACCGTTTTGTGGGTCAGTTCTTGTGACACTTTTTGCACCCTAGGGGATGCACCGATGTATTGTGCCTCCCTTGTAGCCAGTTCCATGGAGACAGCAATATCAACAGCCTTCTGTAATGTAAGCTGAGCCTCTGTCAGTAGGCGCTTCCGTATAGCTTCACTGCAGAGGCCACACACTAACCTGTCACGCAGGGCATCATTTAACATCTCTTTAAATTCACAGTGTTCTGCTAGCTTTTTAAAAATGGCTACAAATTGTACAACTGTTTCATCTTCCTTTTGGTCTCTTTTGTGGAACCTATATCTTTCAGCAATTACCAGTGGTTTTGGGGAGAAATGAGACCCCAGGATTTCCACAATGTCACTGTAAGATTTAGTCTCAGGCTTAACAGGGTGCAGTAAGCTGTGTAGCAGAGAGTAGGTTTTAGCCCCTACAACAGTTAAGAATACTGGCACCTTCTTCGCTTCTGTAATGTCATTTGCAATACCAAAAAGCTCAAAACGCTCAGTATACACATGCCACTGCTCTGTATTCTCATCAAAAGGCTCCAGGGGCCTGGTCAGAGTAGCCATGATTTTTAGTTTCACTTTCACAGTCAGTGCAAACAAGCAGCTTTTTTTGTTTGTTTGTTCTTTACCTTAACTTCTACTTCCTTCTGTTACTGGAGCAGCACCGAGTCTCACCCTCGTCGCCAGTGTTATATCCTTGGGGCAACCGGTGTAGGAAGCAATCACTTGAGGCCAGAGAGCAGGCAGCTAACCAAAACCTCCATTTTATTTACAGATATACAGAGAGCTCACTCAGCCGGTTGAAACCGGCTGAGCTAACCCATAATAATCTAACTCAGTTGCCATAGCAACAAAAACCATGACAACCAAATACACAACACAAAAGACTTGCAAAGCACAACTCCAGCTAAAAACCAAATGGAAAGCAGAAATATAAATAAAGTGGTACATGAGGCTGGTTTTCTTAGAGATGTTGGGGCATTTTTCTTTGTATTTGCTTGCCTGGTTGTTTGTTCATTTTGTGGCATACGTATTCATTATTTTGTGGAGCAAGAGTGGTAACTTTAATGCTAGGTTTTGTATTTTAATTATTGTATATGGTGTGTGTATTTTACACTTTGTAACATCTTTAGCATTTCAGGGTAAGTGACTGGTGATAAATAAAAAAATACATTTGTAATGAAACATGACTCTGTAGAGCATCCTGCCTGTGTTGGATTTTTATTACACTTGAAACTCAGCACAGGTTCCTTGAAAGCTTTCCTAAATTTGTGATCCTTCTGAGCAAACGTGGGTCCAATTTTAAATGAATCTGGGACCATTTATAGTTTTACATCAAAATCAGGTGCAATTCTTGGCTTTGTCTGATTGCAACAAGACTCTGTTTCACCTGAGTTTGGCTTTGAAACATTTAGGGTTTTTTTTTAACCCAAATCTCAATTATCAAAATGTAATTATGGACGAATGAATCAATGTCACCTCAGGACGGGATGCAGAGATAAAGTTTCTTGACCCCTTAAATGACTGCTTCTTGGAGCAGCTGGTCCTGGAACCCACCAGAGGAGAGGCAATTCTTGATTTAGTCCTAAGTGGAGCACAGGATCTGGTCCAAGAGGTGAATCTAGCTGTACTGCTTGGTATTAGTGACCATAATATAATTAAATTTAATATCCCTGTGGCAGGAAAAATACCACAGCGGCCCAACACTGTAGCATTTAATTTCAGAAAGGGGAACTACACAAAAATGAAGAAGTTAGTTAAACAGAAATTAAAGGTTACAGTGCCAAAAGTGAAATCTCTGCAAGGTACATGGAAACTTTTTAAAGACACCATAATAAAGGCTCAACTTAAATGTATACCCCAAATTAAAAAACATAGTAAGAGATCCAAAAGAGAGTCACTGTGGCTAAACAACAAAATAAAAGAAAAGTGAAAGGCAAAAAGGCATCCTTTAAAAAGTGGAAGTTAAATCCTAGTGAGGAAAATAGAAAGGAGCATAAACACTGGCAAATGAAGTGTAAAAATACAATTAGGATGGCCAAAAAAGAATTTGAGGAACAGTTAGCCAAAGATTCAAAAAGTAATAGCAACTTTGTTTTTAAGTACATCAGAAGCAGGAAGCCTGCTAAGGAACCAGTGGAGAATTGAGATGCTAAAGGAACGCTCAACAAAGATAAGGCCGTTGAGGAGAAACCAAATGAATTCTTCGCATCGATCTTCACGGCTGAGAATGTGAGGGAGATTCCCAAACCTGAGCCATTCTTTTTAGGTGACAGATCTGAGGAACTGTCCCAGATTGAGGTATCATTAGAGGAGGTTTTGGAACAAATTGATAAATTAAACAGCAATAAGTCACCAGGACCAGATGGTATTTATCCAAGAGTTCCGAAAGAACTCAAAAGTGAAATTGCAGAACTACTGACTGTAGCCTGTAACCTATCATTTAAATCCAACTTCAGTACCAGATGACGGGAGGATAGCTAATGTTATGCCGTTTTTAAAAAGGGCTCCAAAGGTGATCCTGGCCTGTAAGCCTCACTTCAGTACTGGGCAAACTGGCTGAAAATATAATAAAGAACAATATTGTCAGACATATAGATGAACATAATTTGTAGAGGAAGAATCAACATGGTTTTTGTAAAGGGAAATCATGCCTCACCAATCTACTAGAGGGGGTCAACAAGCATGTGGACCAAGGGAATTCAGTGGATATAGTGTACTTAGATTTTCAGAAGGCCTTTGACAAGATCCCTCACCAAAGGCTCTTATGCAAAGTAAGTTGTCGTGATAAGAGGGAAGGAGCTTTCATGGATTGGTAACAGGTTAAAAGATAGGAAACAAAGATTAGGTATAAATGGTCAGTTTTCAGAATGGAGAGAAGTAAATAGTGGTGTTCCCCAAGGGTCTGTTCTGTGACCAGTCCTATTCAACATATTTATAAATGATCCGGAAAAAGGGTTAAACAGTGAGGTGGCAAAATTTGCAGATGATACAAAATTACTAAAGATAGTTAAGTCCCAGGCAGACGGTGAAGAGCTACAAAAGGATCTCTCAAAACTGGGTGACTGGGCAACAAAATGCCAAATGAAATTTAATGTTGATAAATGCAAAGTAATGCGCATTTGAAAACATAATCCCAATCATACGTATAACATGATGGGATCTAAATTAGTTGTTACTACTCAAGAAAGAGATCTTGGAGTCACTGTGGATAGTTTTCTGAAAACATTCACTCAAAGTGCAGCAGCAGTCAAAAAAGCAAACAGAATGCTGGGAATAATTAAGAAAGGGATAGATAATAGGACAGAAAATATTATGTCACCTCTATATAAATCCATGGTACGCCCACATCTTGAATACCATATGCAATTCTGGTTGCCCCATCTCAAAAAAGATATATTGGAACTGGAAAAGGTTCAGAAAAGGGCAACAAAAATGATTAGGGGTATGGAAAGGCTTCCATATGAGGAGAGATTAATAAGACTGGAACTTTTCAGCTTGGAAAAGAGACGGCTAAGGGGAGAAATGATTGAGGTCTATAAAATCATGACTGGTGTAAAGAAAGTAGATAAGGAAATGTTGTTGTTTACTACTTCTCATAACACAAGAAGTAGGGGTCACCAAATGAAATTAATAGGAAGCAGGTTTAAAACAAATAAAAGGAAGTATTTCTTCACACAATGCACAGTCAACCTGTGGAACTCCTTGCCAGAGAATGTTGTGAAGGCCAAGACCATAACAGGGTTCAAAAAAGAACTAGATAAATTCATGGAGGATAGGTCTGTCACTGGCTATTAGCCAGGATGGGCAGGAATGATGTCCCTAGCCTCCGTTTGCCAGAAGCTGGGAATGAGCGACAGGGGATGGATCAATTGATGATTCCCTGTTCTGTTCATTCCCTCTGGGGCACCTGGCACTGACCACTGTCGGAAGACAGGATACTGGGCTAGATGGACCTTTGGTCTGACCCAGTAGGGCCATTCTTATGTTCTTATGATGTGGTTTGGAACTGCAGAAAGGGTTTTCCCAAACTAGTAATGGGCCCAATCCACAAAGTTCATAGCTGGATTTGTATCTGGCGCCCCAAACTTTTTCGATGCTTTGGGATGCGTGGATTCAAGATTTCAGTTCAAGCCCATCTCTAGTACTAACACTTGTAAAGAAAATCCCTCACACTGCACCCAACTCTAAGAATGAACACTTTTTATTTTACTTGGCCAAGCTTAGTATTTGTATATTAGTACATTATTAATATAACAATTTGAACTGGGGTTTACAATAATTGCATACATTGGGGAAGACTGTTTATACAGCAAACTGAACTGACACTGAGGGAGGAACAGAATGTTCAGAATCATAAGGGATGACCTCATAAAAGTTTAGAAGCTCTGCATGACCTCAGCTGCCCTGCACAACCTTCATTGATTTCAGAATCCAGAATGATATTAGCCTTTCCTCTTAGGGACTACAGTAGTTTCCTATGCCCATTTTTTTTTTCAAAAGAAGATACTAATTTGGGGTGTCCAGTTTGAGACACTGTCCTTAGGCCCAGAGCCAGCTCCAGCGTTTTTGCCGCCCCAAGCGGCAAAAAAAAAAAAAAAAAAAGCCACAATCGGTGGCACTCTGGCGGCAGCTCTACCGCACCGCTTTATTCTTTGGTGGCAATTGGGCAGCGGGTCCTCCCCTCTGAAAGGGACTGAGGGACTTGCCGCTGAAGAGCCGGACGAGCCGCCCCTCTCCGTTGGCCGCCCCAAGCACCTGCTTGCTGCGCTGGTTCCTGGAGCCAGCCCTGGTTAGGCCTAATTTTCAGAAGTACTGAGCACCCACATCTCCATCTGAAGTCAGTAGGAGCTACAGGTACTCAGCATCTCTGAAATCAGGGCAGGAATGTCTCAGACTGAACACCCTGACTACTGAGGCACACACAATTAGTTCAATCAATCTTAAAATTTGAATTTCTAAAATTGAGCTAAAGGTAAATAATAATCCCGCACTCTCTCATAGTGTTTTTCATCAGTAGATCTACAAGCATTTTACAAAGGTCAGTATCATTATTCTCATTTTACTGATGGGGAAAATGAGGCACAGAGAGGTGAAGTGACTTGTCCAAGGTCACACAGCAGACCAGTGGCGGAGCTAGGAATAGAATGCAAGTCCCATTCAGTGCTCTGTCCACTAGGCCACACTGTCTTCATTGTTGAACTGTGACTGCATTGCTATTAAGTGAGGTTTTTTAGAAAAACTCTCCTATGAAGAGAGATTGAAAAGATTGGAATTGTTTACCATAGAGAGGACATGGCAAAAGTGTACAAAATAATGAATGGTATAATAGGTAAGGTAGATTAGGAGCTTCTGTTTCCCCCGTCTCATAACAGAAACAAGGGGACATTTGAGGAAACTGAGAAAATGCAGATCCAAACTGCTAAAAAGAAACAATTTATCATATGACACATAATTAGATTATAGACCTTGTTGCCACAGGATGTCAGTGAGGCCAAGAATTTAGCAAGGGTCAAAGAAGGATTGAACATTTACATGTATAACAAGAATATCCAGTAATAATGGTTAATGTTAACAAAAAAAAGTACTGGAAATCTCATGTTTCAGATTTTAAACCCATCTCTAGCTATTAGGGATTTGGATAAAACCTCTGGTGGGGGGATGGGGGGAGAGCAGATGACCCCACATTTACCTGCTGTTGGTTTTCTTGCACCTTCCTTTGAAGCATCTGGTGCTGGTCACTGTCAGAGACAGGGCACTGGACTAACTGAACCATGAATCTGAGCCAGTCTGGCAATTTCTATGTTTCTTACAAATGGGGAGGATTAAAAAAAAAAGGTGGAAAGTAAGTTAGTGTGCAGTGAGGTTACTCCATGCCACACGGGAAGTACACAGGGCAATGACCCAATACAGATCATCATCAGGACCTTCCATACTAAAGCACAGACCTCTACTACTGGCACTAAAAGAGTAACTCTCTTAGTTCGTAGTTGTTATACTTTATGTGATCTAGCCACTAGCTGGGGACACAACCCAGACTTTACAGACATGTTGCAAAGTGCATTTTGAAGGAGCAGGCCACTGGTGCATTTTTATGCTCAAATTGTAGTCTGATCATTTCAGTGCCCTCCCCTGGCACACATTATTCAAGCATGGGAATAATCACAACTCTTGGTTGTTTCAGATATTTCCTTTACTTTCCCTTTATATGTATATATTGAAAAACTAAATAAGGAATTTGATGCCAAGAGCTATGTTGATCCAAAGAGATGGTTGCTAACCAACATGCACAAGTTCTGCAGGCACATAAAAGGGAAATTATGGCCTCCTAGTGATTAAAAATATCACTTAAATGCATACTTATAGATTTAAGGAGTTCAGCGTTAAATCATAAATACTATTTTTATGATTTATAATTTTTTTCAGAGCCCATTACACATCAAATTCTGTTCTGCCTCAGGTCCCAGGTACTACAGTGACTTCTTGAGCTTGACTCTATGTGAGGCATACAATATTCCAAACTGATGCATATTCCAGGGAGGAAGAACTTTCCTAAACTAATTTCTTAGCCCTGGTCTACACTGGGGAGATGTGTGGGGGGGGGGTCGATCTAAGTTATGTAACTTCAGCTATGTGAATAAGTCAACATACTTAGATTGACTTACCATGGTGTCTGCAGCGTGTGAGTCGACTGCTGCCACTCCCCCATCGACTCTGCCTGCGCCTCTCACGGCACTGGAGTACAGGAGTCAATGGGAGAGCGCTCGGGGGTGATTTATCGCATCTAGTCTAGATGCGATAAATCGATCCCCGCTGGATCGATCACTGCCCGCCGATCCGGCAGGTAGTGTAGACATACCCTTTGACTGCTCTCTGCTTGACACTGCCCCTTTAAAATGTCCTCTTCTGCACTCCACATTAGTTGCAAGTGAGATTACCACATATCCTGCTTGGTGGTTGTGCTTATTCTTCAGAGAGAGATTGCTCAGACAATTCAGCTCTGTGCAGCAAGGGAGTGCCTATGAAATTAAAGGTTGTATAGGCAGCTGTGCTTTTTAATGTTTGCTACTTTTACTGTGCAGTTTTCACAGCTTGTTTTGTGGTTTATTCCTGCTTCAGGAGTCCAATGTTAGTCTGCACTGTCCCTGCAGAACTCAAACTCAGTATTGTAGAAACACCTAATTGCTAAGATGCTTCTACGTGTGCTTACACATAAGGGGGGGGGTTTTCCTAGATGACATCAGAAAGAATTAACTGAGATCCCATGTTTATCCAAATGTTTAACTCTCTCTCTCTCTGGTAACATTGTAAATTGGTTCTTCTGACTGCCATAAATTCCTGCTTTGACCATAATACTATATACTATCACAGACCACTCAGATATATGCCATAAAAAGCAATTCTCTTTGTCTTTAGTTGTCAGTTCTTTGTTCCAGTGAATAGGACAGATAGCACCTTTGTGCCATAAAAGCTAACCTTGTCTTACTTGAATCTTAGTGAGGCGCTGAAATACCTCTAGGATTCATTGTTTATCATTATAAGATAAGTCATGATCCTGTCTAATGTGGCTGCACAGTGAGGAAAGGGAATAATACACAACTTGTGTAAGAGCCACCCAGAAGAGCATTCCCTGGGCTTGTGGGAGCACACAGGCAAATATTTTGTAAGCAATAGGGCCAAATCTTGCAGCCTTCGCTGACCACAGTAGTCATTAGTCACAGGAGTAGTTTCTTTGGGCTGTTCAGTGGTAATATGTAGCATGGTGCAAGTCAGACTCTCTTATACTTGGTTAGATTCCCTGAGACATACTTACAACCACTTATCAATGTGTAAGGGAGTCCAAGTTAGTGTAACTTACATCTTTTGCAGGCTGCTTGGAGTGTAGGTTAGAGCAGTGTGTGGCTATTTTAACTTTCACATTCTTACACCCTCCTGTTAGTTACTTGCCTGCTGCATTCCTTTCTTCTGGCCCTTAGCTGGCATATTACATCAGTTTAGATTCCCTTACATTCAGAGGGTCAAAGTTAAGACTCAGTGGGACAAGTTCTGAGGTGATGTGAGGGAAGGTGTAAATTACCTTTGTAAGTGGGTGTGAAACAAAGTAAGTGTAAGAACAGGAGGTCTAGGTGTAACCAGGGCCGGCTCCAGACCCCAGCGTGCCACGCGCGTGCTTGGGGCGGCATTTTGCCGGGAGGGTGGCAGGTGGCTCCGGCGGACCTTCCGCAGTCATGCCTGCGGGAGGTCCACTGGAGCCGCGGGACGAGTGGCTCCGGGGGACCTCTTGCAGACGTGCCTGCGGAGGGACCGGCGACTGCCAGCGTGCCCCCCGTGGCGTGCCGCCGTGCTTGGGGCGGCCAAATTCCTAGAGCCGCCCCTGGATGTAACATACATGTTGTAGGGGCTGGAAGGAGGTCTGAATTACACAAGTGAGGCTCTTAATAGACTTCTTTAGGCTCTCCTTTGTAGTTGGCCATTGATTTTAATAGGACTACCTGCATGAGTAAAAATACTTGTATGAGTATTATGCAGGATTATGCCCATAATGATTCTGAATATCTTCAAGTTTTTATAACATGCATGCTATTCTTTAAAATGTTCTAAAAATGACTGAAAAGAAAAAATATCATTGGAGATGTACTGTATTTCTGGTTTAGATTGGGACTATACACTTTTCTTTCTCAGCTGAGCAAAGTTGAGAAGGATGTTGATATATTGCCCTAATCAAATGAAGAACACATTTTTTGTTTCCTTTTATAAAAGAACACCCACTAGAAAGCTTTGCAATCATACAACATCAAATCATGCAATTTTCTCTATGTTCTGCTTGGAACTGCATTTCTTTTGATGAATGGTAGATATAGAAACTTTCATCAAATCTCTCTCTCTCTCTCTCTCTCTCTCACACACACACACACACACACCTAGTGTTAATTGCTAATTTGCTCTACTGTTGTCAGTAAAACGAGGTAATTGGGGTTTATGTATGCAGCTGTTCTGCCTGTGAGGATCCAATGACTAGAAAAACACAGAATCTTCTGAAACCATTCCCTATCTCCTTTTTGGTAAGTGCTATGCAAAGTGACTCTGGCGTCATTCACTGCCCACCCCATTATGTTAATCTTTCTGGCTTTACATATCTCCTCCCAAAGACAAGCCTTTGCTGAGAACTCTTAGCTGTGAGAGACAGTAGCACAAGAGCGTACTCAGTAAATGCTTGCTTTACTTCATCTACAACATTTTGTGCCATGGAGCAATGTTCTTTGAATCTGGTATAACTGCTTTAACAAGGTGTTACTTTGAGTTTCTGCATTAGAAGCTCATCTCAACAGAAGAATGCAAAGCAGGAATTGTTAGCATTGGGGCAGCTGTTTGGAAAACATAGTTTCTATGCAGGATTTTAAACTACTGAAATTAGGCTTAGGGTTTTTTTTAATCTTCAAAAGAAGAGCTAGTAAGACTAAACCACAAGTTCTGGGCCAGATAAGCTGAAACTGTTGTTTTTTTTTAACTGTAAGAACCATAAATATGAGACACCAAGAAGATCCTGCTAGTGAAGCAAATGTATTATATACAGGGAAAGGACCTTCATGTACAGGTAACAATATTACAGTCAGCTCTGTGCATCACATGAAGGACAAACCTTACCTCACCAAAAGAAGAGGATGTCCCAGTGATCCTTGGACTGTGAACCAAGCTACCAGTACTCATGTGCAAAAACAAACCATCAGCAATCAGTTCCACAGCTTGGGTAACAGCAAATTAAACTGCAGCGATGAATGCTACACAGGTAGGTTTTGTATACTTGTGCTCCTACAGCAAATATATTTTTGGTGAATGGGATAGTTGTAGGCATAATGACCAAACTCTGTTCCCTGTTATATGCATGCTGTCTAAGTAATATTAAAGGGGTTGCAAAGGTGTAAATGAAGACCGAATTTGGTCTGAAATGCTTTTCATCCTAAACTCTTAAAATTATGATTCTATCAATGTAACCCTGCAAAGATCTGTGGTTTGTGCTCCCGGCTGAGTTAAAAAAGACTGCATGTTCAAGATTGCTGCATTTTGAAATCCCAGAGGGGTCCCGGGTCTAGATTTTGCTATAAATTTAAATTCCACTCAGTCCCTCTTTGTTCCAAAGGATGTTGAGTTCTGTATCATTGAAACTTTTGCAGCTTTCAGAAAGGCCTGGCCTAGCACAGCTCATGGAAGTGGTACTCACTGCCAGGGCTGTACTCAATGCTATGTCCTATGCTGAGCACTTGGGCAATGAAAGCGGGGCTGGCTCATTAGGATAACCAAAGAGCCCCATAATTACACAGGTGGACCAAAAAAAAAATCATGGCTTTTTGGAGGAGCAGGAAGAGGAAGTATTTGAAAGTGATTTATCTGAAATTATTAACAGCTGCTCAAAAGGAGGAAGGACACTACCAAGAAAAAGTTTCTGGATTATTGACCAATAAAAAAAAACCTGTGTGTGATAGTACAAACTATTGCTAAACCAAGAGCTGGTCTAGTGCACTAAGAACAGTGCTAGGAGTAAGGCACTTCTGAGGTCTGATCCTGGTTCTGCCACTGATTTAGTTTATAGTTCTGGGCAAATTACTTAGGCCCCAACCCAGGAAACATTTAAGCAGGTGCTTACTGTTAACTACAAGTAGTCCCATTTATTCACATGCTTAAAATTAAGTATGTACTTACTTTCTTTGCTGGATCAAAACATTAACTTCTCTATGTCTGTTTCTCAACAAGTAAAATGAGGAAACTAATACTTAACTAGGATGCTGTAATGTTGAATATTTGTATTGTGCTTTATGAATATTAAATGTATGCTAATTATTATGACCCTTCCTAAGATGACTACTGCATGGGCTGGAGTGTTAGGTTATATATTATAATAGTGAGCGTGGGGATGTCAGAGAGTCTCGAGTGTTTATGAAGCAATTCTTTGTTCTTGGCACAGTCTCACTGGTTTAGTGGCACAGTTACTGCTGGCATAGATGCTCTGCTTAAATTACATTATTGTGATGTGACTTCCAAAAATACTTACAACACGCACTTGTTTGAAAGGAGGCCTAACGTTTTTTCACAGACTGTAGTCTTTGAGGTTTTAAAAAGTCTTTGTTAAGCCCTATCCAATGCCCACGTTGTGCTTGGAACTGTACTGGCCACTGCTGTGTACATAAGGTATCTATATGCTGTGTTTGTAAACATCACAGGGAGCAGGCTTATAGCCAAGTTATTATGACCAGTGTGAACAAGGATATTTTTAGAAAAATCCTTCATAGATCCATGCTATACAAGCATGCTATTGGCGTGGGATAATAAATAGCACCGTTTGGGTAACTCTCACTCCACACTGAACAAACAGATGGTGCTTGAGCCCTATAGCAACAGAAGTTGTGGCTAGTACAGTATTAATGCAAGGGTGAACATGGCCTAACAAGTAATGGCCCAATCCTGCAAAGTCTTGGTCACATGACTGGCAGTAGTGGGATTATTCATGTGAGTATGAGCTATTTGTGTGATGAAGGATTTGCAGACTCAGGCCCTAAAAACATAAGAAAGATATTATAAAAGAGTGATTCTAAGAAGCATTATTTGGCCCTAGGTAGCTGGACGTGGTCTGTCCTTTTCTTTTTCCTAAATACAACATAAATGGAATCTAAGTTTCCCAAGCAAGTATGAATCATTGTTGATCTGAGTGGGGCTGTGTAATTCGCTATCTCATTCCCATCACAACTTTTCCCACAAGTTGTATCTATATCATGCTATTTGAAACGGAGGTTGACAATGTATATTTATTTTCCTTTTATATAGTGTCTTTCATCAGCACATTGTATGGTATACAGGAATCTCTTCAGTGAAATGTAGGGTACGTCTACACTGCAATAAAACACCCACGGTTGGCCTCTGTCAACTGATTCTGGCTTGTGGGCTTGGGAGCGGAGCTATAAATTGCAGTTAAATTGTAGTATAGACGTTCAGGCTCAGGCTAGAGCCTGGGCGCTGGGACTCTCCCCCTTCACAGAGTCCCAGAGGTCAAGCACCAGCCTTAGTCTAAATGTCTGCACCGGAATTTTACAGCCCTATAGCCCGAACGAGCCTGAGTCAGCTGACATGGGCCAGCTGTGAGTGTTTAATTGCAGTGTAGACCAGTGTAGATTGGACTAGAGCTGGTTGAAACCTGAAATTTGTGTTCTGCTGGAAATTCCAACATTTCAAAATTTTCTGTCATCCCAATTTGAAACAAAAAGACACAAATTTTCACAAAACAGAAATTCTGAAAAAAAATTTCAATAAGGTTGAAGTGCTTCATTTTGACTATCATTTTTACTTAAAAGTCAAACAATACAATTGAAACAAAGCACTTTGACCCTATGAAAACGAAGTGCTTTGACTTTGTTGAAACAAAACGTTTCTTTGCACGGAAAATACATTCCTGCTAAAATAGATTTTGTCAAATCAGCATTTTTTATGGAAAACTGTTCTGTTGGAAAATTTTTGACCAGATCTACTGTGGACATCTCATTAAGACATTGTTTGAAAATTGTGCACCACCAACAAAACTACCAAGAACACTTCCTGTTGCACCTTTCAGTGTCCTTGGATGTCTGCTATCCAAGCACTTGTCAGACCCACTTCTGCTTAGCTTGTGAAGTCTGACAGGACCCCAGTTTGATGACATGGTATGGCTGGAAGATGGTCACTTCTAGGACTGCAGAGTCAAATTTACCTCCATGCTACTCCTCTAACCTGTTTTATATTTCATGGTTCTGCTTTTTTGTGGCTGATAAAGGGAATACAGTAGTTGCTGAGTATTTGAATTTTAATAAAGCATTTCTTTGTGTCACAAAATCTTAATAGAAAAATATATTTAAATTAGCTGGAAGAGAGCTGCTATCATATGGATTTAAAACTGGCTGTGTATCAAGTTGTAGGGGAACTATTTTTTAATTTTCCTGGGATGTGATGCTGTAGGGTTCACTTCTGAGGCCTCTCAACTCCTTTTAAATTGTAGTCAATAGAGTCAAGGACATTAAGGCCAAGATTTTTAAACATCGGAGTCTAAATTTAGGATCCCAGGTTTCTAAACTTAGGTTTCTAAATAACTGGTCTGATTTTCATAAATTCTGAGCAACCAACAGTTTCCAGTGACTTCACTGGGAGTTTCTGGATGCTCAGAACTTAAAAATCAGGCTTGTTATTCAGGAACACACATAGAAATTTAGGAGCCTAACTATAGGCTACTATTTTTTGAAAGTCCTTGTCTAAAAGGCTTGCAGGAGGTTCTCTGCATTTTACAGATTTAAACTACTGTTTTTCCTGTATCTCTAATTTTGTCCCATGTAATGTTCCTCACTTGAGTTTTGGCAATGAAAACTAGGATTATGCACTTCAAAGAGATCAGGAAGGGACCTGAGAGCTTGGCTGAAATCCTTGCTGCACACCCACTTGCCTGAGAGCTAACTATGATTTTGTATTGTGATGTTTAATCAGATCTATAAAATGTAAACCACACTTTGCCGGCATGTTTTGGCAAGTCCTGTTTTTAGCCATGAGGTTTCACTGATTTTTGGCTGCAATCTATAGGAATGTAGACAGTTGTTTCTTTGTATCCAAAAGTAATGTGCTAAGAAGCAGTTTTAGAACTGAAACAAAATAAGTTTATATAGAAAGTACAAAACCAATATGATGCTTAACGTGTGGTTTTTGGTCTGCTTCTGCAATTTATGCTTCTGAAGGGAGTTACGTTTTTTCTGATCATAGACAATAGTGAACTGTGTTTTTATGTGGAATTTACAGAAGGATGGAAATATCAGTACACAACTTAACTCTGATGTGTGCTCTTCTGAGACAAATTTAGAGCCAAATCCTCAGCTAGTGCAAAGTTAATGTAGTTCCTTTGACTTCACTGGAACTATTCTGGCTTATAATAGATCAGAATCTGTCCTATATTTTAGACCATATTTGTTTTATTCTGTTCTTAGCATTAATAGTTTTGAATATCCTGCATGACAATAATATTGTAATGCTTTTTAAATGTGATCAATTACTCTAAACTTTACAAATTTTAATGAATGGTAGGACAAACCTGTCTGTCTATTTATGTCTCCTGTGAGTGTCCATCATTGTAATATCCAAGTACCTTTGAAGAGGTAATAACCAAAATCACAATAAGTGAGGAATCTAATTTTCCTCTCTACTTCTCCCAAGACATTCACAAGATAGCTAAATAGTATATCACTTGAAATAATATGTCTGCAGAATATTAGTATTAAAACTTTCCAAAACATGCCACATATACTCTAATTTTATTTCTTGAATGTGTTTCCTAGGAGCTAGAAAACATAAAATCCCAAACCTGATTTACAAAAGCTGTACTTTTCATTCCGGTTTACGGTATTTCATCTAAGTCTTCGTGTTTTGGCTGCTTGTTTAAGAGGGTTAGCAATCAAATTATTATCAACAGGTTTTGAAGTTTAGTAACCCATTAAGGTGAATATAGTCACATGTCTCCTGAATATTGACACTGTTTCTGTCTGCAAACTCGGCAAAACAGAAATATATTGACATCAAGAATAAAGCTATCTTCACAATCATAAGGTAGAGCTGAATGGTGAGGGCAATTGTGGGGATTCTATTTATTTTTAGAAAAAAGTATGTGGACAAGACCATATTATACTGTACTTAACAGTATACTATGCAGATTGTACTGCAGCGCTGATAGGCCTAACTTGGGTCAGACAATTTTCTGGTTACAGTGTCTGTGGTTTGATGCTAAAAGTGGCAAACAAAAATGTCCCACCGCTATTAGCTTTTTGCACTAGAGAACATTTAAACTAGTTCTGATTTTTTTTTCTCTAAGGATTCATCATACAGTTAAATAGTTTTTACATTAGCTTGTATAAGTGTTGCTGTATTAATTTCTGCAAATAATAATCAAATGTTAGTGAAAACATGATACAATATAAGTAGAGTGCAGAAGCTTGCTAATACTATACAACACTGTACCAAGAAATATAAGGGTAGAAATTATATTCGAAGACACTGATATTCTCATTTAATAGTTTGTTTTTAAAAAATGGTGCTTTCAACATTTCACTGAGCTCTTATAAAGAGCAAAATTCTGAATGAGAAAGAATAAAAAATCCAAGGAAGATGTCAGGCAGCAGGATTCCACTTACTTGTAAAGAGCCACATCACAAAATAGATACAACATAGGGGAAAGACTTCTAACAGTAGCAAGAGCTGTGGCAAATCGGGATGGATCCGTTGGCCATTTTAAGGCCTCTTGATTTGTGAACTGGGTGAAAGACAGCAGTGAAAATTTGAGGTACTTGCCTTACAACAGGTCAGTAGCACAACATCAGCAAAACAGCCTGAAAAAGACTGGGCAGCTGTGTGGGAAAACTTTTAAAATACAGCTTTTTCCAGTTTTAGCCTAATTTTGAATTGAATTCACTCTGTAAGGTGTAGCCACTATCTAGCATTAATGTTTACTTTCCTGGAAGATTAATAATTACTACTAACATTTTACTTTCTTCAAATTTCACTGGCTGGCTCCTGAATAATATTTGTCATGCAAACTATATTACAAAAGCTAGGTGTTGGTACATCCCTAGTAAAATAGAGAGAGCCTAAGTATTCTAAGTAATTTTTCCACTCTACTTCGCGCTGATTAGGCCTCAACAGGAGTATTGTGTCCAGTTCTGGATGCCATATTTTAGGAAAGATGTGGACAAATTGTAGAAAGTCCAGAGAAGAGCAACAAAACTGATTAAAGGTCTAGAAAACATGACTTATGAGGGAAAATTGAAGAAATTTGGTTTGTTTAGTCTGGAGAAGAGAGGGTATGAAAACAGTTCTCAATTACATAAAAGGTTGCTACAAGGAAGAGAGAGGAAAAAAATCTCCTTAACCTCTGAGAATAGGACAAGAAGCAATGGGTTTAAATTGCAGCAAGGGAAGTTTAGGTTGGACATTAGGAAAAACTTCCTAACTGTCAGGGGAGTTAAGCACTGGAATAAATTGCCTAGTGAGGTTGTGGGATCTCTGTCATTGGATATTTTTAAGAGCAGGCTAGACAAACACTTGTCAGGGTTGGTCTAGATAATACTTAGTCCTGCTTTGAGTGCAGGGGACTGGATTAGAAGACATCTTGAAGGACCTTTTCAGTAGGGATGCAAATTTTGGTTGGATGTATTCCTGGAGGTTTCTTCACATGATATAATCTTTAATTAAAGATTAATATTTAATTCCTAGAGACTCCAGGCCAGTCCTGGAGGGTTGGCATTGGCAACCCTACCTTCCAGTACTATGATTCTATGTCAGAATTCACTGGTTTCTTGGTTTTCTAATTTACCCAGCATGGAACATTAGCAAGTGGGATGGACTGGAATGGAATGCAGAACTCTGTATGAGAAAATCAATTCTTTATTTCCTTAACATAAGAGAGACAAGATAGGTGAGGTCATATCTTTTACTGGACCAACTTCTGTTGGTGAAAGAGACAAGCTTTCAAGCTTCACAGAGTTCTTCTTTAGCTTGAAAGCTTATCTTTTACTGGACTGACTTCTGTTGGTCAAAAAGACATTACCTCACTCACCTTGTCTGTCTAAAATCCTGGTTCCAACATGGCTACAACAGCACTCCTTAACATAAAGCAGCCAGCACTGATTTATAATTACAGTCAAAGTTGGCAAAGAAGATATAGATTTTGAACTACAAAAAAAGTTGACATTTTCAAATGCAGATGCCTACATTTAAGAATCTTAATCCATGTTAAAATTGGCCTCATTTTCAGAGTTGCTGTGCACTCACAGATGCTACTGAAGTCAGTGGAGGCTACTAGAGTACAACATACAGGAGATACAGGCACTTCTGTTTAGGTGTATAGATATATATTTAGATAACTAACTTTAGGTATCCATGTTTCAAACTGTTGTTTTAAAAAATGTTTTCAAACACCTGCAAAAATGTGAGTCACATGACATTGAAGGTAAAACAATTTTTTTAATATTTTCAGATGCAAAAGAGAACTAATTAATTTTGCAGACTGCGAAGAAAAAACAATTTGTAACTGTTATCTTTTCTCCATGAACCCATCTCTCATCCTTCGTTTTTTAGGTTTTTCTCATGCTTTGGGATGTCTGAAGCCAGGGCACTGACAGCAACCTTGGTCTTTGCTTCTGACCAAGAAACTGAGCTGGACTTAAGTTTAGGCCTCTCTCCAATCTGTCCTCCAAGGCCACGGATCATTTATCTGTCCTCAGGAGAATATGCAACAGTAATCCCAAACCAGCCAAAAATGTCTTTAAATTAAAAACAAAGCAAAAAACAAAAAGAACTTCAACTTTGGGAACACAGAAAATCAATAAAAATAAAAGTAAACCTTACAGTTTTGCACTGCAGGCTGAAATTACCACACACCTAGCTGGGTAAACAGACTTTTTCACATTACAGGTAGACTTAATGTAGGCAATTTTACATCCTGGATTCAGCTATATCCTTGCTTGTCTTTCTGCTTAACGCTTCCTGTGCTCACTCAGCATCCAGCAATCAGGTTTTTCCAAGTTTGATCTCCTTTTCTCCCCCGAGCCAAATTTTAAAAACATGATCTCCATTTGTGCATGTGCAGTTGATAGAACCTGTTACCTGCATGCAGAGGTGACAGTGCTTAAAAACATGTACAACAAGTGCAAGACCAGACTGAAGTCTGAAAATATAATCTGTAATTAATTATAGTCTGTATTAGTCTGTATATACTGTAATTACAATATTATTATTCATCATTTCCCAGCATCCTCTTTTCATCATCCCCTTTTGGAATGTTTTGTTTAAGGAAGTAAAAGCCATGGAGATTTTTTCGTAATGTGACCTACATTTCTTTTTTAACATTTCAGGGCTTTCTAGCTGTGGTGAATTAATTTTTTTTTAATCATGAATAAGAATTTATATTGCACAATCCTTCATCAAAAGTGAGATTCTTTAAAAATTGCCATAGGGAAAAATACTCCTTGGAGACCCACACAGCCAGTCTCGCAGGGGGGGCAGGTTTGTATAATTTTTGGTGGTGCCCAGAAGGGGTCCAAGTCCTGCCCCCCTCCCCACACCTGCCTCAGGCTCTGGGAGGGAGTATGGGATGGGGTTTGGTGTGCTGGGTGCGGGCTTTGGAAGGGATTTTGGGTGCTGGGTGCGGGCTCTGGGCTGGACTAGGGAGTTGGGGTGTTGGATGGGGCATGGTACTGGGCCAGGGATGAGGAGTTTGGGGTGCAGCAGGCAGGCTGCAACGGGGGGCCAGAGAGGAGGACTCCCCCCACCCCTCTCCCTGCCATCAACAGCAAGCTCCAAGGGAGAGAGAGGGTGCCCTCCCACACCCACCCCAGCACGACACTCATCCAAACTCTCTCAGGCTACTGCTCAGGAGGTCCAGCCAGGATAAGCTCCTCCTGTGTTGACTCAGAGTTGCCTGCTGGGGAGGGTTGCCATGCACCTCCTCCCTCCACAGGCACAGCAGCTGCCTCAGCCTGTCCCCAGAGCTGGCAGCGGCCAGTGAGGGAGCACAGCGTGGAGCTACAGGGGGCATGCAGGGTTAGGGGACGCTCCAGGTGAGATGCATGAAGGCAGCAGGTGGGAGAGACCCAGCCCCAAACATTAATGGAGCTGGGCCCCCAGGGCCCTGAATTTGCTGGAGCAAATTCAGGCCTATATAAGTTGCCGCCCCTGAGTCTCAGCTCTAATATTCCACCCTCAGTATGTGTATGGAACTCAAGTGGCAGCTCAAATATTCTGCTTTCCCTTATATGTGCATAACTCAGAGCTCACATAGGGAAGAGCAGAGGGATAGTGCTGGGAGCCATGATCTGTGCAGATGGAAGAGAACAGAATATTGTGGCTAGGATCCATGCTCCACACACATGGGGAAGAGCAAGTTTTAGACCAGGAATCTGAATCCCTCACATGTAAGGGAGAGCAGAATATCAGATCCAGGTTTCAATTCCTCACATGTCAGCAGGATATTGGAACCAGGCAGATGATTCACAAGTGAGTTAACCTGGCAGTTCTAATACTTGCCGTAGGGCATGGGATCATTCTACAACTCTCAAGGCAGGAGACATTAGGCCAGGTCCTTTCTAATTCAGCAGCTTCAAGGGATTTGTAGAAAGGGAAAAGGAGTCCAATCTGTGGGGATTATTTATGGGCAGGCACTCCTTCTCTTGGCTGAGAGTGGTGGATTATTCCTGTCCTCGCATTCAGAGGCAACTCCTTTGGCAAGCTTCTGCGGTCACTTTTTTCTAGCAGCTTCCTTCACCCAAAAGTAGTTGAACGGCTCAGGACTGGAGCAACCTGGTCTTATCCAGTCTCTCACCAGACTGTGTCTGTGTGTCCTCCTCCCTGCAATGAGGAGGCGGGGCTGCCCGATCCTACCCCTCCCCTTTCTTGGCCCTGACTCATTGTCTGTGTGCATGGCCGTGGCTGCTGCTGCTGCTAATGACAAAGGGCCACCTCTTCCTGGGGACACTGTGCCTGTTTGTATGCCCCCTGCTGATGCTAAAGAAACAAAGAAGCTGTTCCTCTCTTCCCTCTTCCTTTCCCAGCATGCAACAGCACTGACAGTGTCAACCCTGTTCAGCAGTGCAAAAACCTCAAATTAAGCCAAGACAGTTAGAATTAACATAGTCATCTGAATGTGCGAATTCCCCAGTGTTACTGGCCTTACAGCACTGATTAGTTAGGTCTTTATCACTCATTCCTAGTAGGACTTCTGTACAAGATTTTTATTTAAACATGCTAGAAATTTTAAAAGTTTATTATAATTTGATACATAGGATTTTTTTTTTTTTTTACAAAGATTACTAATGAATTCATTCCAGGAAAATGCTGAGTGGCCTGAACACCCACAATACCCACACTACTGGGGATACACGGGGTTTTCTCCTGATTTTGGTAGCAGCAGCATAGATCCCGGAAGATGACAAGACTTGATCCAGGTGGTATCAGTAACCTCTGATTAAATGCTCTGAGAAGAGCTCTTTCCTCAGGCACAAGTGGAGTTAATGGTGATTCTATTTTCTAAAACAGAATACACCTATTAATGTCTAACGAGCACCATTATATCCTAGCTCCACAATTTTCTGCCATAAACCAACCAATTGTAAATCTTTCCTCAGTAATTCCCAGTTTAGAACTGTTATTTTAAAAAAAAAAAATAGTGTTCTGGCAAAGGGTTTCCTAACTCCTGCAGCCTTCTAGCTCCAGCCAGGCTGACTCAGTGATAGCTGATGTGGAATCAGCGAGTTCCTTTCTCACTCTAATTCTTTCTTTGCTAATGCAATATGCTCCAGGCTTTAAAATGGTACATGTATCTTAAAAATATTGTGTTGGATTTTACATTTTAAGAGGTAATTTGAAGTATTTAGTATTTAAGCTTGAACCTTAATAAATGGGGGAGGGGAGAGAGAAAAATAGTTGTATTTAATAAATGAATATCGCAATGAACTGTTATCATATCAATGGTTCTCACTGTGACACTTTTGTATTTTTATGTCTGATTTTGTGAGCAAGAACTTTTTAAGTGAGGTGAAACTTGCAAGACAAATATGCAAGACAAATCAGATGCCTCACAGGGATACAGTAGTTTGGAAAGATTGAGAGCCACTGGTTTATATGTACTATTCCCCCTCTGCTGCATAGAATTGGAATTGCTCATCCAAGTGCTGCTGCACATGTCCTATCAGCTAACAGAGATTTTCCTTTAGCTGAGGTTGTGGGGGATTGTGCTTGTGGAGCCAAAGCTCTCACTGTGAAAGTCTGTGGTGGACAATATAATGGCAATCATGAAGGCCTTGGTGATCACAGATATGTTAACATTTCATTGCCAGAAATACTGATGTGGCTGAATTTAGCCCTTATGTAAGCAGGAGTAAAAATAAGAGTAAGGACTGCAAGATGGGCCACAATATTTGTAAATTACTTTGAAAATTTAAAAAATAACTATAGTAACACTCCATATTAATTATTACCTTGTTTCTAAACTACTACCAGTTCACTCCAGTGATAAATAATCAGTGTCATGGTTTTGCACCTGGTTTCTGTGAGCAATACTTATTTACAAGGGTAATTTAACAATTGTTGAAACATTTTATTACTAAGTGTTAAGCTCTAGTGAAGGGGTGGCCAAACTTACTGACCCTCTGAGCCACATATGATGCAAGGAGGGTGCCTCAGGGCAGAGGTGGGGAGCTGCCGTGGGGCGGGGGGAGGGTGCCTCAGGGCAGGGGCGTGCGGGGGGCGGGGAAGCCAAGGTGGAAGTTTCGCCTAGGGCGCGAAACATCCTTGCACTGGCCCTGCCTGTGGGAGGTGCCTGCTTGGGGCTTCAGCCCCACTCCCGCTGAAGTCCTGAGCCCCAGCAGGCACACCCTGAGGGGTTGAAGCCCTGAGTCCCTCTTCCACTGGGCAGAAGTCAGAAGTGACGTGTGAGGGGAGGCATGTGGGGTCATCTCCCCCCCCCAATTTTTGCCAGGGTTTTCTGGCCTCACTTGGTCACATGGTGCGATTTGGCCCCCTCACTGCACTGCAGCTGCTGGAGCCAGCATGCTGGGAGCTGCGTCTATGGGGAGAGGCAGCGGCAAACAGCTGGGAGCTGCAGGGATAGCCACTGCCTTGCCCCAAGAAGCTAAAGGGGGGCGGTATAATTTAAAGGTTCACCTCCCCACAACATCTTAAATCACGCCCTCCCAGGCACACACACCCCTTACTCTCAGTACCCCTCCCTGCAGCACCCAGGTGTTAGCGCGTGTGGAGAGGCTGTGGCAAACAGATAGGAGCAGCAGGGAGGGGCCACTGCTCTCAGCAGGCACCAGTTGTCTCTGGCAGAGGCTCTGCTGGGGGGGGAGGGTAGAAGCCCTGTGCTTCCCGCCCCTCCAGTCTGGTAGGTAGAGAATGGGGGCGGAACGTGGGGGGCTCAAGCTGCACTTGAACTGTAAAAGAGCTGCATGCAGCTCACAACCTGCAGTTTGGCCACCCCGCTCTAATGGAAGGCTTATTATACCATTAAGCAACAGTTTGACCACCAATGGGTATGCAAACCAAGATAAAGATGTCACTCTTACGTTTGCAGAACTGTGTGTGGGCGGGGGAAAGGTAGATATTTTAATGTGATCCAGTGGGAAGTCCCTGTTATTAAAATCACATCTTTGTAGGTATATTCAGCCATCTCAATGTTTTTAAAATGGTGAGTGGCAAGTAGGGTGATCAGATGTCCCAATTTTATAGGGATAGTCCTGATATGTGGGGCTTTGTCTTATATGGGTGCCTATTACCCCCACCATGCCCCACTCTTTGTCCCGATTTTCCTCATATGTTATCTGGTCACCCCTGTGGCAAGACTCCAAATGACCAGAGTGGGCCAAATTTTGCTTCTTCCTTTGCAATTACATCGGGCCGTTCATTGCAGAAAGAAAGGGTTTTTTTTTTTTCAGTCTGTTTGCTGCACAGGGGTTGTATAAAGGCCTGAGCCTTAATCGAATAATTGATCCCAGGCAAGTCACATATGAAAGGGTTTGCAGAACAGGGGTCTTTAGTCCACTAGCTGAAATAGCTAGAAAATGTTGGAGGGGGGGGAGAGGGAATGAAAATGGGGATCTATTAAGAGCAGACTACAACTCAAATCAGCTTGTCCCCACTGCACATCCCCTTCTTACCGGAAAGGGCAGAGGAAAGGTCCTGACCCAGGAAATGACCAGGTTCTATTTGAAAACAGTGGCTGCATGGCTAACCTGGTGCTGCAAAGAAGCAGCCCCAGGAACTGTGTACAGAGCCACATGCAGAACAGAGTGTGACTGTCAGATATCACACTGGATGCAGGTGTGTGTGTGTGTGACTGATTGGGGGGGGGGGGAGGGGAAGCAGCAATTGGGCAGGGAGCCAGTGCAGAGGGGCCCCAATCAGAGACACACTGCTAACTGATCCTGGCCTGGAAACCTGTAAGCCCCTATTTGCTTGAATAGAGACTACACTGGAGAGGGCATCCCAGACACTAGGCCTGAAGAGCCCCAACTCTCCACTGGGCTGCCCCACTTTGAACTGTAACTTTTTAAGGTTCTGTTTACCAAGGACTAAGCAAAAACTGAGTAAGGACATTAGAATTTGGCCCAAATAATCAGTTTATCTAGCATTCTTGTTGAAATGGAGGGAATTTTGGGTGTGCTTGGAAATAGACTCAAGCCCATAGTCTGCAAAGTATTTTGGGATCTTGCTGGATGAAAAGCATTATTTTTGGTCTAAAAGAAGTTTAAAAATATGGGGCCGAATCCTGCAGCCCTAACTGGGAACAATTCACAGTAGGGTTAATGGGAGTTTTGTTTGAGTAAGGACTGCAGGACCAAGCCCTGTATTTTTAAATGATAAATACCTTGATTTAAAATTTTCAGTGGATCCCAGTTTAATTGTAAATGCAACATTATGATAAATAGTTTAATTCACATGTTCTAAAAATGACCTCTTTCCTTTTCCAGAGACATCAGTTATTGCTCAGCCCATATTTGTTTTTGAAAAGAAAGAACGACCTTTCAAGGTAACACTTAAGCTTCTTCCTTTTGTTTTGGTCATAAAGCAGCCAGAAAATCAGGAAATAAAGGACCTGATCATGGAGCCTAGGCTCCACAAGGGGGAAGCGTTTCACAGCCCGGGTGCCAGCTTGAGCCCAAGCATCTACACTGCAATTTTATAACCCCGCAGTCTGAGTCCCATGAGCCCAGGTCAGCTGACATGGGCCAGCCGCGGATCTTTTACTGCAGTGTAGACATATCCATTGACACATTTTTGTTTTGTTTTTCCCCAGAGGCCTGCAGAAGACCTGGTTTGCAAGGCTGAAAATGGTAATAATTGCATAATTAAAACCCTTTATTATAAACTTGCTATAAAAGGCGTATTACTACATGGAGTATTTGTAAGGGCTGAGTCCGTTGCAAGCATTAGTAGTGATTAGAATTTCACTTTTTGTATGTAACAAGTCAATTTATTGTGGGTGGATTAAGGGCACAGAGTCACCACTTTTGTCCTCCTTTTCTGTCTCTCTCTCTCTCACACACACACACACACACACACACACACACACACACACACACACACACACACACACACACACACTGACCGCGATCCAAATTTCAGCTCCCCTGCAGCACTCACACAACTACTAGATTTTGAATGATCTCTTCACTTCCTTCAGGCCTTGTTATAACACGACTCCATACATGGAAGAGTGCTGTGACTCCAGGGTCCTGTTTCAGCCGTCTCTTTAAATCAGCTGAGTGCCATTCAGCCTGCTGCATAGTGGGGAAAAAAGGCCTGATCCAAAGCCCAGTGAAGTCAGCGGGAGTGGAATTGATCTCAGTAGGCTTTGGATCAGGCCTTTACTGAGGCATCAAGAGCCCCTTCCATGAGTAGATTCTGCTAGAGCCTTGCAACCCGACCCAAACCCAATGGGATCCAACTACAAGTATTGGATTTGGGTCAGGTTGCATCTAAAAACAGCCCAAAACCTCTCAGGTCATGTTGGGTCTAGTCATCTCCGAGCACCTCCTCCTGTGCATGAGGTCAGCCCAGTGGCTGCTACCACTGAGTTGCAGTGCCTCTCGCTCTGCAGCACACACAGCACAGCAAGGCAGCTGTGGCCAGCAGGATGAGGTATGCAGCCCCTGCTGCACCGACCCCATGGGCAGGCAGCAGCTGGAGACGATTTGCAGGCAAAGGATGTGGGGAATGGGAAGCCCCCAGCAGGCCGAGCCCCAAGGATGAGGCAGTCACACTGACTCAGGTTCAGGGGGAAGTGTTGGGTTGAGTTGCATCTAAAAATGACTTAACACTCTTGGGTTAGTTTGGGTTGTCTGTACTCGGGTCCAGGTCAGGCTTTAATTTTAGACCTTTGATATTAGAATTCTGTAGTGCAATAATTTACTGAAATTTGTTGCAAAATTTGATTTTACAGTACATGATATGTTATGTGTCTCTTAGATTTCATTGGTTGTTCCAGGAAACGGGCAAGGTCTTCATCTTTTACTTTCCAAACGTCGGACTCGCAGTTCTACATGGGTATGTCATTTAGCTCAATTTGGTTATAATTGTAATTATATTTTATAGATTGATAAGCTAGAAAAAAATATTTTCCCCATTATTCAGATACACATTTTGGTTAGAATAATTCCAAGTCAGCAAAACTTTTAAACTTTGAAGTTAGTCTGCAAGTAATTCTCAGTGAGGAACTTGCTCCTTCCTAAGTCTGAAAAAAGATTGGTTTTAAATTAACAGAGGGCTCCCGGTCCATACATGAGTTATTTCCACATCAGGCAGTGGAAGGTCCATGTGTTTCAATCATGAGTTTCCCTGGAATCTTTTGATTAGGTCAAGGGAAGGCAGGATTTCCTACCCTTTGGAAGATGTTCATTGTTCAACCCCATAAGCCCAGGGGGACCCATGGAATTGAGAAGCTGACAAGGGCTTTCCCCTCCAACTAGTTATCATCTGACTTGGAAACCCCTTCAGGGTGGTGGGGTTATTTCCACAATATTGAGGGAACACACATAAGTCACTGCAGACCACTGTGTACTGAGCATGTGCAGTAGAAATTCTATTTTAAAGTGTGTCATTATTGTAATGATGGGGCCATATGCTTTCCTCAAAATTTGGGCCTTAATGTAGGTAAATAATATTTTGCTTCACCCAGCCATTGATAAACTTAACCCATTTAGTTAAAAGGGTACAATTAACCAAACTTTAACTACCTTTAAAATCACACCTCGATCATTCCTACATCTACTTAGTCCTGATCAGCTCCAGACCAAAAAAAAAAACTGGTAGTCTCAGACTTTTGCTATAATAACCCTCTTAGGCTGAGCCTGTACTATATTTTTCCTACCTTTGTGTTCAGTGTCATTGGTGGTAGCAACAATAGGAGTACCAGTGTAGACTAGCTTCTTGGCACTTGAACCACCATGACATCTAGCCCTAATCTGAGAAGGTCTAGCAGATGATGGTATGGTCAAAAATGCTGGCAGCTGCCAGCTCTTTCTTTATGTTGAAACTGCACTAGTGCTAGCAATGGTTGGAAATTCAAAGTCTACACTACAAAGCCTTAGTAGTTGCCTGATACAGGTAGATTCTGCTCATCCATGACAAATACATTTTGCTAACATGAAAAGTCCATATTCAGGTACTGTGCTTTGAACAAAGGATAATTTCAGTCTCTTATGTTTTCAGATACAGCACTGTCTCAGAAAAGAGTGAGATCATCTTCCTGTACCATCCTTCCGACCTTTCCTCCATCACAGCCAGGTAACTAAAAATATTATTCAGTAAATATTCACTTAAAACCAAAAATCAGTAAAATAACAAAATAAAACTGCTGTTTCTGTGGGACTGAGCTCACTGGGCTGGGCAAAGTCAGTATGTGAATGAGAGCAAGGAACTTTGTGATGTTCAACAAGATGCATTGGTGATTCAGTCAATGGCACTCATTTCTCAGTCAATGTCGCACTAATATCTCCTTGTGCTAGGGAATACTCTGCGCATGGGAGAGCTGCTGTTTGGATGGGATGCAAGCAGCCTATGCCATATGCTACACTGGGTTGTGCAGAGTCTATTCACTGCTGCAACTCAGATGTTTTTGAGATTTACAAAGCCTTGTAGCAAATAGGTGGAAGGTTATATTAACCTATAAAATATTATGTCAAATATTATGGACAGTAAACACAGAATGGAGTTGAAGAAATAGTGGGAGCTAGGTGTGTTTGGACTAAAACAGTGATTCGCATATTCAGTGACACCATTTTCCATACTGGGAACACCCTCCGTTCTAGCCAAGATTTAGCAGGGATCACCCTCCCATTTATCCATAAGGGAAGGGCAGGGTGGTCACAAACCATGACACCTGTTTGACTCCCACATTGAAAACCTTTTGGATTAAAAAAATTGTTGATTAGGGGTTTCCAAATAATCTGGTAAGGGTACAAAATTGGTATAGCACCAAACCAGAATCATCTTGGAATGGAATGGAGGAGTTTTTATATGGATTATGAGACATGTAATTTTATAGCATGCTATTGATGGGACAAGGCTGGCAGCCCTTCTGAGCATTTCTGGGTGGCATTTGGAAACCATATAAAAGAAGCAGCAGCAGTGCCACACATTGACCATCATTACAGTTATCATGATGGTCATCACTACCAGCACGTGCTAGATCTCCTGCATTTACCATTGTACTCTTGGGTCTCTTTTGCTGATCCGAAAGGATATTCTGACTGGATGACAGTATCATGCCCATGAGCTGTAAAGCTAAAGAAGGACAGTTTTGTGGTTAAAGTAGTGGCTAACACCCAGGATATCTGGATTCAATTCCTGGCTCTGCTTTAGAGTTCCCGGGGAAGTCATTCTCACTGTGCCTAAGTTTCCCCTTCCATAAAATGGGGATAATATTTTCCTTCCTCGAAGAGGTGGTGTGAAATAAATGCATTAATGTTTGTGAGATGCTCAGATACTGCAGTGATGGGGGCTACAGAAATACAGATAAGCAATTAAGCACTGTGGATAAACACTTCTTTTGCAGTAAAGAATAACATATTCATGACCTCAGCTCTTCTCCAAAGAAACCATGACATCACAAGAACAGAAAAAGGTAACTATTGTTAGTATTGTAATATTAATTTGTTGTTGATCCACAGTGTGCTCAACACTGTACAGAGCAGGTAAAACGTAGACAATCCCTGGCCCAGCCAGCTTCCTCTCTACAGCTGATATTCACCCCCTATGCAGAAGGCCTGTATTATAAGCCTGTAAACCACTTAATTCCACTTACAGCTCTATTTTGAAAACGTAAGTGGTTCATAGGCCATGTTTAGAACCACTGCTCAGGAGTGAATATCATCCCAAATATATATTTCTGATCCATAATGTTAACAAGGACTGAACTCTGCTCCCAGTGAAGGCAAGGCAAAACTCCTGTCGACTTCCGTGGGTGCAGGATCAAGCTTCATATAATCAGAAGATGGATTTATCACAATCAGTGCAGATTTGTTTTATTAAATATTGCATCCTTCCTTTATTTGGCAGGGTTTTTAGAAGGGACTTAAAACAGGAAAGGATGGCAGGTATTAACAATAACACTTAAATACAATTAATTTAAAACTCCACAGCACATCTACATTATGAGTCGAAAAAGCAAGACACAAATGTGTTGTTTAAATGTGAAGGAAAGGTTGCATATATTAACCTTATATTTTGTATTTTGCAAGGACCCTTGTCACAAATTCAGCAGTGGACTGTCATAAGACCTGCCATTTTACAGCCACCACAGTCTCAGATATGTGAGGAAAGAAGGCAGATGTGCACTGAAAATACACTGGCATCTTCCAAAACTAAAGAGAAAGCAAATATTCAGGTAAAAATGTAACTTCAGTGTCAAATATACATGTCTGGGTTTTTTTCCATCTGCCTGAGCTCTAATAATATTTATAATAATTAAGTATTTTACAGAGAAGTCTTCAGTATTAGTTTAATTCTGTTCCCAGTGAAGTCAACAGGAGTTTTGCTTTTGACTTCAGTGGAGCAACTGTACCAATGCTGAGTGCTTTGGAAAATCCAGCCCTTGCTAAACTGCCCATACAGTTGCTTGATGAGTGTGCAGATGCTATAAACTTGTAATTCAATCTGAATTTGGGATAGAGGGTTGGGAAAACATTACTTTCTAAGAATTTTTTTTAAAAATCTGGTTAGGAATTGCACTGGCTTGCTTCGCACAATAAACATGGGCCTGACTCTGCAAACCACCACATGAATGATCTGAACTCATGCAAGTGGACCCATCATGCATAGGCTTACTCTTGCCAATAATACTTTCTCACATGCATTGGGCTTTGCAGGCCCTAATTGCTGGTAAAACTATTTATAGTGCAAGATGAGCCAAAATTAATTTTTTCCAACATTTCCAATTGATCATATTAATTGTTTCCAGTTGTCTGAAGAGAGCTCTCATTGCCCAGCAGAGAACTCAGCAAGTTCCGAGACAACAGTGAGGCCATCTATCTCCATGCACCTTTCTAGCCCTAAAACAATAGGGTAAGTTAGTCAAAGCATTGTGGGGTTTTTTTTCTGTGTATCTAAAGAATAGCAAGTGTTTGGTTTTGTCCTCTGGCTTGTTGCTTTACATGTGTCTGTGTATCTGTTAGCTGAAAAAATGCTCACATCAGCCAGAAAGGAAAGGCTTATGAACAGATTATAACTTGAACTATATGTCTGTGCAAGGGAGTAAGAACTTCCCCTTACACCTCTGCATGGTGTAAAGTTACCTGGACTTTAAGGGTATGCTTACCCTGTAGTGTAAGCCCAGGCGTAGTGGGATTCAAGTCAGCCGACGTGTGTTGGAGAATCCAGGGCTTGAATGTCTACACTGATTTTTAACCTTAAGAATTTTCTAACCTGGGCTTGAAATTGGGGCTCTGGCATCCACAATGCAGCATATAGACCCAACTCAAAACCATCCATATCCCAGACTCCCTAGTGCCCTCCTGAAATGTGGCCACTCTAGTCCGTTGTCCATGGTGCACTGTGGGAAAACTTTACTGCCCACCCTGCATGTTATAGGAAGGTTGAACAGCCCACCAACACAGCCAGATGAGCAACATGGAGGAGACCCGTTTTCAAGAAGTTGTCTGGCTTGCACTTTCACTCTTGAGACAGAAAACGGAGCTTCCGTGAGGCACTGGTGAACATTTCGGCAACTTTTTCTGAGCCACCAAAAGCACGAGATGGACCAGGAGGAAGAGGTGAACCATTTCCCCCTGAATGGACCTATGGACCAAGGGGTTGCTGAACACTCAGCCAGAAAGTGCACCTACCACAGCTGGAGCTAGATGCACACAGGCAACAGCAGTCAAGGATGCTCTGTGCTCCTATGTTATGGACTTCCATAGCCCCATGGAAGAGGAGAAATAGTACCTCTATGAATCTGCTTGTGAGAGTTAAGGGGCTAATTGATTTGGGGATTCAGTTCTTGGGGAAGGGTGGGGATTTGATTGTCATGCAATGTACTTATGAATGACATGCTGAATTATGAATTGGGGATAGAGTGGGGGATGATTCACAGTATGGATTCACATCAGGAAGTTATTGATGTGTGACTTGTTGTACTTAGCTGTATAGAGGAATAGCATGTGTGTAGTAATTCCTAATTGTTCCTGATCATGTGTTTAGCTTTGTTATTTCAAATCATGATCGTATGATGAGATGCACTATAGCAATAAACTTTCCTTAACAGCTTTATTTATAAATGTGTTAAAACTGTGCAACAGTCACCCATTGCCATTAAAATACCAAAACAGTTACAAAAGAACATTTTCCAAAACAAACAAAGTGTATGAACCAGGGCAAACACAACAGAATCACTCTACCACTGCATGTCCCCTGGACTCCGTTCTCCTTGCTCTTGTTTTCTGTGCACTTGGTGCCGAGGCAGAGATATCAATGGAAGAGGGGGCAAGATGGAGAGCTGCATGGTGTTTAGTTGCCCTGCCCAGCTGCTTGTGGGGCCTGATTGCATGAGTCACCTAGATGTGGAGTTTTCCAAGTTTTCTGGACAGAGAATACGTCTCAGGGAATCAGGAGATGGTGTGGGAGTGGCAGCAGGAGCCGATAATCTTGCAGCCCTGATAATCTTGCAGCAGTCTCTCTGCTGAGCCCTCTCCTCCTCCCTTAGCTGCCATTCCTGTTCCAGGAACTGTGAAGCAAATGCCTGCTCCTTTGCTAAAACCCTGTCCTCAAGCTGTGCGGTGAGACTCAGCCTTTCCTCCTGCCTCTTGGCATGCCTCTTCTCCAATATTAAGTCCCTCTGCTTCTGGTACTGGGCCTGCTGGTTGGCCCACTCAAGAACTTCGACCAAGTTCACCATGGAAATGCTCCTCTTGGAACAGTCTGTGGAGGTATGTTGGACCAGGCTTGTACTGCACTGAGGTCGAGTTGTGGAGGTATAGCAGCCAGTAGAGGTGTAGAGGCCTGCAATAGGACAAGACACAGAAGGTTATTGTCTCAAATAGCTCACTGGAGGAGCACAGAATTAATGTTTGTGGAATTTCAAGGACATAAAATGTTACATTCAAAACAGTATGCCATCTGAGGCCTAACCAGTGCTGAGTACAGCGATACTGTCACCTCCCATGACTCCTCTGTTAATGCAACCAAAAATTGCATTTGCTTTTTCGTAACAGCATCATATTGCTGACTCACTTTGAGGTTGTGAGCCACCACAATTCCCAGATCCTTCTTAGCAGTACTGCTGCCAAGCCAGTTTATCCCCTATTCTGTATTTGTGCATTTGGTTTTCCTTCCCTCAGTGTAGCAAACTTACATTTGTCTTTGTTGAATTTCATTTTGTTGCCAGTGGCTCCGAGATTTCTACAGCTAATTCATTCAGTACCCTGGGGTGTACAGCATCAGGCCCGCTGACTTTAATTCATTCAAATTGGTCAAAAGGTCTCTGACGAGTTCTTTACTTATCCTGATCTGTATCCCTTCCTTTTGGTGGTCAGAAGAAAATGGAAGGGTTAACGCTGACTCACTGAGCTGCTGCTGTTCTCCAAGTGGGGGCTTCCATTTTCAACTGAGTCTATTGGAGATTTTTGCAATAGAGAGGACAAAAGAAGGTGGCCTGTGGGATTATGGGATACTTTTGGCAGACTCCCAGGACCCAAGTCAAGCAGGGCTGCATCTGTACTTCAAAGCAATAAGGCTTGAACCTTGGGTCATGGCTTGACACTGGCTTGGAGCCTCCATCCCTGCAAGATCCTAGGACCCTAAGTCTAAGCCTGAGTCTGAGATTTGTGTGTAGACGGAAGGAGGATTTGGGCTCAACCCTGGTCTGAACCCATGCTTACATTGCAGCATTGACATAATCTATATCTAGGCTTGCTGAAATAAGATGTGCATCTGTCCCTCTATGTTCCCCCAAGCAGATGGACAAGGAGAAGATGAAGAAGATAGGGGAGTGGGTGGATCTGGTGGCTGGCACAGCTAAGCCGACATAGGAAGGGTAGCAGTTTGCTGGAATAAAAGGAAGCAGGGAGAGAAGTGTGCCTCTCTGATGCATGATTCTTTCCCTATACTGCTCCTGGGGTGCTGCAACAGTGGCCTGTGGCTTTGCCACTATCTAGTCTTTAAGGAACATTCTCATTATGCTACATGAAATACAATGTATCTCCCTAAGTTCCTTTAATGAAGTATTCTCTATGGTCCCCAGTAGGCCAATATTTTTGTTTTAATGTAAGGTTTGGAAAGGTAAATGTATGCTGTTATGGATGTTATATTTGCATCTTTTACAAAGTCTAATTGATATTTTTCACATATTTTGTTTCTCTAGAAATCAGACAGTTGAAGATGTAACTTTTTTAAACAGAAATTCTACTTTTGTGTTTGGAGAAAACATGGTTGAGAGAGTTTTGGTAAGATTTGTAAATATTTAAATTTTTCTTCTTTCTTCTGTTTCTGAAAAAGTTGGCATTTGAATGCTGAGGGTCACATTTTCAAAGATGGTCCCCTAAATTGTGACCACAACATTTGTCATATGTACATACAAAGCCCCCAGTCCTGCAAATGCATGAGTCATCGCTTTGAAGTCAAGTCACATGAGTAAAGTTAAACATGTATAGCTGTTCACAGGATCGGTCCAAAATGGGTTTATATATGTCAGTGTTCATCTGCACAGGCAGTTACTTGTTGGGTGTGCTCGGCTGGCTTGTGTGCACATTTCATGGGCATAACTTAGGTGGCCCAAATTTTAGACTTGGCCCTTCAGTAGGAAAATCAATTCTAGCAATTTTCTGTTATAGCTCAAACCACTTCAGACTTTTTTAACATTCAGAGCTGTAGGCTTTCTCCCCTCTGACTCCAAGAAAATATTTGATTAGCAGTATACAGATATAAAGGAGATGTGAACAATGAGAAAACTGTAACTCTGCAGAATTAGCTAAATGTAATAGTTTAAAATATCTCAGAGAATGATTACTTCTAAATTCTGCAATGCCTTTTTTAAATTTTGGGTATATATGGTGATCTGTAAAATGAGGAATTAATTTGGAAAGATATCTGCTAAACGTCTCCACTTTTATTATCAGATCACCTTAAACTTAAATTGAAAGAAGCTTATTCTTTTAGCTCAGAGTCTCTCTTAAGAAGAGACTACAGTTCCTGCTTAATGACATTTTTGGGGCTTTTATAATAATGGACGAAGTTCCAATATTGACTGAAATACCAAATGCTTGTTTACTTATATCCTATGTTAGTATTTGTATGTAGGAATAAAGTTTGCATGTTAACTTATTATTTCAACTAATCTTCACCCCTGCTGTGTATTTTATGATTCAATCCATTCCTGATCTTTCAGCTTGCTGCTAATGTCAAACATATAAACGTTACAATTTCTTAAACTGTTTTTCCTTGTTTCTTCCATTTTTTAGAGTCCTCAGAAATCTACCAAGCTGCATAATGAAACTGATCTATGCAAGAAAGAAATAACATCCACAGATGCCAAAACTGTTCATATTGGTTATTCACATACAAGTAAGCATTACTACTTTAGCAAACAAACACAGTGAGGCTCTACCAATAGGTCAATTTCAGTGCATCATAGAAGCAATCAAATTAGTGGTGTTCAGTAATTATCATCTATTTACTTTAAAGTTATCCAATCATTAGTATACAATTAGGATGTGCACCATAAATGGAAGTGTCCAGAAAGCAACTGTCATTTGGTTTGTGACTCAGAATTAGAGCTAGATTATCATCATAGCGAATAATTTATTATTTGATTTAATTTAGACTATTTTTTTTATTTGTAAGTTTTCCTTGAATAGACTTTGAGTTTTACAAATTTATTTGTTATCCAAAACTGTGTGATGAATACTTTGTGAACACATTTCAGCCTATAGCTTGTTTATGAACAAGTCACTTCAACCACAATTTTAGCTAGTTGTTCATGTTCTTTCCTGCTGAATATTCACACCCCTCTTATTACCATTGTGATTTATGGGACTTATGTTTTTCATGACTATGACTTTGAGCAGCAATATCACAAAGAATTCGATTTGGAAACTCAACTATTAACTAGTTAGGGTTTGATCCTGCTAGTTGTTCCTTGTTGACAGACCAATGTGCCTAAACAGAAACCTTGGATCGTGGTCTTATTCTTTAAAAAATATACAGGGATGCCTGAAGTTTATTAAAACATTAACTGATATCTAGCACTAAGGGGTACAAAGACCTAGACTATACAAATAGACATATTGTTGACATACTAAAACATTCCTGCTGTAGAAATTTTATAATTTTCTGTTGTTTTTATTTCTCCTTTAGAAACATTTTTTGTCAAGAAGTCAACACTAATTGAATCAGCTGCGGCTTACATTTCCAAACCAGCACAGAAATATTTGTTAGATAAAGTTGAAGTTATAACCGGGGAAGAAGCAGAACATAACGTGTTGCAGGTATATTTTCCTAAAGATTGTATGATGAGCCTTTCTACTTATGTTTAGAAAGCACATTATGGTGTACTGTAACTTATAATACCATGAATACATATCTACTACTTCTTTGTTGGATAACTGTATAAGTTTTTCCTTTTTTAAAAATATGCTTCTGTTAACTACCGTAATTTCTTTTCAAGCTGATACGTAGCTTTTCATCGTATATTCTCTATACTGAATATAGAGAGCTCTTTCAACCTCCAAAATCATGCTCCAAAGCCTCATTCTGCTAGTGTCTGTTATAACTGTCTTCACAATAAGACAGTATTCCCTAACACCAATAAATAAAACCCCAGTTTATAAGTACTCTTAAAGTTACTTTATAAACACAAAGGCTTGGTGTTTTTTTTTTAACTATTGAGTTATCAAAGTAAGTGGTTTTATAATAAAACTAAGGTATATCCATGTAATTTTAGGCTAGCAGGATAAATCTTGCTACTCAAAATTCTTAAAACTCTTTATTTTCTTGGCAAATTAACACTTGGATATATTACAAAAATCTAAAAATGGAAAGATATAAAACTGTAAGATTGCTTGAATCCACTTCTCCCATTCATATGTGGGAAATTTGTATGTGGATGGGTCATTAGCTTCAATTTATGACAGTACTGGTACAAAAAGTTGCATGAAACTTCTGATATCAGTGGTGGTATAGGATGATGCATTCTGGGACATCTTCAGGAAATATGGAGATGTCTTTGGATTTCACAGAGAGAGGTTAAAAATTGAAAAGGTAAAAGTGAAATGTATTTCTATGCTAAATGTTCCCCATAGCCTGGTTACTAGAGGTACTCAGCATAAATCTGGGGTTAGTGCAATTTTCATTTCATTTTTAAAATTTGTCTTAATTTTATGCAAACTGTAAAGTAAAAAGTTATAGCACAGAGACATCAAACCTATAAACTGCAATCTCTGGCACAACAGAATTCAGATCAGTTGACACTTTCCATAACATTTTCCCCTTCAGATCAGTTGCAAGCTTTTTGTATTTAATAAACTCTCACTATCCTGGACTGAAAGAGGAAGAGGATCCCTGAGGCTTAATGACACTTCAAGCAATAAACATGGAACATTACAGTCAAGGCTAGGTAAAAATTAGTTCCACTTAATCGTGCTCTCATTTGCCATAGTCAATTGAATATCACATCATTTGTAATCCTGCAGCCAGGTTTGTTTATATCCAGTTGTTCAAAGCCTTTTCATTATTACTCTATAAAGTTAGCTACCTACTAAACATCTCTTGCTGCTGCAGTTTTTGTGAGCTGCAGGTACTCACAGATGTCACTAAGCACTATGTATTTCTGTTTCCAGGTTTCTTTACTCTAGTTCTCTCTTTTCTAATTTGGCTTTACCAGAGGTGCTGCTTCTTCCAAGTGACTTATGGGGTGTTCTGCTTATTGAGCAGTAGTTTCTTACACTTTATTGTGTAGTTTTGAAAGATTGTTTGTTTCATTATATCATATGGCAAATATATCGTATCGAGAGAAACTTTAAAAATATCAAAGTATAGTAAATAAATTTAAACCCCCACCTCTTTCAAAATGTTAGGTTATAATTCCCTGAAATGCAAAGTTAATGGAAATATGATTTTTATAGCAGTACTGAATAAATCTGCTGAAACAACAGGGAGGTTTCCATGTAATGTCTAATATGTAAGCATTCCTGTTTTAGTTATGCGAAATCAAGGCAGTTTGAGACTGATTTTCAACACCAAACTCTGGACTCAGATGGCGATAGAAAGAGCAAATCGCAAGAGTCTGTGCATCACTGCGACAGACCTAGAAGACCATTCTGTTAAAGTATTTCTAATACAGGTAAGAAAAAATTGAAAAAGAACAAGTATCTAGAACTTGGCAATTTAGCTTGGATTCCTTGTTCTGGCAAGCCTCCTTATGGTAAAAAGTGTAAGGCTATAACATGTACACAATTACCATTGAGGTCAATTGCTGTTTTGTGCAAAAAGCTGAAGGTCTGATATGGCCCAAGGAGATAACCAGATCCAGGGCCGGCTCCAGACCCCAGCGCGCCAAGCGCGTGCTTGGGGCAGCATGCCGCGGGGGGCGGCTCTGCGAGTCGCCAGGAGGGTGGCAGGCGGCTCCGGTGGACCTCCCACAGGCGTGCCTGCGGAGGGTCCGCCGGAGCCGCGGGACCAGCGGACCCTCCGCAGGCACGTCTGCAGGAGGTCCACCGGAGCCGCGGGACCGGCGACCGCCAGAGCACCCCCTGTGGCGTGCCGCCGTGCTTGGGGCGGCGAAATTGCTAGAGCCGCCCCTGACCAGATCACTGTATTAGACAGCCAGCAGGAGTCACTATCAGTGATCCATGGAACTGACTACTCCATGGTGCTAAATAATGTTAAAAGATGCCTAAAATATATCAACACACTTTCCTGATTTTTTTTTTTTCCTTCTGTATAGAAACAATTGCTATAGTTGCTTCAGGGATATTATTCAAAGTGATCAGTGCGGGGGAGTAGTCCATGCAATTGTGACTAGAAGGGCAGGTGGTCCACAAGAGTCGCCAATAAGATATATAAGAACATAAGAATGGTCATACTGGGTCAGACCATTGATCCATCTAGCCCAGTATCCTGTCTTCTGACAGTGGGCAGTGCCAGAAGCTTTAGAGGGAGTGTTCAGAACAGGGCAATTATCGAGTGATCCACCCTCAGTTGTTCAGTCCCAGCTTCTGTCAGTCAAAGGCTTAGTGACACCCAGAGCATGGGGTTGCATCCCTGGCCAACTTGACTAAAAGCCATTGATGGACCTATCCTCCATGAACTTACCTCATTCTCTTTTGAACTCAGTTATAGTTTTGGCCTTCACAATATCCCCTGGCAATGGTTGACTATGCATTGTGTGAAGAAGTACTTCCTTATGTTTGTTTAATAGGCAGCAGATTTATTTTCATTGGGTGACCCCGATCCTTGTCTTATGTGAATGGGTAAATAACACTTCCTTATTCACTTTCTCCACATCATTTGTGGTTTTGTAGGCCTCTATCATATTCCCCCCCTTTTGTCATCTCTTTTCTAAGATGAACAGTCCCAGTTTTTTAATCTCTCCATATAAGAAAGCTTTTCCATAACCCTAGTCATTTTTGTTGCCCATTTCTAATACTAATATCTCTTTTTTGAGATGCGGTGACCAGAACTGCATGCAGTATTCACGGTGTGGGCATACAATGGATTTATATAGTGGTGCTATGATATTTTCTCTTACTATCTATCAGTTTCCTAATAGTTCCTAACATTCTGTTAGCTTTCTTGTCTGCCGCCACACATTTAGCAGCTTTTTTCAGAGAACTATCCAAGATGACTCCAAGATTTCTTTCTTCAGTGGTAAGAGCTAATTTAGATCCCATCATTTTGTATGTATAGATGAGATTTTTCCCAATGTGCACTATTTTTGCATTTGTCAAAATTGAATTTCATCTGCCATTTTGTCGCCCAGTCACCCCGTTTTGTGAGATCTCTTTGTAACTGTTCAGTCAGCTTTAGACTTCACTATCTTCTTGAGTAATTTTGTATCTTCTCCAAACTTTGCCACATCACTGTTTACCTACTTTTCCAGATCATTTATGAATATGTTGAACAGCGCAGGTCCCAGTACAGATTCTGCTATTTATTTCTTTACATAATGAAAACTGACCATTTATTCCGACATTTTGTTTCCTATATTTTAACCAGTTACTGATCCATGGGAGGACCTTCTCTTATCCCATGATTTCTTACTTTACTTAAGAGTCTTTGGTGCGGACCTTGTCAAAAGCTTTCAAGTCCAAGGACACTATATCAACTGGATCATCCATGTCTACATGCTTGTTGACACCCTCAAAGAATTCTAATAGATTGACGAGGCACGACTTCCCTTTACAAAAGCCATGTTGACTCTTCTCCAACAAATCATGTTTATCTGTGTGTCTGATAATCCTGTTCTTTACTATAGTTTCAACCAATTGCCTGCTATTAAAGTTAGTCTGGAACCTTTTTTTAAAAAGTTGTCATTACATGAGCTATCCTCCAGTCATCTGGTATAGAGGCTGATTTCAGTGATAGGTTATGTATCCCAGTCAGTAGTTCTGCACTTTCATATTTTAGTTCCTTCAGAACGCTTAACAGGGGAGCCCCATCCTTCAGAACTCTTGGATGAATACCATCTGGTCCGTGCTGCTGACTTAGCAATGTTTAATTTACCAATTTGTTCCCAAATCTCCTCTCTTGACACCTCAGTCTAGGACAGTTCCTCAGATATGCCTAAAAAGAATGGCTCACTCATAGCTCAGGTTCAAAGATATATGAACAAGTTTGAGAACCAATGAAAAAGGCAGCTACTTGAGTCTAATCTATAACATTTGCAACCCTAGGCTGACTTTGTCCCTGCAAAGCTGCATATTCCGGTGATGACAAATTACTCAGTTGACAACTGAGCTAATTTCTGCTGAAACGCCAACTCTGAATTGCTCTCAACTGCTTTCTTCTGTGCGTGGCTATGGTGAAAGGAACGTTTTTGGCTTCTGCAAATGTGAGCAGCATGGAAGAAGAGCCAGATACTCTACTGCTTTGCAACTCTTGCAGTCGCTTACACCTGTGCAAAGTGAATATAAATTGGGTATAAAACTACCAAATCAGACTAGTATCTTTCTACTCTGAATTTGTACAGGTGTAAATGAATCCACATGGTGCAAAGCAGTGGAGTATCAGGCCCCAGAAGACCATGTGCTTTCAACTACTCTACAGTAAATTATTTCCTTCCAACTTCACTAGCAGAGTTCATGGCATCTTTTTATTTGTTAATTAGAGAAAACTCATTCTTGGTTGTTAATTCTGTTTTTACTTACTTCTAACCAGAAATATGACTAGGAATTTTCACAATCCATATATGTTTTATTATTTTCAGAAGTACATTTTGTTACTGAGGAGTTGCACAGAGTCAAGAATATTAAGTATTCAATAAAAATTGAGTCATTCACTGAGATGAATCATAATTTTTGTTTTAAAGTTGCATCCATTATCTCAATAAGGAAAACAACCAACAATTATTTTTTAACAAATTCTAAAATACAGACCATTAAGACAAACTTAATATTATTTGTATTTAAGTCGATTTTCTCACGAAGTTACTAAATTGGAATCTTACATAAATTCTTTTGACTCCAAAGGACAGTAAGTGTCTGATGAAGTATCAGAGGGGTAGCCGTGTTAGTCTGGATCTGTAAAAGCAGCAAAGAGTCCTGTGGCACCTTATAGACTAACAGACGTTTTGGAGCATGAGCTTTCGTGGGTGAATTTCGTGGGTGCATCCGACGAAGTGGGTATTCACCCACAAAAGCTCATGCTCCAAAACGTCTGTTAGTCTATAAGGTGCCACAGGACTCTTTGCTGTCTGATGAAGGGATTTTAGCTCTTTTCAGTCCTTTTAAAATCTCTCCCCTTTGCATCTGCACTTCAGTGGTTGGTTTGGATGCAGTCAGAGTTATTTTGCAGTTATTTTCAATGGTTGTATGCACTTTATTTTCTACAGGCAAGTTCAAAAGATACTGAGTACCTGTATACAGCAATACATCACCGTCTTGTTGCACTGCGAAGCTTTGCTGAGCAAGAATTGGATGCAAATCAGGTTGACACAGAGCCAGAAACAGCCTTTCATTCATTAAACTGTGATAGTGATGATGATGATGAAGAAGATGAAACAATAACTCAAGTGAGCAGCAATGAATCAGGTAAGCAGAACTTTTCCCGAGACTTTTGTGCTCCTTTGAACTTCACTTGGTGCCCTGAGAATTCCATTTCTACCCCCTTTTATTAACCTCTCTTTTCCATCCAAGTGCCTATGTTATGGTGACCCTCTCTCCAGCACTGAAGTAGGGTTTTATTTTGACAGGCTTGTGTCAACACTGCCAAATTATTTTAAAATAAATAATCAGAATAGTCTTTTGACAGAGGACTGAGTGTCAGGATATCTGGGTTAAAAATTTTCAAGCTTAAAGTTAAGGCTCATAAACGCACACTTGGATATCTCAGTTGACATAGTCTGTAGCGCTGCGCTCAATTTCCACTTACTTCATTGGAAGTTGAGTCCACTTATATCAGTGCTACATACAGCTTGTGGTAGTTAGTCTACCTGAACCATAAAAATGGTCATTTGAACCAAACTTATGTAATGTCTGATTTCTTTTAAATATCAACCTATGCTGACAGACTGTAACAGTCATTTATGTGTGGTAAAACTGGTTGACAATGCAAGCACCAGGAGATTTTATACTGTTACAGGACATTAACAACTTTGATAAAGTGATAGATTCTGTCTACCAGGAGATTTATGGGGCTAGACACCCTGCCCAGGTTTAATCTGCTTTCACCAGTGGAACAAAGACTACAACCCCCACTGGTGAAGAGTCCACCTAAAGCAGGGTGTATTTGAGCAAGATGCTCACAAATCCCACTCCAGTGGCAGTAAGCACAGCCCATAAAGTAGCTGGGGTCAACCGTGGAGAAGTCAAGGGACTCTAGAGATACAGTGGCCAGAGCTGAAAGTTGCCTTTCCTTGGTGGAAGGCAGGCACTATGCTGCCCCAGTGGGGAGATTCACCCCAGGAGAGTTGCCGTTGTTCATGTAGGGGTTGTAAATTGCAAATACGTCTTCTCTCAGGAGGAATACGGCAATGATGTTTGAATTATCATCAGCCATGTGACACTTCTCCTTCCAGTGGAGCTGCAGGCTGTTCCCTTTTTAGTTTTTAAAAGAACTCTTCAGCAAGGATCAAATCACATACAAATAACAGTTTTGAGTGACTGTTTACTTTAGGAAACAAACATGCCTTTTTTCCTGTTAGCAAGAATATGACAGTTTACAATACTTATTCCCATAATCATTTGTTGTATCTCTATAATATTCAGTTCACAGAACAAAACATGTCATTATTGGGTGGGGTGGGAGGAAGAGGCAGTGGGGAAGGAAGCATGTGGGATAGGGCAGGGGACAGTGGGGAGAGGAAAGGGGGAGGGATGCGGAAGAGAAGGAGATTGGTGAATCAAGGGAGGGGAGCAGGAGCCCAGCATCCCCTTAACAGCAGCTGGGGCTCCCCTGTTAAGCAGGCCCATCAACCTCACCCCGATGAGCCCCACCCCTCCTACACCTCGACCACCCTAATGAGACGCCCACATGTGGACCCACACCCCACTGATCCCCAGTCAGCTGCACCCGGACCCATACCTCCCCCAGCACCCGGACCACCACACTGAGCCCCAACCACCTTCATCTGGACCCAGTTGTAGAGTCCCATTGCCCTTGCACCCAGAATCCCCCAATGATCCCCTGTGCATCCATTTTCCCCCAATGAGCTCCCTGTACCCAGATTGCCCCACACAGAACCCTCTTACCTCACACCTGGATCCCCCTACACTCAGCCCCTCCACATTTGGATCCTGCTGGTATGAGCCTGCCTGCCTGCCCACACCTGGTGCAGACAGGCGGGCCCCGGGGTGTTCTGAGGCAGGCCCAGCCTTTGCAGTGTGTCTTGGTTAGGGCAGCCTCACCATCAAGTCCCTGATCTCGCGCCTCCGTGCAGGGGCGGGCAGTGACGCAGGGTGATCTCCCACCTCCATGCAGCCAGTGGCCTGTGCTCCCCACTGCCATGCTGGAGCCTGCACATTTTACTGCTGGGGGCATTGTGTGCCAAAAAATTAAAAATTCAGCACCAAAAAAGAAAAATAATTGCAAAATTCTGCAAATTGTATTTGTCAAAATAACACTACATAATCACACCAATTTCAATTATTTTGGTAATTTATTTCAAAATACCTGTCAGCAAGTATGTCTGTAACACACACACAATTTCCCCCAGGAGTAAAGAGTTAAAGGACCCGCTATGACAACCCTGTTCCTGTTTCTCTGCCCCCTTTCCCAGAGTCCAGCTGGGAGGCCAGACACCCACAGAACCCCCCTCCCCCCTCTGAGCCCTGCCATGCCCCCCCCCGCCTAGATACCTGCACCCCCTCCCCTCTAGAGCCCAGCCATGGGTCTCCCCCCGGCCCAGATACCTGCATCTCCTTCCTCCAAGAGCCCAGCCATGGGCCCCTCCTGGTTCAGACACTCACCCTTCTCCCCCGAGAGCCCAGGGATCCAGAGGGAGAAATAGCCTGATGCTCGGTCCCACAGGCTTGCACGGAGTTTCCTGTGTGCCACCCTCTCCTTCCCTCAGGGCATGCTGGGAACTGCGGCTGCCAGGAATCCTCTAGCTCCCTCCCCTTCTCTCCCAGCAGTGTCTTCTGTGTGTGAGCTGGGCTCTACCAAGTCCAGCAGACCCTAGTTGCAGCTAGCAGCACTGCAGCCCATTTCTGTGGGGGAAAGGAAGTTCTGCCCACATTAATTTCTGCAAAATTCTGCATTGTGCAGTGGTGCACAATTCCCCCAGGAGTAATGACATTTATTTATTGACAAATAAAATTTGCAGAATTTTATAATATTGTGTGCAGAATTTTTAATTTTTTGGTGTAGAATTCCCTCAAGAGTAGAGTGTCTACTCTTTGGTCAGATGCACCTTTTCCCAGCAGCTCTCCCTCAGCTTCTTTCCATGTCTTACCAGCCTGGAGAAAGCCTCCTCTGCCAGCTGAGTCATTTGCATTCTCACAGACAACTGCTGCCTGGAAGTTTCCTGGATACAACTCCTTGGCTATCACAGGCATGGTAGCTGCATCTTGATTTAAAGAGACAGTTTTTTGCCACAAGCATATCAGGACCAACGTCCTGGAAAACTGGGACCTGGGTTGGGGTACCCTCCATCACCCTTTTCTCTATCCCCAAGAGGTCAGCTGTGTGACTTGCTCCCCTCCAAAAGGTCAGTTATTCAGTTCCCTCTCTGAACCTAAGTCTCAGGATGCATGCCTGTGTCCACTCTGTCCTGGGCATCCTCTCCCAAGTGACCAGTGAGGAGACATTCTCCCACTATTCTTTCCCCAGTTTCCTTCTTTGCCGCCTCCATGCCCCAGGACACTCTTTCTATGCTCTCTAGAGCGGGATCTATCCCTTGTTCAGCTGCAATGTGCTGGCAGCTCACCCCCAGACAGTTTTCTCAGTGACGGGCACTCCACCCTCCTCCCTTCCTGAGGAAGTGTTGCCTTCAGCTGCAATGCAGAGCCTGTCTCAATCTCCTCCACTCTTGGAAGCATACTGCTTCCATCTGCTGCAGAGTAATCAATGAGATTTTTCTCCCTTTCCTTCGGCAATTCCTGGGACTATACTCTTTCCCTCTCGGGTCCCAGCATAATGTTTCTTCTTGCTGTGGGCAAACACCTTAACAGCCTGAGCTATATGGAAAAAATCATTCCCACTAAGTATGTCAACCAAGAGACCTTCCATTACCCCCACAGTCAAAACACTTTCCAAATCTTCCCACGCCAATGAATTCTAGCTAGTGGCACAAGGAATCTGGTTCCACCCACATCTACAATTTCTGCCATTTAACCAGGTAATATGTTGGCATTTGGTGCTACACTCTGATTAACCAGAGAAATCTGTGCCCCTGTATGCTTCCACCGTAAGTATTCCCTGTCATTAATTCTGACAACATTAACGTGCTCCATGTCTAATTGTGCAGAGGCTAGTCTCACAAAACCAATATGATAAGCCTCAGGTGCCTGAGAAATTCCTGTGATGATCATAATGGTCCCTTCTGACCTTAAAGTCAATGAGATGGCAGCATTAACTATTTGTTGTCTGCTTCCTCCCAGCACAGGGCATTTATTCCTCAGGTGAGCAGTTGAATTACGATAGCACCTTTTGGGCTTTTCTGGTTTCACAGAAGATTTGAGATAGGGATTAGAAGAATGATGTTGGGGAGATGAGTGCCCAGCCTCCCAGCCACCCTCCTTTTTTCCAGGGGTAAAACAGGTACACTGCTTCCCACCAAGTTTTATCTCCTCTTTCTGTGGTTACTCTCAGTAGATGCCTGGGTCTTCTCAAAGACATCAGCTAGAGATGCCATTTTATCCAGTTTTCACATTTTTGCCCCATAGACTCTGTTTCACTTCATCTTTACATATGCTTAGGAGGTGCTCCTGAGCAACAAGGTCAAACGTTTCTTCAAAGCTTTCAATCCCTTTTCCCCTCACCCATTTTCCCATCAGATCTTTCATGCTGTTTACATATTCCCCATTACTCATACCAGCATTTCTCTTAAGATTCCTAATTTTTACCCTCTATGTTCCAGGGATAATCTGAAATAATTTCAAAACCGTTTCTTTGAATTTGCAATAATCTAAAGCATCCTGAATTTGCATTTCATTGAATATATTCAGAGCTTTACCAGTTAACTTTGCAAGCAAAGAGGGGATTTTCTTGTCCTCAGGAATCTCATTAATCACACACAGCCTCTCAAAGGTAGTAAAATATTCTGTAACGTTGTCTGTCTCTTTGTATGCAGGACACAATTGTTCCCATTTATGGATTTTTGGAGAGGTGGAAATCAGTGGTGAGGGAAGGTTCTGGTTCTCCAGCAAGGCCAGTTGGTGTCTCCGCTTTTTTACCTTTTCCTCAGCTGCTTTGGCTTGCAGTTCTAAGGCCTGCTGATGTGCGAACTCCTCTGCTTGATTCTGAGCCCCTATTTCCAGTTCCTTTAGCTCCAAGATTTGTTGATGTACTTTCTCTCTCCGGCCACCTGCAGTCTGAACAGCTCTAACTGTGCAACCTGGACTGTGGGACTGCTGAGCCCTCCAAACCCACCAGCCTGGGTTGTCTCTCACAGTGTGATGTTAATATTAAACTACAAGCCTCTGTCAGGCAGTGCACTTACACAGCCATCCACAGGCAGGGGCACATCTAGTTACATGAATTATCTCCCAGCCAGTCATGAACCAGCAATAGAGAGGCCCCAGCCAGTTCCCCCCAGCTCCCCAGCCTTGCATCCAAACTGTACTATCTGGCACTGGTCAGAAGCCTGGCCAGCATAAGCTCATTACCTAGTTCACCACTCCCTCAGTGTGGAATGGATTTACACTAGCCTTTGTAGTCTGAACTGAGATTTCCCAAGCACTTCACCCAAAACCACACTGTTTTAGGTAAAATATAAAATAAATTTATTAAATACAAAAGGATAGATTTTTAAGTTGTTATAAGTAGCAGGCATAGAGATCAGAGTAGTCAAACAGATTGACCTGCAAAAGTGTGTCTGGCTGTTCCAGGGTTAGCTAGTTAAATTACATGTATATAACCAATGAATACATCATATCCAGACATTAACCTATTACTCTATTATGAAATACTGATTTGATTTAAAGTGTGAATATACTGAATATATTTAATTCTATTTCAGATCATTCTAGATGGATCCGCAGACAGCCTGTTGTTTGCTCATGACAGCTACCTATGATTACAGCAATACAGTTGATAGCTCATCTTGCTGAAAATTGTAAACCATCTCAGCAGTCTTGGAGTAAGGAAATCCTATGCATTCACATTCTATGATTTTCAAGCAAAGATTAACTTTTAGGACAACATAAACTTAATACAGCAGAAATGGACTTCAGAAGCACTTTAAGGATTCCAATGTTAATTCCTTGCGCTGGAATAGGAATGACAGGGTGGCCTCTGGTATTCAAGAAACATTACAAAGCCTTCCAATTTGGAATTAATCATATATAGAGACATTAATAATGTGATGGATTTTATATCTAATCAAGGTTCATTCATCATATTGATGGAGAGAATCATTTAACCATCAGATAGTGATATTTCTAAAAAGATATTTATTGTTTGTTTCAGTTATGTAATGTCTGTCCATAAAAAGATGCATATTATGAACACTTTAAACATCGTTTTATTGGAAAGAGCCATTGTAGTTGTTTGCTAACATTCAAGGTCCTATGCTGCAGTCCGTATTCATGCAGAACTCCTTGTGAATGAGAGTTTCATATGAATTAAGTCTACAGAAACTAACCTTTAATTAAACAAGATCTTTGTTTTGAAAATATCTTATATTGTTGATTGGAGTTAGGATACCGTTTTTAAAATGGTAAGAGATGGGTCTGATTCTGTTCCTACTGCAGTAAGTTAGAGTTTTGTCACCAACTACAGTTGGATAGGATCAGGCTTTAGGAAGCATCTGAAAATTCAACTGTAATGTTTTGGGGCACATCTGTTTGCACACATGAAAACTCCCTTTGCCTATACAAAATAAGTAATTGCACAGATAACTGCCTATTTGTCATGTGCAAATGGATGCACATACATTATTTCTGGAGACCTGCTACAACTTTTGCCTTAAATTGGTGAGCTAAACTAGAGTTAAATATAATAACTTTATTATTAAGTATTGGTATTCCTGAACACTGTTTCCTTTGATGATGGAAGTCTACCAGCCATCCTAACACATACAATAATCCAACCAGTATTAAAGGAACCATCACACGATGGTAGCGACCCCACCAAATACTGCCCATTGTCTAACCTCTTTTCTAACTAAGATGATTGAGAAACTAGAAGAATACTGGATCCCTCTCAGGCCACTGCATGTTAAAAAGACAGCATTTGATGCATAGGAGCTCTCTGCTCTTCTTGCCAACAGAGAAAGGAAATACCCATATTCATCGTTCTGAACCTCACTACAAAATTTAATACCATTGATTATCACATATTTGTTTCCTACCACCAACGGCTGCAGATGTGAAGAAAATGCCCTAAAATGGCTCAAGTCTCTTCTTTTAGACTAGACCCCGAGGTTTGTTATGGCTTCTCCATCTCAAAAGATGTAATCTGCAGAGTCCACCCAAGCCTCAGTTCTCCCGTTTCGTTAAACATCTATATGAAGTTGTTGGGAGAAGTTGTGAAACATGGGTTTAGGTGCCAGCACACCATGAACATTCAGCTCCACAACATTTATTTTAAAATAATAAACAGCACCATCTCCCAGAATTCTCAATACCTCACCAAAATTAGCACCTGCATGAAGAGCAGTTGGCTAAAACTGAATCTGGGCAAGGCTCAGGTGATGCTAATAGGAAAAGGGAAATGCCACTGTAAGAGCATCTGCCCTCAAATTAAGATAGGTCACTGCTTTGGGATCCTTTTGAATCCAATTTTAGTGATGTCAAATAGCCATAAAACCAAAAAATGCTCTTTTTTTTTAAATCTGTGACTGACTGTAACCCTGCTGATCAGTTTCACACCTGTCAATGGAGATCTCTGCATTACTGACTTCCAAATTTTATTATTGCAACTCATATCTAGGAACAAAACTACACATTCTGAAAAAACTTCAGCTGTTATAAAAAGCAGCAGCCCATGTGCTTAGCAACAGGTTATGGCGAGAATGTTGGCCAGGCACTCCACTCTCTGAACTGGTTTTCCTCTGAAGGCAGAGTTTGATTCAAGATCTATCATGATAGCTAGATCCTATTCTGTGGGGAGTTTTGACTATCTCAAAGATTTGCAGCCATGACTTCCCACAACAACTATGTTCTTTTACAACCACAAAACAGTCAACAAAGGAAGGCTCAGGAGTGAGATACAGAATTTTCATAGAAGCTGGCCCAAGACACGTTCCCAGAAGATGCACTGAGTTTGTGATCATTCAGAATTAAATGAATAACCTATCTCTTGTGAGTTTGCTTTCTGCCCCCTGAAAGTCTACACACCCACATGCGCGCACACACTTAATAACTAATTGAGCTGTATCTTCTTTGAACTGGGAAGGAAGAAAGAGGTGTTGTTTCTATTTTTAACTACTTTGGAGGTGTTCAGATATAATGGTGATAGGGGCCATATAAATACATAGGTAGAATTAAAAACATATTCATGGTGTGTTTTTAATTTTGACATCTTTTTACATTTGTGCTATTTTAGTATTGTTGCAAAACATAGCTTTTCAAGGTAACATCTATTACTATGAAATACTTTAACTCGGTATTGAGAAAGTATTTGAGTTTATTGCAGCATATAATAAAACAATATTATAGCCAAACAATTTACAGATAACTTGCATTTTCAGTCTAATTAGATGTCTTCTTCTATGTCCCAACTATAGCTCTAAATAAATTTTTTTTAAAAGGAAAGCTGTCCCTTTTATTTTTTTTATTCAGGGTGAAAAAATTGTGAAAAAAGTCAGTATATAGCTTGTGCGGACAAAACTTCCATTGAAGCCAATGAAAGATTTGAACATACAAGGAATGCAGAATCAGACCCTTAATCATTAACTCAGCTTCCAGCTTCTTTTGAAAATTGTAACTCACAGTTCCTGAAAAAGGAACAAATATCTGAGTAGTCAACATTAAAGATTATCTGCTTCTGATAGAGTGATAGGCAATCTGATAAAAATTGTTTGATGGACAGTGTGGCCCACGTGATTAATAATGGAATTTAGAGCCTTTCACCTTCAAGTCAGCAGGCTAAATCCTTACCTCAATCTTGTTACCATTTTATGTCTTTCAGTGACCTATTTAAAATGAGTTTATAGTTCAGTACACTTCCTAGTGAACAGGAGTCCACATCACCAAACCACCATTGCATTAGTCACTAATTTTTCATGCTACTGGCAATCTATGCAGAGTGGCCAAGGACTGAAAACATAAGGGGACTGAATCCCACTTCCTCTTGAGGTAGTTTTTCTGTGACTTAAAATTGAGGCATATTGGCAGGGAAGTTTGGGTAAGTTTGGACTGCTACTCCCGCTCCTGTACCAGTTCTTTTGCGAAAAATGCAGACTTCGGAGCTATGTTATCTTTCACAAACACTACAGTCACTTGAAAAATTAACTCTAACTATTTCAGTGTATTTATATTACTTTTAAATTTGTAGTCAGTGAAGTTAATCGACCTTCATGCTGAAGACGTTTCCCTTGTATAAGCATAGATTGTCAAGGAGAGAAAACAGACCTGGGCTCTGAAGAAATTAATTAAACTAAAATAAGACTTGCTCCAGAGGAAATCTGGACTTGCCATCTCTCTGAGGGCTTCATGCTCTCAATATATTTTTTCTTCATATTAAAAGTTTTGGCCTTCTGCATGCTCTTTGTTTTATGACTAACCAACCTTCTTTGGAATCTGTGAAGTAAACTCTGTGGGCCAATTTCTGCCCCGATTTTCAACTCATGTAGCCACACTGACTTCACTGGAATTGCATGTAATGTAAATCAGGGCAAAATTTGGCTGCAGGAATTCAATTCCTATCTATGGCAATTAGTGGGGACCGAGCATAGGACTCTGTTTTCTAAACAGAGGTTTCTAATGTGAGTCTGGAGCTCCTTCAAGATTATTATGGTAGTAAATTGAAAAATGTCTGTGGTTTGAATGACCTTGAACACTGCAGTAATAGAAATAGGATGAAATTTAATAGTGCAGGGTGTAATATCATGCACGTAGGGATTAAACAAGAATTTTTGCTATAAGCTTGAGATGTTTTAGTTGGAAATGACAGAGGGGGGAGAAAGACCGGTTGTATTGGTCAATCACAAGATGACTACGAGCCACCAATGTTATGTGGCTGTGGAAAAGGCTAATGCTAGGATGGATCAGATGAGGTATTTCCTGTAGAGATGGGGATGTGTTATTACCATTATACAAGGCACTGATGCAACTTCATTTGGAATACTGTGTACAGTTCTGGTCCCCCTTGTTCAAGAAAATGAAATGAAACTGGAACAGGTGCAGAGAAGGGCTACTAGGATGATCAGAGGAATGGAGAACCAACCTTATGAGAGGAGCCATAAGGAACTTGGCTTGTTTAGCTTAATCAAATGAAGGCTGAGGCGAGAGATGACTGTTCTCTATAGATACATCTGAGGAATGAACACCAGGGAAGGAGATGAGTTATCTAAGGTAAGGGTCAATGTTGACACAAGAATAAATGGATATAAACTGGATGTCAATAAGTTTAGGCTTGAAATTAGACAGAAGTTTCTAACCATCAGAGGAGTGAAGTTTGGGAACAGCCTTCCAAGCAGAGTAGTGAAGGCAAAAAAACTAACTAACACAGGGACAGAGGATTTGATGTCCACTGTTTCACAGTTTCCCTCCTTTCATTTATATAAATTTAATTGTGGAGCAGCAGCTCCACAAATGAAGATAATGAAAGGAAAGAAGCCTCTTTCTCCTACTAAGGAATCTAAGCAAAGGGGTAGATCACCCCATAAATTTGAGTCGGAGAGTCCTTGCAGCCTGTAAGGAATACTACTGAGGCTCTGGCTAAAATCGGTATCAAGGCATCAGTGTCACCTAAGAAGCCTCGATCAGAGAAGTCTACCAGGCAGCACAAAGAAGCACCTACCATGGTACCACCTAATACGTTGAGGCACCAAGCTCCATCCACTGCTTCTACACTTGCCTCTGTACTGTCCCCACCTCAGAGCCATAAATATCATCTAAACTGGCACTGGACTTCTTCTTCAGTACTATCATCTTCATCATGCACCTCCCACAAGACCAAGAGGAACAAATTCAAGCCGTAATTTTGGAGGGTCAGTTAATAGCGAAAGTTTCTCTGAAGGCAGCTCTTGATGCCACTGACAGCTTCTAGATCCCTAGCCACTGCTGTGGTCATGCAGTGAGCATCTTGGCTACAGTCTTCTGGACTTCCTAGAGGAACAGAATACTGTTGAAGACATCCCCTTTGAAGGACCTAAGCTAGTGATCCCCAAACTTTTTTGCTCGTGCCCCCTTACCTGGTCCGTGCCCCCAAGAGCCACGGTTGGGAGCCTTGGTGGGAAACCGGCGCCGCTGTGGCCCGGAGCGGGGCCGGGAGTGGGGCCGGGAGCGGAACTGTGGCTGGGAGTGGGGCCATGATCAGGGCCAGGATCGGAACTGTGGCTGGGAGTGGGGCCATGGTCAGGGCTAGGGCCGCAGCTGGGGCCGTGGTTGGGGCTGGGAGCCAGGGGCTGAGGTCAGGGCTGGAAGTCAGAGGCCACAGCTGGGAGTGGGCCCATGATTGGGGCCAGGAGCTGGGGACCATGGCAAGGAGTGGAGCCACGGCTGCAGTTGGGGCCGTAGTCGGGAGTGGGCCTGCAGCCAGGACCAGAGCTGGGGACAGAGTGGCTAAATCCTATGAATCAGAGAAAGCTTGGCCTTTCAGCCAAACATAGGATTGAGTCAGCAGTTCTGAGTTTCATTCCTTCTTCTGCTGACTTCCTCTGTGATGTTGCGCAAGCCATTTAACTCTGTACCTCAGTTTCCCATGTAAAATGAGAATAATGTCACAGTTCTGAGTTTTAATTTAGAAATGTGTTTTGAGAATGTTTAAATTTATTAAAGTTTAAATGCTAAGTAGTAATATTACTACTACAAATTCAAAGGGCCCAATACTTGATTTTCTAGCTCTAGAATACTTCCCATGACAAAAAAAAAAAAAGCCCATTATACACAAGCATGTACCTGCAACAATGGCTTAAGTTAGATCACCTTGCAGTAGGGAAAGCATGACCAAACAAGTTGAAAATAGTCCAAAAGGACTATGTAACATGTGAAGCATCAAGTCCTACAGGAATAACAAATCAAATGTCACAAAGGATCATAAAGCAGGTACCATTCGGAAAAGAACCATAAAATATCTTACCTGTTGTAATGAAGCGGCCTCTGGTGGGACACTATTGAGAGTATCAATTCAGGACAAATTGCTTAGAGCAGAGCAGTCACAGCCCAAAGCTGGGGGTCCTTTATTACTAAGGCACACCAAACCAACCAGAGAGGGCTTCAGTTTTACCCCACTGACTAACCAGAAGTCATACAAGCAATTCCCTCAGATATTCCAGTTCCCTTGTGTCACCACCAGCACCTCTCCTTATGGGGATGAATGGTTATGAAAACCAATACACCAGCAAAAGAAAAAAGGTTCTCCTGATCCCTAAGGACCAAGACCCACACCCAGGCCAACATACAAATTAGATCTCATCCACAAATCACGCTGTTGCCAGTCCTTTAGAATCTAAAGGTTTATTCATAAAAAGAAATATAGACGAGAGCTAAAATTGGTTAAAGGAATCAATTACATACAGTAATGGCCAAGTTCTTGGTTCAGGTTTGTAGCAGTAATGGAATAAACTGCAGGCTCAAATCAAGTCTCTGGCGTACGTCCAAAGATTTGGATGGGCCATTGTTCAGAGCTTCAGTTTGTAGCAAAGTTCTTCCAGAGGTAAGAAGCAGGATTAAAGACCAAATTGAGGGGGTTCCAGGGCCTTTTATATCCTCTGCTATGTGAAAGGCCACCCCATGTTCTTACTGTGGAAAATCACAGCAGCAAGGTGGAGTTTGAAGTCACATGGGCAAGTCACATGTCCATGCATGACTCAGTTCTTTACAGGTAGAACAGCCATTGCTCACATGCTACCTTGTATCAGAGGGGTAGCCGTGCTAGTCTGGATCTGTAAAGCAGCAAAGAATCCTGTGGCACCTTATAGACTAACAGACGTTATGGAGCATGAGCTTTCGTGGGTGAATACCCACTTCGTCGGATGCAAGTATACCTGCCCTTGGAAATTTCCACTACTTGCATCCGACGAAGTGGGTATTCACCCACGAAAGCTCATGCTCCAGAACGTCTGTTAGTCTATAAGATGCTACCTTGAACGTTCCCAGGAAGGCTCCTCAGATGTGGATTGGAGTTTCCCAAGGTCCATTGTCAGTTAAGTATTTCTTGATTGGAAACTTAATCTGAAAATTCCTTTTTCAAGAAGCTGACCAAATGCTTCACTAATGCTACTTAGAATCAAATACATTGAGATACAAGTACATAGCCAATATTCATAACTTCAAATACAAAAATGATACATACAGACAGCATAATCATAACCAGCAAATTACAACCTTTTCATAGACACATTACTTGACCTCCTTTCTACAAGATTTGGTGTAACTATAGGACCTTGGTTGCAACAATGATTTATACGGTCACAGTTCATGTCAATAATGTCACACCTATTCATTACCACTCTTATATCCAGTTGGTCCAATAAAAGATATTATCTCACCCACCTTGTCTCTCTAATAAAAATGTATGCAAAGATTCCCTAGGGGTGCTCTTAGAGTGGGGAAACATTTTAGCTCTCTTTGTAAGATGTAAAGGCAACTCACATCTTGATTACGACAAGATGTTTTTTTTCTGGCTTGACAAATGCAATCTTGTCCTGCTCCTATCCATTCAGTGTTACTGGCATGACCGAGTGGAGCAGGCAGCCCAGGCTACGTGGAGGGGGGTCATGGCATGGCTTGGGGATAGCGTAGGGCACAGCAGAGGGAAGGTTGTGGCAAGGCCTGGGGTGTAAGGTCTGAGACCTTCTTCTGCAGTAAAATCAGCAGCCCTGAGCTAAGTTGCAGATAGTCACATCCTCAGTTTACATCTAAATTGCACCAAAACAATGTAATATCAGGCTGTTAAGAAGGTACTCCTGTCATAATAGTACCCACCATCACCAGATAAAGAAACAGATCTTACGATGTTTAAAGAAAATGTTGCTTGATAGCATTCTGTCTGGCAAGAAACCACTTATCAAGTTATGACAGTAAGATCTATACTTTTCAATTGTTTTGCCTTTATGGCCCTGATTTCTCTATTGTTTATCTGTATGGTCTATGTCTGATTCTTTAATTGATTCTGTCTGTTGCATAACTAATTTTGCAAGATTGGAACCAACTAAGGTGGTGGGGCATGACTGGTAAAGTAGTGTTTCACAATATGTTAGGACTGGTTAAAGAATTATTTCGTAATACTTCAATAAAAATAATTGGCTAACATACAAATAGTCAGGACTCAAGTTTCACTATAAAAATTGGGGTCCAAGAAGAAATGGAAGAAGAACCTAACTCCAGAACACAGGCCAACATCAAAGCTGCCAAAATCATCACACCCTGCCAACCATATACTGTTCAGAGGCTGGAGTCCTGGACTACCTAATCCTGACTGGCCACCAGGAAAAGTTTGTTCGCCTTATTGGGAGAGGTGAGCACTGTATGTTTAGCATGTGTATTCTTTCAATCAATTGTTAATAAATATAGGTTAAGGATATTATTGTATAAGGCTCTTTCACTGGGAAAAGGCCCTGCAGACCGTAAAGCCCTGAGCCCACCGGGAATGGGTGTTACCCCGGAGCCCATGGCGGGGTAAAGTTGGGTCCCTTACTTCCTGAGTACCCAAAAGAGAGAATGGGGGGTGAGAGCCCTAAATTGTCTGTGAAACAGGGGTAGCCTGGGGCACAGTGTGTGTGTGGGGAGACTGGGGCACAGCAGGGTAGGATCGTGGCACAGCCCCGGGGGGTGTAACTGGGGCACAGGGTGAGGGGGACTTGTGGCATGGCCCTGGGAGTGGGAGGGCTGACTGAGGCACAATGGGGGGCTGTGGCCATAGGCAGTGTCTTTATGAGTTGTTGGGGTGTGCTTGAGCCCCTGCTCCACCCCAGGGCCCACCCCTACTGCATCCCTTCCCACCCCTGCTCCACCCCATTCTGCCCCCTCCCATGAGCACAACCTGCCCTCACTCCTCCCACATGCTGCTAAACAGCTGATCTGCAGCTGATGGAAGGTGCTGGGAGAGATAGGGAGGAGCTGATCGGTGGGGCTGCTGGTGGGTGCTGAGCTGCCTATGTTTGTGGCACAGGCCAGGGGAGGCAACCTGGGCTTTGCGGACAGGGTTGTGGGTGTGGCAAGACCTGGTGGCGGGGAGGTCAGACTGGGCTTTGTGGATGGGGTCATGGCAAGATCCGGTCAGTCTGGGTTTTGTGTGTGTGTGGGGGGTGTGAGTTGTGGCAAGACAGGGGGTGGTGTTCAGCCAAGCGCACAATAGGGGGGATCATGGCACAGGCCAGGAACAGCCTGGGGTCCTGGCCCTCTGGGCAGCTTACTGTACACAATGGGAATCGTGGCGTAGCAGTGGTCAGCCTGGGGTACTTGGGGGTGTGTGTGTCACAACGCAGACCAAGGTTTCACCGGGGATACGGGGTGTGTGTGTGACACAGGAGGGCAAGGTGGGGTGAACATGGGGGTTCGCGGCGTGGGGGGTATCAGCTAGTGCTAGTCAGAGCCCGCCCGTAGCACGACACTGTGGCTGGGGGTCACACGGTGCTCTCTGTGTACTCTGCCTCATGGCTCGCAACACAGCGAGCCTGCCCGGGACAGGTGGCAGTTTGACAGCCCAGCGTCCCCTGCCCACCGTCAACAAGTCCCCTGAGGGAGCGCCCCACCCCCTCCGAGCCGGTTCTAACTGGCTCTGCGATGGCAGTTGCTCTACAGCTCGCGCACCCACCTCCTCAGTTCGAATTCAATCGCTATCTCTTGACCCCTCCCAAAACCCGTGGGGACACAGAAGAGACTGGTGCGGGAAGGGACGCGCATGCGCACCCTCAGTAATCCCAGCACAGAGAGGCATTCTGTACTGGCTGAGGTAAATAAACAGCCCACGGCCTTTTCCTCCCGCCCTTCCTCGGTTTTGCGTTCTCCTCCACCTGATTGGTTGAAATGTGCTGTTCATCCTGTCAGCAGGCGGGGAAAGTTTCCCCTATTGGTTTGATTGCGTGTGGCGCATGCGCAGTCCACATTGTGTTCCGGTGGGTGGGTGTGTCTCTCTCCCCTAGCCCCTGTGTTGGGCGCGTGCGCAGTCTGTTCCGTGCGCTGGGTCCGCAGGCTGGCGCGCACGCGCCATGTGTATTTAGCGCTTGGGAGGAGGCGGTCGCTGGTTTGCTGGCTCTGTCTCCGCCCCCCCTCGAAGAGCTGCGCGGTTGGAGCGGCCAGGGGTGGGCTGTTCCCGCCGCACGCTCCCGGCCATTACGGCCCCGGGGGTAGCGGAGCCCGGGAGATGACCTGCTACCCGGGCTTCGTATGCGGCTGCCGTTGCGCAGCCAGCCGGGCGGCCGCCCTGCGCTCCCTGCTGAAATACCAAGCAGCGGCTGCGGCTTCGCCTCTCCTGGCCGGGCTGCTGCTGCCCGGCGGGCTCCAGCGGCGCCTCCTTACGCGCAGCCGGCTGAGCCCGGCCGAGTCGTTACTCCCCCCCTGCGCCGCCGGGTTCCCACCCCAGCGACTCCTCCAGCAAGAGAGCTCAGGCTCGCCCGGACCCGGACCCTTCGCCCTGGGCCAGCAGAGCTCTTCTGGGTTCGCCCTGTCGCGGCTGGATCAGCGGCGGGGGAGGAGCGCGGGTAGCGCGGGGCTCCCCTGTGGCGGTGGGTTCCGCCCCACCCGGGTCGTGGTGGTGGCCAAGACCACCAGATACGAGTTCGAACAGCAGCGCTACCGCTACGCGGGGCTCTCGGAGGAGGATCTCAAACAGCTGGTGAGTGCGGCACAGCTCGTTACCCGCAGCCAGACTGGTACCCTCGCCCCTACGGTTCTCAGCGGCCACGAAGCCCACCTAGGATAATCTCAGCCCTGCCACCTGCTCCAGCTTCACCCGTTCAGGGAAACAGGCCAGATTAGCCCCCGATAAAGCGCTTTTCAGGGGGCATAGGCAGGTCTGTGGGCACTTAGAGTCAAATAAACGTACTGGATAAACTCTCAGCATCGCTCCACAAGTGGGGTAGGGAGGTGCACTGTTGTTACCCTTCAGTTTGAGAGAAATAAGATCGATGAGATAATATCTTTTATTGGACCAAATTCTGTTCGTGAAAGAGGCAAGGTTTCTATCGCTGTGAAGCTAAAAAGCTTGTCTGTTTCACCAGCAGAATTTGGGCCAATACAAGTTGCTACATCACCCACTTTATCTTTCTCATTTCCTGGCACCAGCTGTGCTACAGCAACACTACAAACAACCATGCAGTTTCACACACTGCTTTCAGACATTAGCACAGAGCTGCAAAGCTTGGGTTACATATATGGCAGGTGACCAGTTTAGACTTAAACACCAGTGTTACTTTTTGGTTTAAAGAAAATAAATTATGTAAACTCTCAGCAAAATCTAGACTGTATGAAAGTATCCTGATAGTAGGAAGTTGATTACAACTGAACTGACCATCATTGCTCAATACCAGCTAGAAAGATCCTTTATAGAATATTCAACACAGTAACAGAAAGGGAGGTGATATGTCAAAGGGTGGATTTGATTTAAATCGTAAGTCAGGAAGACTGGATTTAATCATGGATTTCTACATAAGTGTATTCTTGTTGGTTGTTATAACATTAATACATATTCTTCACAGGTAGAGGAACTTCATTAAAATATTCCCAAATTGGGTCTCTTTTATGGCCTGCTGCCATTATAGGTTTTCCCTTCTAGTGAGAGAATGGTATGGTAGATCTCAAATCAGTGAAGGCTACGCTCAGACCTCAATACTTCTGGAATATGCTGCTCAAACAGTTTCACTTTTATTTCTACTGCCTGTCCCTCCCTTCTCACATTTATCTCCAGACTTCTTCCCACCCCAACTACAACAAAATCCTCCCCTTAGGCCTCTCAGAAGCCTACTGTTGTCAATTGAGTACATACAAAATGCAGTTATCAGAGTAGCAGCCGTGTATCCGCAAAAAGAACTGGAGAACTTGTGGCACCTTAGAGACTAACAAATTTATTTCAGCATGAGCTTTCGTGAGCTACAGCTCACTTCTTCGGATGCATAGAATGGAACACACAGGCAGGAGATATTTATACATACAGAGAACATGAAAAGGTGGAAGTATGCATACCAACAAGAAGAGTCTAATCAATTGAGATGAGCTATCAGCAGGAAAAAAAACTTTTGAAGTGATAATTAAGATGACCCATAGAAGGTGTGAGGAGAACTTAACATAGGGAAATAGATTCAATTAGTGTAATGACCCAACCATTCCCAGTCTGTGTTTAGGCCTGAGTTAATTGCATCTAATTTGCATATTAATTCGAGTTCGGCAGTCTCTCTTTGGAGTCTGTTTTTGAAGTTTTTTTGTTGCAAAATTGCCACCTTCAAGTGTGTCACTGAGTGCTTAGAGAGGTTGAAGTGTTCGCCCACTGGTTTTTGAATGTTATGATTCCTGATGTCAGATTTGTGTCCATTTATTCTTTTGGATAGAGACTGTCCGGTTTAGCCAATGTACATGGCAGAGGGGCATTGCTGGCACATGATGGCATATATCACGTTGGTAGATGTGCAGGTGAACGAGCCCCTGATGGCGTGGCTGATGTGATTAGGTCCTATGATGGTGTCACTTGAATAGATATGTGGACAGAGCTGGCATCGAGCTTTGTTGCAAGGATAGGTTCCTGGGTTAGTGTTTATGTTGTACGGTGTGCGGTTGCTGGTGAGTATTTGCTTCAGGTTGGGAGGCTGTCTATAAGCGAGGTCTGGCCTGTCTCCCAAGATCTGTGAGAGTGAGGGATCATCTTTAAGGATAGGTTGTAGATCTTTGATGATGCGCTGGAGAGGTTTTAGTTGGAGGCTGTAGGTGATGGCTAGTGGCATTCTGTTATTTTCTTTGTTGGGCCTGTCCTGTAGTAGGTGGCTTCAGGGTACTCTTCTGGCTCTGTCAATCTGTTTTTTCACTTCAGCAACATGCCTCCAGCTTCCATCCAGGACACACCACACGATCCATTGTCTACAGCCAAGCTCTAAGATACAACCGTATTTGCTCCAATCCCTCAGGCAGAGATAAACACCTATAAGATCTCTATCAAACATTCTTAAAACTAGAGTACCCACCTGCTGAAGTAACAGAACGCCACGAGCCACCACCTACAGCCCCCAACTAAAACCTCTCAAAGGAGATGATCCCTCACTCTCACAGATCTTGGGAGATAGGCCAGTCCTCGCTTATAGACAGCCTCCCAACCTGAAAATCAGCTTGCGTGCTGCCTTCGGCACCTGTGCTATAGGTTGCCTACCCCGTCATAAACTAAACTGGAAAAAGGCACTCTTGTGCCAGGATAAGAGCATCCACATTAGTATAGCTGTATAATTCCAGCTGAGAAATTCCTCTAGTAGACAGGGCAAGTAAGGGCTTAGTTATGATTTTCAAGATTGATTTAAGACTTTGCTATGTACATGTATGTGTTAAAAGGGGCTTGTGCGCTACGTTACCAAAAATTCCTCTTACCTTGTGTCCCAGGCTTCTAATTTTGGATGTTCCCATTCCTTGAATTTTCTTCTGTTTGTAGAATTTTCTGTTTGCTTTGCTAAAGTTGTCAGGTTTTACTTTTGATTGGCTCTGCATGTTTTTTCTTAAACCTGAGAAAGTAAACAGAAATCTCAGTAAATATGCTGAGGGGATGAACATGGAGTAATGTAGTTTAGGACTTAATCATTACTGTTTCCTTTTTCAGATATGACCTCTTTGAAGTATGTAAGGACATCACTTCCTCGGGCATAGTACTTTTGTTTACACACCTTTCTGCCTTGAAAAGCTTACTGTTGGTTTTTTATACATGTTTAATGTTCTGACTGAATATCCAAGGTTCACCTTTTGGATAGAACCTTTTTTTTAAATTGAGAAATGGTCTACATTGATCAGATCAAGAGACAGTTTATTACTTCCTGTCTGTATAGCTGAATGAGATGGAAGTGCAGAATTCAGGATGGGGAAGTACTTATACGGGAGAAGTTCTCTTTCCTAGTTGTCCTGCATGGAAATCCTATATGCCTAACTGCAACAACTTTATAACCTGTCTCTTCCATTTTATCATATCGTTTCCTGTCCAGAGAGCAGAATTGTTAATATTAGCATTTCAAGAGTCACTGTTGAAGTTCAAGAAAGAACTTTGGCTACGGCTGACATACATTGTCGCTCAGAGGTGTGAATTAGCCACCTCCCCGAGCAACCTAATTTATGCCAATTTACGCACCAGTGTGGGTATGCTATGTCAGCGGGAGAGCTTTTCCTGACAACACAGCTACCGATGCTCACGGGCTGGAGTAATTAACATTAAGTGATTCTGACTTCACAGGGAGAAATGACATAGCCACAATAAACTGTTTAAAGGTGGTGTGAATAGTGTTTTCTCCTGCTTGAATATTACATTAGAAATATCAGGAAAGTCAAGTCTGGTCTTCCCTTTTGCTGGAGGTAATATTGGGGATCATTTAGGATGTTTTTTTGTGATCCTTTGCCTTAACTTATGTGGCAAAGAGGTTTTGAGAGTGCCTGAGTCACACTCTTCAGTCCCACTGCCTTTCAGTGGAAGTCACTTTTGAAAATTTTACCCTGAATATTTAATGTTTCTTTGTCCATTGTTTAATCATTAAAGTTAAATGCTTTTTAACCATTTTTTAAACTGTGTGACTCAAATTTTTTCCTGTCATTGTTCGGCTTTTACATTCTTGGCCTTTGTCATCATTTCACTAAATCTCCAGTTATCAGTCTTTCAAGCTAGATGGGACCTGAATTTCTAATGTAAATTAAACACATATGAAAACATTTTGTAAAGAAAAACCTTTCAGGCTTTCTTTATCATTTGTTCCAAAAAAAAAAAAAAAAAGCAGCCCCCAAAAAAGGGCACATGCCCATTCCAGCCTCTCCTACTGTGCTGTGGTGCCACACTAAGCTCTGTACATGGATGAGTGCACTTTTGTATTTGTTGACAAACTAATTGTATTAAATTTCTTCCCATTCCTTTGTTTCCATGACCTCTCCGTATGTTATGTACTTAAATGTTTACTCAAGCATTTACCTTCCTGTAACTATCCCTTTAAAACCCAAATGGTTGTAAAAAGGAGAAATCCTCTAACTTTTACCATTCTACTTACCTCTAACATTTCCATCATCTTGAACAGTGGAATTAATCACTTTCACTATTTAGTGATGGTGGTCTTAAAAATGTACTCAAGATTATTTTTTGCTCCTTATTGAATGTGTCTTATATGGGGTAAATAAATCCTGTCAAGCAAGTGCTTTCTGGAGATAACTAACTGCATGTTGGACATATGTATGCGAACTTCATTGCTCTATGGTAGGTGACTTCACAACCTGAGGAAATTATGGTTGTCATCTTATCCTTAATCCAGTTTCCTGTCATCTCAGGAAGAAAAGCCTTCAATGAGTTAAGGATTTGACATGAATGAGCAAAAATAAAGACACTAGACTTTAGGCTTCCTGTTCTAGCTCTTCATTGTGTCTAATTATAAACTTGGTTTGCTATCAGTTTTATCCAATATTCAAGAACAGTATGTAGTGGCTAAGGGCTCCGTACAGGGGATGTATAAACTCTGATATCTATTTACAAACTAGTAACTAACTCTCGGCATTAGTAGGATTTTTAGAACTATGTATGCATCTCAAAGCATTCCATGGGATTTAATCATTCAGTTCTCATTAATGTCAGTGGTGCAGTCTTTAGTATATCAAGGGCATCAGTAGTCCCACCAATCTCAATCAGGAGAACATTGCAGGAGCTTCCAAGAAAGACCGCCTACCTGCAGCATCTGCTACTGGATAATAATTTTGATGGTGAGCCCAGAACCCTGAAGTAGATCAGACTAAATCTACCTTTTCAGGGACAATCTTGCTTTTCTTCTCTGTAGTTGAATTAATTTGAATTGGGTGTTGAAAATGGAAATAAAAGTACTTGATTTTTGTGTTCAATTTGTATAGTTTCCTATCCTACTCCGATATGAAAATGCTGAGGTGAAAGTTTCTTTTCTAAACAAAGTAGGAGAAACTGAAGTCCTGCACCAGTATCAGGGAAATACTTACTCCCAGTTCTTCTAATTTTAAAGATAAAAGATCTGTCTCTCTATTAGACTAAAGAAAGCTGAGCAAATTCATTCTGAGGTTCAAATGTCACATAATTGCTACTGCTATCTCTTATTGAGTTCAAAGGACTGGTTTAGGGTTGTTTACCTGAGAGTCCTCTTTAAGTAAAGCTTCACACAGGAAGTACCTCAGATTATGAATAGGGAATGATTACTACCAATAAAAGGTATTTCTGTTTCGCTTTGCTAATGGCTTTCTAAGACTTTACCAAATGCCTGGCAGACGTGTTAGCTCACCTAAGAAGTACAAATGCAGCCTTGTGGTTCAGTTATAAACTGAAGCTTTTGGCTATCGGGGCTCTATGCATGTGTGGTGCCTCTTCAACAGACTGTGAATGAAGTTCTTAAAGTTTTTGTGAGGAACTACAGTTATCCTTCACTTAACACTGCTTTCTTGATTTAGAAGCGAAGTCTAATCCTGTTTGGAAGTACAGTCCTTCAGTCTTTAAATGCTCTTCACGTGCTTTCTGTGGTCACTGCCAAGAGTGGAGATCCACTTGAGCAATTCACATTGGAGGAGAAAAGGCTACTTGCCTGTCACTTGAGTTCCTCAAGCCTCACTATGCTGCTTCAGTTATCAAATGGTATTTTTCTTTGGTGATTGGTAATGCAGTCACTCATATGCTTGCACCAGACATTTGGGTCTATAGCTATGGCTACACACAAAGCTTACAGGAGTAGGGTGCTGTACAGCTGATAGTGCAGATGCTCTAAGATGATGGGAGAGACTTCTCCTGTCGACTGAATTACTCCAGCCCCCACAAGTGGTGGTATAGCGCTGACCACACCGGTGCTTAGGTTGGTGTAACTTACTTCACTTGGGGGGGTATTCAAACCCCTGAGTGACATAATTTATAATGATGGAAGTGGTAGTGTGTACACAGCCTTAAAGAGTGTACAGTAGAACCTCAGAATTACGAACACTGTGGGAATAGAGGTTGTTACAAACATTTCAGAGTTAGTAACTGAACAAAACGTTATGGTTCTTTCAAAAGTTTACTACTGAACATTGACTTAATGCAGCTTTGAAACTTTACTACGCAGAAAAAAAATGCTGTTCTTGACCATTTTAGTTTAAATGAAACAAGCACAGAAACAGTTTCCTTGTCAAATATTTTTTTAAACTTCCCTTTTTTTTAGTAGTTTACATTTAACACAGTACTGTGCTGTAGTGTATAGTACTTGCTGCTGTTTTTTTCTTTTTGTTTTTTTTTTTGTCTCTGCTGCCTGATTGTCTACTTCTGGTTCCAAATGAGGTATGTGGTTCACCGGTCAGTTCATGACTCTGATGTTCATAACTCTGAGGTTCTACTGTGTGTGGATGGCTCTAACAATTGCCTTCTAGATGGATCCTGGGGGCTCATGACACCAACACAGGCACTCGAGAGTGCAGATAAATAAAGGCAATATGCTTGGATTCCTCCGACACATTCCTGTTCAGTAACTTTGCTTTCTTACAAACAGCTTCTGGATAGAAATTTAAGTTAATAGGGCAATACTGGAATTCTTCCTGGAAAGGCAACTGTAGCAGTTATAGACTTTAAGATTGTTTGAAGAGTTATTTGCATTTCCCACTCTACCAAAATCTTTGCATCCAGAGCTGAAAACTTACCATAATGCCATATTTTAAAAATCAGAATGGAGCAATCCCAGTCACTTTGAAGCTTAACAAAATTGATTTGAAAATTTGTGCTACTGCAATTCTAGATTAGCTTTTATAATGAACTAAATTATAAATGCTGGCCTCTTTTTAAATGCCACAACTGGAAGAGTATCTTATTTGAATTTTACAAAAGTGCTATACGCAAAAATATTGAAGATTTAAGGTCCTGATTCTGCAACCACTTAAGCAGGTGTGTAATTTTAGTAGCATGAATAGTCCTGCTGTCTTCAGTTGGGCTACTCATGTGCTTAGCTTTAAGCATATGCATAAGTGTGTGCAACACCAGTGGTTAAAATAACATTTTCATTAAACTTAATGGCATAAAATCTTTGTAAATTAAAAACAAAATTGTTTCAGTGTTAGAAATAATTTTATTTAGCTTTTTAATGCTTTACAGTTATTGTGAATTTTTTATACACTTGCTAAAATTATCAAATAACTTTGGAGCACAAGTTCTAATGACCTCAAACTGCAAATCCTGATGGAGGAGTATACCTTAGCAGAACATTTCAGCTTTGTGGCAATTTAATATCAAATTCAATTCTTGACATGAAATTTCATAGTGAAAAACTATGTAAAATCTAAAATTATAACAATTAGGAAACTAAAGAAACAAGTGTTAACATGCACTTTAATAATTTAAGACAATAAATTGGGAAGGAAGTAAAGAATTAAGAAAATGTTAGAATATCATTACATTTTAATAATGATTTTTGTCCATTTTAGAAAAAATACACTGCTTTGATTCAGCGTTTAGAAAGTTACTCAAAAGAATTAAAACAGCCAGCCTAATGACACTCTTGGGACAACGTGAAAATTAGGACTAATCTCGGTCTACCTGGGATTGTTTTGCCGTAATTAATAAAACTACTGCATTTTTTTTTTACAAGTGCAAAACCTCTTTACAGGACCTTCATAATTTTTGTATTTGACTTGTAACATTTTTCTTAAGAAGTTAAGATTAGCTCAGTAATAGCATTATGCTTAATTTTGTTGACTAGCTACAGACGTTTCTGGCAATGAGACATTAGGAACTATTTACATCAGCAACTGTCAAAGAGAAGAATAGTTTTGTAGCTAAAGCACAGGACTTAATCAAAACCCAATTTCTTTACGCCAACCAGTACTGTAATTTTGAGTAAATTACTTCTGTGTCTGTGAAATAGGGGATAAATGATGCCTGCCTTACATGGGTTCTCTGAGAATCAGTTAATTCTTAAAGTGCTTTGAGGTCCCTTGAAAAGTGCTAAATAAATGCCAACTATCAATGGACCAGATTATTGGTCCATTTAGTCCAGGGATCAGCAACCTTTCAGAATTGGTGTGCCGAATCTTCGTTTATTCACTTTAATTTAGGGTTTTGTGTGCCAGTAACACATTTTAATGTTTTTTAGAAGGTCTCTCTCTATAAGATTCTATATTATATAACTAAACTATTGTATGCAAAGTAAACAAGGTTTTCAAAACGTTTAAGAAGCTTCATTTAAAATTAAATTAAAATGCTGATCTTACGCCGCCGGCCTGCTTAGCCCACTGCCGGCCTGGGGTTCCATTCACCTAGGCTGGCAGTGGGCTGAGCGGGACTGAGGGCCGGGACCCCAGACCGGCAGTGGGCTGAGCAGCTCAGCCCACTGCTGCTCAACCAGTTGACGGTTTGGGGTTCTATCCGCCGGCTCCTGCCAGCTAGGGTCCCGGCTTCTGGCCCCACTCAGCCTGCTGCCGGTCTGCGGTCCTGGCCCTGCCCACATAGAGTGGGTACCTACCTTCTCCCTGGTTTTAGCCCATTCTCTTCCTCTCTGCACTGAGCTGAGGGTGGGAGTGCACTGAGCACAGGGCTGGGGGTGAAGGAGCAGGCTGGGGGTTGGGGTTTAGGGTCTGGCCAGGAGCTAGAATGAGGGAGGGGGCTCAGGGTTGGGGCAGGAGGTTTGGTTGTGAAGCACTTACCTGGGCAGCTCCCATTTAGTATGAGGGGTGCAGGTGGGAATGTGGGGGTGTGTGTGCAGGAGGAGGATGCAGGAGTCAGGGCAGTGAGATGGGGGTGTGGGAGGAGGGTGCAGGAGTCAGGGCAGTGAGATGGGGTGTGGGAGGAGGGTGCAGGAGTCAGGGCAGGGAGTGTGGGGGAGCTGGGTATGTGTGGGAGGTACTGGAGTCAGGTCTGGGATCGTTGCGGGGGCAGGGGGCTTGGTGTGTGTGAGGGTGGTGCAGGGTTCAGGGCAGGGATTTGGGGGGTTCAGGGCTCAGGGCAGAGGGCTGGGGGAGTTTGGGGGGTTCAGGGCTCAGGGCAGAGGGTGTGGGGGTGGTTCAGAAGTCAGGGCAGGAGGCTGGGAGCACCCCCACGACTCCAGCCAGCACCCCCAGCCCCCCTGCCCTGAGTGGCTCACGGCAGGGGGCTGGAGGGGACATGCCCTGATTCCACCCTCCTTCCCCAAGGCCCCATCCCCGCCTCTTCTCTGGAGCAGCGTGGTTCTGGCTCCGCTTCTCCCCCTCCCTCTCCAGGGCCATCAGCTCTTCCGCCAAAGGGAGGGAGAGGAGGAGGGGCAGGAACCCAGCATGCTGGGGGAAGAGGCGGGGGAGGAGGGATCTTGGCTGCTGGTGGAGGCTGCCCTGCAGCAGCAGCCAGCAGGACCAAGCTTCTTCTCCCTGCTCCCGCAGGAGAGAGTGGTGAGTGGGGGGCAGAGAAGAGTAGGCTGGGTTGGGCAGGTTGATGCCTGCCTGGGTCCCAGCCGGGACCCCCGCAGGCAGCAGTGTACCATTAAAAATCGGCGTGCCATAGGTTGCTGACCCCTGATCTAGTCAGATATTCTGTCTTCATTGGTGTCCCATAGTTGATTCAGAGGAAGCTCAAATTACCCACTGACCCCAGCAAGCAGTTAGCCATTCTCATATTTGAGTATAAGCCATCAGATATTTTTGGCTATTAGAGCAAGAGTTCTTGTGTTTTTCATAGTGTTACAATTGCAATCATAACATCCCTGTGACAGTTACTACAGTTGCTTATGTAGAAAACTGTGAACTTTTTTTCAAAGAGGATATATTCATTGCATTAATCAGTTTGTTCACTCTTTTCCATCTCCCCCTATTCTACTTCTCTATCTGGTCCCTTTCCCCATTTCACTTTCCTTACTCTTTGTATGTCTCCCTCTCCTTTGGCTATGTTGACTGATGGTCATGTTTCCTTGTCCTTTAGATGTTCCTCTTGCTGTTTTCTTCTTTTCCTCCTATATAGCATCAGCCCATACTAGAAGCGCCTAGGCTGGCTCACTTCCAGCTGCTCAGTAGGTCTTTAAGCTCCTTGTAATGTACACTCTGGAACGAGGCTGAAATCTAGTACCGTGATCAGCCAGCTGTTTGTGGGTGCCTACAGGTGCTCTGTAAACCATAGCTTTTAATTTATATTATTTCAGTATGGTATCGTAAATATTCTGTATGTGCAGTATTCAGCCTATTTGAACAGCCAAGCCTTTTAAAGCATTTGAACATTCTGGTCTTTACTCTTGTCTTTGTACTGTTCACCTTGAAAGGCCCAAAACATTCAGTAGTTAATATGCTCCATCACTCAAGTGTTATCATTTATGAAGGATTTCAGAGTTTAGTACCTGAAGTCTCTGCTAGCTTTTTTAAAATAGATATATCTAAGCAGTACTATATCTATCTGATCTGGATTGAATGATCTTTTTGAATTTAATGAAATCCACAGATTACCCAGGTTGTAGAATCCAATATGCCGTTATGTTTTTAAAACTTGTTAACCAGAATTGGCCCGTTTTACAGACTTAAAATACTTTTTACGTATGCTTTCTAGTAGAAGCCATCTTTGAGACAGTTACTAGATAAAGAAACTTTCTCTTTTTTGTTCTGAACTTTAAGGCCTAGGATTTTAGCTGGTACGATTTTAAAGGCAATCAAAATCTGGAGGAAGAACTGTTTAGATATCTTCCTGCTTGTGTAGTTAAAGTTGGCAGTGCACTGTGGATCCTGTAAATAGCTTGTTTTTATTTCTTGATGTCTGAGTGCTGGTAACACTAAGTACTAAGATAACAATTGTAGTTATAGCTATTGTAGTTCAGGGACTTCTTTCCAGTTCCCACATAGGCATGTACACTTGATGGAATGCGTGGTGATCCATACCTACCTTGGACTGGAAATGAAGCCCTCTGCTTAAAATGGTGTTAGTACAAATGAACAGAACTCTGACTGGAGAAATGCAAACAGAACTAATGATATGGATTGCAAATTCCACATAGACATAAAAAATAGGAATACTAAAGGTAATGCCTGGAGACCTAAATACTGATCAGAAGAATCAGCAGAAACCTCATACGTTCATTTCTCTGACCAGCAAGGAATGAGCTGACCCAACAGACTTAATTGAATATTGTTTACCAAAAATAATTAAAAGGCTTTAAATAGAACTTGAATATTCTGCCTAAGGATTTCTAATATACCTGTCATCACTGCATAATCTAAGTCAGTGGTCCCCAACCTTTTTCGTCTGACAGGCGCCAGACGAAGGACCGTGGCGGTGGTCGAGCATCTGCCGAAATTCGGCGGCATTTTGGCGGCGACACCTCTGGATGATGCCGCTTGTCGGCAGCAAGCGGTGTCATCTAGAGGCGTCACCGCTAAAATGCTGCTGAATTTCGGCGGATGCTCGCCCGCCGGCCAGGACGCAGGCGCATTTAGATGCCCCCACAGGTGCCACGGCGCTCATGGGCACCACGTTGGGACCCCTGATCTAAGTATTGTTAAGATATTTAGAATTCCTGTTGTGACAGGTCTATCTAAAATAAGACCATTATTACTTTAAAAGTTCTTACCAGCAAGTAATACAAGCACTCAGAGAAGCATTAGTCAAAACCTCATTCACCAGACTGTTTTGTTGTTCTGGAAAAGGAATAAAAATTCTTGCGCTCTATTGGCCCATCAGAATAATTAGTGTTTGAAATAGGCTCCTGTACCCAGCAATATTAATAATTGCAATACAATGGAAACATATTTGATCCAGCAAGAACAGTGAGTAGAACTTTTCAGATGATACAGTACTTTTTTCTAAACATTTTTGTTTTACAGTAACTGATTACAGGTGACTTTAGCTTGTCAGTATCTTTAACATTAACATTTTTATTTCTCTTCTGTTTAAAAAACTCAATATATGGGCTCCATGTACAGTAACTGCTTCTATATTTGAATGGCTTACTTCTATCACCAATTGCTTGATTCCCCTTTCTGTTAGGAAATAGGGCAGTTGACTTTAGTCAGCCTCTTTTTTTTTTTGCAGCTGTTAGCTTTCCATCAGGATTTTTTTTCCTATGAGGTTATTCACATCCAGATGTGTCATCTTGTACTTCCTGTCAGGAGTCTTGCTTTCTGCTAATTATTTAAAATGTATTACTCATACAAAAACAACTAGAAAAAATGTGTTCAGGCATCAGCCCCCTATGCTTCCCCAAAGGCAGGCTTTAGGACAGCATGAAGACTGTTACTCTGGATGATACATAAGCCTGCTAATAAAGAATACATATTTCCAACATGCCTTTTAATTCCCCATCACCTCCTTAGCTTTCTGCACGTTGTCAAAAGAGTGAGAGCAAGTGATTTGCCCAAGTTCTTGGGAGGTTCATGGCAAAGCTGTGACTGGAATAGAGATCTCAAGTCTCCCAGTCTTGCTTTGTCTAAAAGCACGTTTCTTCCTCATTATACTTAAACTGAGTAAGCACATTTGTGCTTGAAGTTTCCATTCACGCCTGTTGTTTAACAATCTGAGTTTAGTATAGCACTATAGAGAGTACAGGAAAGAATAGATATATTACAGATATATTACCAACCTTGATGTAAGGTAAAGAGCTGGCCTCTCTGTGTTTCTCTTATGTAACTGGTGGGAAGCCAGCAGTTTGCATTCCCTGAATTTTCTTTTATATGGTGTGAGACAAAAAACCTCCCTTTTGGAGGGAAAATTGCTTTCCCACGATTAATTATCAGTCCTGGAACATAATTAAATTATAGGTACCCCTTATTAATCACCCAGTCTTGTTTATACCAGACTTCTATAGACGCATTTTTTTTTATCAGTTTAAGGGTTTTTCCCCTAGACATCTATATTCCCACAGACTTGGAGGTACCAGAAACAATGAAGTAGATCCCAGTACTTGATCACATGAAGTTCCTCAATACAGGTCACTCAGGATATGTCTACACAGGGATAAAAGACTCACCGCATGCCTATGATTGTCCTGCGGCAGCTAACTTGGGCTCGCGGGGGTCGGGCTCCAAGGCTAAAAATTACTGTGCAGACATTTGGGCTAGGGCTGGAGTCTGAGCTCTGGGACCCTCCATGTTAAACTCCATTTGCATCTCTTTCGTTGCAATATAAATACTGGTTATTCTGGTTAAGCTGTCTAATAATACCAGATGGGCAAAATATTCCTTTATTTTTCCTAATGACCTAAATTCAAGGTTTTCTTTTGCATCAAAGTGTTTGAAATTACCAGCTCTGTAGAAGAGAGAGAGAATGGTGAACTCAGGTTTTAAATGACAAGACTTTCTCTGGGTTTGTAAAATAATTAAAATACATTTACAGAGCATTTTGGTTGTTTAAATAGGCTGATGTGCGCTGAAGTTGCCTAGTAAAGAGCACATTTTTACATGCTCCAGGCTTGAACCTATGTAATAGTCTTAACCAAATACTTTTTAAAAATTAAAGAATTTTCAGTGCAACACTATTCTTTGAGCTATTCCTCTAAGATGATACAGAAAAGCTTAATGCAAGGCAGTATTACTTTATTGAGTATTGTTGAGCTTGATCAAAGTTTCTGCGCTGTTGCGCTACTGTTATGACTGTGTGCCAGTCTATAACATTTTTCCTGTAATATGTGTGAAATTCATTTCCTCTGACACCAATTCCTATTTTTAAAAAAGCACTAAGGCTTATACTAACAAAATACAGTTGAGAGAACTGTTGCCATATACCTTCACCCAGTCCCTAACCCGCTCTCTATTGTACTAAGATACATAGATCAGTTGTAATGGGTACTTCAGCTTGCTTTTTGCAGCTTGAGGGCAGAAGTAGATCCGGCAGCTGGGAAATGGCCTGGCCCCTAAAGTTCTCTCCAGTTTAATCTGCCTCTGCAGGGACAGATAGATTTCCCAGCTGAAGAGCTTTTCTAAGGGAAATTCCAAACTTATTTCAAATTTCTGATTAACCATTTGGCTCAATGTATTTGTCTGACTTCCAACCGTGTCCCAGGGCTGCTATTGCCTTTTGGGAAGATTGTCCCCTCAGCTCTGCTTCCCCTCTGAGGTGTTTGCAACAGCTGGAAAGCAGCAGAGAGAGCTGTTTTGAGAAAGCCAAAGACAAAAGGAAAGGTCTGTGAGTCCTGTTTCACTCTCACAAGCATCTGGTTAGAGACCTCCAATGGCTCTGTGAGCGACATGTTGTCCCCTCATCCACCTTAGCCCAGTCTGTGTGAGGTCACATCAGCTGCTTTCCCTTGAGCAGGAAAGGAGATAGGATTGGAATAGTTGGTTTCATGGCAAGAAGCTCCCTGTCCCCTTGGGAACAGGGATGGAAGGGCAGTGTTCCAGATGGAAAATCATGGAATTCTCTGGAATCCACACCAGCAATCATTGTCCCTGACTGCAGAGCTCAGCAGTCTCTGCTTTCTCTTGGGTTGTGGATGGAGGATACTGGACACAGCACAAACACTGCAAATGCAAGGGTGTTGTAAAGGGCTTTCAGGCTCAGCTCCCTCCCCCTTATATCACCTCTGTAACAGGTCTCCCAGGAGAAACACAGACCCTTCTAGTCTACTGTAAATCCCATACAGTGGATGGTGGTAGAACCTCAGGAGAGTCCATTCTTGAACCCCAGTACCCTAAAGAGGCCCAGAAGGGGCCACTGTTGTGAAGAGAAGACAATAAGACCAGCTTCCTTTGGGGCAGGGAAATCACTAGCCACTTGAAATAGTTTTGGAGCAATATCTGAGACTTATTTTGCTTCCCAGGATCATGAGGACAAACTCCCCAAGGAGATGGAAACCAAGTTCTGATTGTATTTCTCAGCTCACCTTCAGAGGGTCGCATGGCAGATTAATGCAGATACAAAGGGAATTCTTTGTCCTTAGGGAAGGAAGGCCAGCTGTCCAAATCACAGCTAGGGGATCACGTAATTTTCTTTTTAAAAGGAAAAGTCTTATTCCTGTATTGGGTCCCCTTCTGTTTATTTTATTTCATGTGAGTTTTATTGAGAATAACTTTTGTACAATGTCTGAAGACACCTTTTCAATGCCCTTTAGGATGTGTTGAAAAATCTTTAGATACTTAGTCTAGCTTCCTGTTTCTTTAGATTCTTTATTAACTTGAGCTGTTAGACTGCATGGAGTAATTAGACTGAGATTATGATGTAAATAGATCACAAGTGTACATGTCACAATATTAGTTTCCGCTTGATTAATTTTTAGACAGAAAGGTAATTATTTAGAGTAATGCCACCAAATCACTGTTTGACACTTTTGCATTTATAAAATATTACACTCTGTAGTAATTGGCTGCTTTAACTATGCAGTGGGTCTTCAGATGTGCTTTCATAGGGGAGGTAAGGAATATCATACCACACGGTGAAGTGTAGGTTGAGTTCTGTAGCCATCAAATGTGTAGGGAGACAGTGAATGACAGGTACCATATTGGGTCTTGACAGAAATTACTATTAATTTTTATTATAGTGCTTAGAGGCACCAGTCTGGATTTTTGGGTCCCATTGTGCTAGAGACTGTACGAACACACAATGACAGGCCCTGCCACAAAGAAATAAGATAAAGGGTGAAGGGGAAAAATTGTGGTATACTAATTTTACAGTTGGAAAAACAGAGACACAGATGAACTGATATGCCCAAGTGTGACGTTCCCCTGGTGTTATCTGGACCGGTGATCTGCTAGGTCACTTCAATCCTCAACTCTGGGAGCCATGCTCTTCTGTGAGAACCCCCACTCCCGGACTGTTCATGCACAGCCTCTACCATGTAAGCTGCTCCCAGCTACGTGAGTGAGCACTTTTGGCCAGCCGCGGCTTGGATTGTGCAACCAAATGACACTAGCCACTATCTCTGGTCCCAGACACAACCTTAGGAACCTCCATCTTGCAGTGTCCAGTTATGCCCGCTGGACACTGCAAGCTTATATGAGTTTGTCAATTTAACAAAGAAATTGATATGTACCAGGCTTGTTATCCCAAGGGGAGTCTCTGACATGCTTCAAAGCAAACACACTGCTTCAGGTAGAATAAACAAATTTATTAACTACAAAAATAAAAGCAAAATGCATTCTAAGCTGATCGTAACACTTTCAGTGCCTTTACAAACTTAGATGCTTCTCACCACAAGCTGGCTGGTTGCCCTTCAGCCAGGCTCTCCCCTTGGATCAGTGCTTCAGTCGCTTGGTGCTGGTGTCTGTAGATGGAGGTGGAAGACAGAGCATGGCAAACATCTCTCCCTTTTATCATGTTCTTTCTTCTCTCTTGACTTTGTGCCCCCCCCCAAAGTCAGGTGAGCGTTAGCTCATTGTAATCCCAGACTGACCAAGGGAAGGGAGATGACTCATTTGAGAGTCCAACAGATCCTTTGTTGCTGCCTAGTCTAGTGTCCTTTGTTCCTGTGAGGCTGGGCTGGGTTTGTCCCATACATGTCTTGATGAGGTGTGAACTGCCCCTCTGCTCCTGGAGAGTTTTGCCTGGGCTTGTTTTAAGCCATGAGGACACATTTTCAGCCTCATAACTATATACATGAAATTACAACCTATAACAACAATGTTCAGTGCATCATGAGTCTTCCGAAGACGCCTGACATGACAAACTTTGCATTGGATACCACACAATCATAAGGATTAACATGGGGGTACAGGGTGTTCCCCCAAGGTACAGAGCGTCACACCAAGATCACATGGGAAGTCTGTGACAAAGCTGGGAATTGAACTTGATGTCTTGAATCCTGGTTCTTCATCACAAGACCACCCTTCCTTGCAGCTGGGTGCATTCCTCTGTAGTATTAAATATCTGAACAGTTCTTCAAAGGGTACTGAAAAGAGATGCTCCTTAATAAATCCCTTAGCTGCTTTTCAAGGAGAGAGTGATGCTAGAATAAACTGTTAACTATTTACTTTATCTTGTGTTTGGTACAGATTGTTTAGAAAATCTGCTATGGGTCCCAGGGACAAATTTCAAAAGCTGTTTGTTTTTTAAGACTGCACATTTTTATACAGGAGAGAATGTTGTTTATAACTCTGTTAGGCAACTTTGTTCTTATCTCAAACATAGCTTGAAGAATATTATCTCCTTTTGGCTAGCCATGCCAAAAATAATATAATTATCAGCTGTATAGAACAGGATTGTTTCAGAGTTTTTTTTCTTGTTTTTTGCCCTTTCCTCCTGTTCTGCAGACAGGTTTTATAGCACAATATTCATTTGAACTCTCTTTGGATTTAACTGATAATCATAATCCTAATTCTCAAATGCATTCTGGTTTGTTAGTCTTAAATTAGTACTTTAAATCAGCATGTGTTCATTTTCTGTTTACTTTATCTAATAGCATTCTCTATAATGATTGGCTGCTTCAAAGTCACTTTGTCTTCTACAGCTTGCATTGAAGGGATCTAACTACGGTGGACTACTGGAGCGACATTATATTCATACAAAAAATGTGGAGCATGTTGTAGACAGTTTACGGTAAGAGCATACAGATTAGTGATGGCCTGGAGAAGTTTGGTTTGTGACAGACTAAAATAATTTTTCACTAAATATATCTGGGGTGACCAAATGTCCCTGAAGTCTGGGAATGTCTGATTTCAAGGTCTATACTGTATTATTTTACAAGATCTTGCATCCTATATCACAAACCCTTGCTCACTCAAGCTGTTTGCACTGGTGATGTTGACTGGCTGGCTGCCTTGTCACATTGGTTTCAAAGACCATTCCTACCAGGTCTGTAGCATGTTGTCCTCTTCCTGCTCTACCCATGAGATCTGTTTCTTTAGATTCTTTATTAACTTGATCTATTACTCCATATGGAGTAATTAGACTGAGATTATGATGTACATAGATCACAGGTGTATAGTGTATAGTGCAGCCTGGCCCCAGGACCTGTAAAGTAAATAAGATGATAACACTTTAAATGTACAGTACATTGGTTGATCAGAAGTCAAATTGTAGTAAATGGAGATAGTCCCTTTTAAACATGAACGCTGAAGTGAGGGTTTTTAAAGGAAGAGTTTGAATAAAGAAGGCGGTGACTTCTGGTTAGACCAGGTGTATCTAGTGCATGAAGTTTCTGGCTAGGGCAAACAAATGACATAAATGTTAGTGATTGTGTACAACAGTGGAACAACTTAGCGAAATACCTTTCACAAAACTGATTTAATTAAAATGTTGTGTACCTAGCCTTTCATACACAAGGCATTTTAAGTCTTTTAACTATTTTATACTTACTCCCCCCAGGATAATAGCTAACTCATTATATTAACTGTGTGGTACTAGTTCATATTATGTAGACCATGTCAGAGTATATTGACCAACCATATTCATAAACTAAATATAATTTTAACTTAAAAAACTGCACTTCGTATTCCCCTGAAAGCTTGAATTAGTATGCTATGTGGTTCCTTGTCAAACTCTCTCTGTATCTTTTAGGAATGAGCAGATCGAGGTCCGTCTTGTTAAACGCCGAGAATATGATGAAGACACAGTTCGATGGGCAGATGCTGTTATATCAGCAGGAGGTATTAACTTGTGCCTGGGGAAAGGGGTCTTGGATTTAAGTAAATTTTAATACATGTGTTTGAAGTAGTATGGAGAATTAAAATGCTTCACTCATAAGAAAGTATACCCATTTATATTGAAAGTATATCTGCTATAATTAATTTGGTAAAAGTAAATCAGAGCATAATTAAATGACTTGGCCCACTTACCCTCTTTTCCCTCTTGCTTTAAGTTTAGATTTTTAGGAAGTGAACACAAATACTTAGTGGCTTTGGGGAAGTTTGTGTGATACAACATGAAATATGTAAATTGTAGAATTGAATAAATGCTCAACTTGTGTAAAAAGCAAACAGTATGTTCTGCTAGAGACTCTGTCATGCTTAGGTGTCTGTGGTAATAAAGATGAGCAATTTATTTTTCTCCCACTACTTTCGCTTTCCCCCTAAACCAGATCTCTTGCTCACACTCACATTCATCCAGTTAGCTTGATCATTGAACTAAAATAGTCACCAGAAGACTAACCCCACTAATTCAAAGACTGATCATAAAGAGGGGGTCCCAGGGCAAAACATATACCCTGTCAGTTGTTGGGATTCTTTCCAAGTAGTTGTCCCTAGATGCTTCTTATGGGTTTCATCTTTGGTGTTAGCCTTTGCATAGTAGGTTTTTGACAAATTTAAAGGCCTCCAAATCCCCTCTCCTGCAAGCTGGGAAGAACAGTCTCTCTTCTTCATCCATGCAGAATTTCTTTGTTTCTGCAAGGGGGCTCTGGTCTCTGCTGCTCTACCTCTTTCCTGGTTGCTGCTTTTGAGGGAACGTCTATTACTTTTTCTCCTTCCGTTAGCCTCTGACTTTTGGTGGTCCTCCCTAGTGATAGCTCCACTACTCACCTGTGCTGCTGCTTATTGCTTTCTAAAGTAGCAACAGAGAAATTGACCTGATTCTTATCAGTTTCAAAGCTGCATACACAGTTCTGTTTTTTACTTTGTTGGAAAAACTATAATTATCAGGAAAGATACTGGAGCTGTTTGCAGTGTATTCTTGGGTCTATATTCACACTTGCTCACGTTTGGAAGATCCTCTTTACAAACATGAGGGCTAGAAATTTAATATATATTTTCAAATGAGAGCTTAAAAGAAAGATTCCTACTTGACCTGAGTGGTGGATTTTTAAAGCCCTGTTATTAGGGAAACATCCAAGACGTCTGTTGGATAATAAACAACTGGAAGCCATAATTTAAAAAGAGAACATCATGTACAGTTGAAGCAGAACTAAAACCCAGATACTATTTCTGAAGTGCATGATGGATGTTAGGAATTGTATTACAGATGTACCTTATTCTCCCCTCTCATATTGGTTGTAGTTCTGCTAAATAATTAACAGCCTCTTTTTCTTAGAAAAGGTAGCCTAGAAGTTTGGCTTTTCTTAAATTCCAATTTTCGTTAACATATAAAAACCTCCACAGATGCTAATCTAAGATTTGCCAATGCAAAATATGTTGTCCAAGCATCAGATAAGTGGTGCTTTCAGTGCTTCTCCATTGTGCTTCTTATAAACCTTGGATTTTCACTGCAATTCTGAATTCATTTAATGTCGTGGCAGTACCCAACATTCCGTTTGAAGGCCAGACAAATGTTTTCAGTGCAGAAGAACAATTCACTGTTCTATTTTTGTGCAACCTATTTAACCTACTGCCTGTATAAAAACATTAAAAATACGATTGCAACGTTAATGTCTGTATATGACACTCAGTTTAGTTTGGAATACTTAAATTCTTAAGTAAAAGTAATCAGCTGTTCTTTATGCTGTTTTTCTTTAGGTGATGGTACAATGTTGCTGGCAGCTAGTAAAGTCTTTGACAGATTTAAACCAGTTATTGGAGTAAATACTGATCCAGAAAGGTAAGAACAACACATTTGGGAAAGCAGTCTCTCTACTTAACATAAACCACAGTACTTTACATACTACCTAGAGTACAGTTATTACACAGTGTGCAATTTTAGTTATCAGACTAAACTGCTGCCATTATTAAGGTGAACAGTATTATGAAGCAGATGTGTTTTTACTTATAGCTATAGTCAGTAGCTCTTTCCATCCATGTTCATGTGAGTCTAATATCATCATTTGAATCCCATACTGGCTCCAAAGCAAAAAGCAAGTATACACTTGATGAATGGAGATTAACTACTGTTGTGTCAAGGTGAGAATATTTCTTGCTTCCTGAAAGTCTCCTGACTGCTGTTGGGCTTTTCCTAGGCTAGAGTTCTTGGTCTTTTTGTAATGCGAGTTAATTGACAGGTGACTCAAGATAATAGAATTGTACATGATCTAAACAATCCACAAATGCTTTTCCAGAGGACACAAGTTTGTTCCCAGCCATGGAACCAGGAACAAATATTTGTCCATGAACAAATGTTTAGTGTCTAGATTTACACGTGCAATCATGTAAACTCAAGTTAATTGTGTCGATTAACTACTCCTGGGGGAATTCTGTGGTTTTTTTTAAATAATAATAATAAAAAAATTCTGTGCACAATATTTTAAAATTCTGCACATTTTATTTGTCAAAATAACACCATATAGTCATGTCATTTTCAATTATTTTGGTAATTTACTTCAAGATAGCTGTCAGCAAGTATGTCTGTAGCAATAAAGACGACAAAAAAGATTCAGGAAATGTTTTTTGACAAATAGATTCCTTACTAGACACATTAATACAGAACGTTGAGTAGTAATTCATTTAAACTACAATAAAGAAATGTATTTCCCATACCCCTCAGAAGCAGTGCAAAGGCTCCTGGAGATCAGAGGTAATGGAGGACCTGAGGGAGAGGCAAGTAATTGCTGGGAAGGAGCCTGGGAGTGAACCTGGAGGGTTGTTGGGTGTCAGTGGGAGAAGTATGGAACAGGTTTTCGTTTGTTTGTTTTTTTGGGGGGGAGGGGGCAGTGAGAGGGAGGGATTGTTAGGGACTTGGGGAGCCTCCCTCATGCAGTCAGACACATTTGTCCCTGTCCCTGTGTGTCCCTGCACCCCCACGTAACTACTGTTCCTCCCCCTATTCCCATGTGGCCTGCACCCCCACTCAGCCACCCTCCACCCCCATCCTCATTTGGCCCTGCACCCCCCCTCCCACTCAGCCCCTGGTTCAATTCTGTCACCCCACTAGCTCCTGTGACCCCCTCCAGCAGCCTCATGTGCCCCATTCAGTCTGTCCGTCCCATATCCTGGGCCTCCTCACTTGGCCCTTGCTGTGAGGAAAGCAGCTTCTCCTTCTCCTTCTCCACAGCTGACTGCTCTGACCCTGAGCCAGCTACCCTCTCTTCTGGCACCACAGCAGCCTATGGTGGGCAAAAGGTGTAATTGCAGCGCATCTCCAGCAGAATGTATTTTCTGGGTGGGGCGGGGACAGACACATGAATTCTGCACATGTGCAGTGGTGCAGAATTCCCCCAGGAGTAAATTAACTGCAGGACCAGACCAACATCTCTAGGCTAGACAAGGCCATATGGAGTTAAAGTTGAAGACCAAGATTTTAAAAAATAGGAGTCTAAAGTTAGGCATTTAAATCCATGTTTAGACACTTGTCTGATTTTTTTCAAAAATGCCAAGCACCCAAGTTCCTGTTGAAAATCAGGCAGGTGCTTAAACATAGTTTTCCTTAGAATGACTGTGCACATCTGCATTCCACTGCAGATGTGTGTGCATCCAATGCACTCAAGTTGGAGACTTTTGCCAGCAGTACAACTAGGTCGACTATGTGTCTCAGTTCTCTTTCTGCTCTCAGGTGAGGGCATAAAAGGTGTGTGTCTGCCACCTACCTCTCAGCTCCTTCCTATGCCTGTGATGAGAAGTGGAGCCCCTGTAGCATTTGCTTCAGTTAACTAGTGTCTCTAAAACGGGTCCCCAACGTGGTGCCCGCGGGCGCATCTTAATGTGCCCGAGTCCTGGCCTCCGGGAGAGCACCCGCCGAAATGCCGCAGCGGCATTTTGGCGGGGACGCCTCTCTTTGACGACGCTTGTCGCTGACAAGTGATGTCATCGAGAGGCGTCGCTCCCGAATTTCGGCAGGGACGCCTCTCGCTGACGCCGCTTGCCGTCAAGTGACGTCATCAAGAGGTGTCGTCCCCGAATTTCGGCGGGGATGTCTCTCGCTGACGCTGCTTGCCGTCGACAAGTGACGTCATCGAGAGGTGTCGCTCCTGAATTTCAGCAGGGATGCCTCTCGATGACGCCGCTTGTCGACAGCAAGCGACGTCATCGAGAGGCGTCGCCGAAATTCAGTGGAATTTCGGCGGGTGCTCCACCGCCGCAGTGGTCCTTCGGCTGGCGCCCGCCAGCCAAAAAGGTTGGGGACCACTGCTCTAAAACTTTTAGTATATAGTTAGCAGTGGTTAGTGGTATAGTTAGCTAGAAAGTTGCAGTTTTAGTAGCTAGCCTGGAGGACTTCAGTGTGGGGAAAAAATTCCCAGGTTATAAGCTCTATGCCACATGCAGGGCTGTCATCCTTGTCACAGGTAAGCGGAATTGCTGCTTGATTTGTCTTGGGGAGGGCCATATGAGAGACAGATGCTCTATTGTACCTCCTAAGCACCACAACCGAAAAATAGAGGGTTCACCTCATAAAAGAGGTGATGTGTCTGGTATTAGAAATTAGAATTGAGCTCTTATTGTGAGGCAGGGGACTCAGAATCAAACAGAAGTGCCCCTCCAGCTCCTTCTGATTCAAAATGTCAGTCTAGTGACAAATGTCACGCTTCATCTTTCCTGTCAGCTTCCTCAAAACAATGCAGGCATTCTGATGCTGATGAGCTTGAAGTCTAATTGGTTGGAGAGATGGCACCCTTGGCTCCATCTGTTAGTCATTTCTCCAACCAATTAGGCTGGCACCGATCATTTTGTCTGCGTTCCCTCCACCCAAACCCTTACTTCCTTTGGACCTTAATGTGTGTCTATACTTGGGTCATGTAGAACATCAAGGGGAACTGCTCCTCCATACTCTGAGGAAGTTTGTTTCTTCTTCCAACTCTGAAAGAGGAGCCTGTCACACCTTCAAGGTTGTTTAGATCATCTTACAGGTCTTTTACCACTACAAGACCCCAAGATCAGCACTGATCTTTCTATAAGGAAATCCTAGCATGGGGTCTCCCACTGTGGATGGCTTAGCTCGTGCAGTATCCTCCAGGACTTACTGGTCTTGGGCTTCTCCAAGAGATTGTAGACCTCCATCACAGTCACACTCTAGGAGGAAGTCTCCTACTTCCTCACTGAGGGAAACTTCTGCTTGGTATCCTGCTACTATCCTTTAGTCCACTGAGCTGGACCTGTGGAAGAGGAGGAGGAGGAATTAACGGAGGAGCCGTTAGATCTTCCTCCCCATGTTTCTCCATCTTCACTAGATAAGGCAATCACTTCAGAGTCCTGCCCTCCCCTTTACCCCATCTCTTCCTGGAGGACTTCAAAGTCTTTTGGGACCTCATGAAGAAGGTGGCCTCTTCTTTAGGGATGCAGGCAGAACTTGTGCAAAAGAATCCACATACTCTCCTAGATATTTTACAGTCTCCCGCACCAGGAAGAGTTGTCCCATCACTGAAGCCTTGCTACAGCTAGTGAAAACTCTCTGGCAGACTCTGGCCTTTAGACTTCCTTTGGCAAAGCAAGTGAACAGATGATACAAAGTTCCTCCTGATTTTGACTTTCTTTATTCATCCAGTTGATGATTCTTTGGTGATCACAGCTGCTAATGACTATTCCAGTCAATCTCATCCTAAGGTTGCTCCCAAGGATAAGGAAATTAAGAAGCTGGAGTTATACATACAAATGGTTTATTCCACCATCATTCTTCAAATGAAACTCACTAACTATTGGGCTCTTTTGTCAAAATATTACTTTATTAATTACTTTGCAATCTCCAAATTTGCTGACAGGTTGCGAGAGGAATATAAAGAATAGTTTCTAGCTCTGATTTCTGAGGAGCATCTCATGGCTTGTACATCCCTTCAGGCAGCCATACCACTGATACAGCTTTGTGTTCTGTAGCCACTGCAGTCGTCATGCAGCATTCTTCCTGGCTGTGGCCTTCTGGCATTCCAGGGGAGCTTCAGAACACAATAGAGGACTTACCTTTGGAGGGTTCTGTACTGTTTTCTGCTGAATCAGATGACGCTGTGTGCACACTGAAGGACTCTTGCATAGTACTTTAAGAGTTTATAATCCGGTTACAAAGAGGAAACTGTTTAGGCCCCAGTCTTACTCCAAACCCTATTTCCAACAGAAGTCACAATATGCCTCTAAGAGAGAGTCAAGATCTCTTTGTCTCCAGCCATCTTCATCGGAAGGAGGCCCTTCTTACCAGACAGTTTCATCTTCCAAGCATCAGGGGGTAGCCGTGTTAGTCTGTAGCCACAAAACAAGAAAATGCATCTGAAGAAGTGAGGTTTTTTACCCACAAAAGCTTATGCTCAAATAAATCGGTTAGTCTTTAAGGTGCCACCAGACTCCTTGTTATCTTCCAAGCAGTCATTTTGACTTCTTGGTCAAGGACAACACACCAACTCTATTTGCTCCCTTTGGATCATGCCTGTCCTTCTTTCACTGTGCTTGGGAAAGCATGATGTCAGACAAGTGGGTGCTCAGTACAGTGAAGGAGGGATCTATTATCCAATTTACCTCCTTCCCTTTCTCCACCCCCCTTCATCCCTTTTCAGGGACACTTCTCACGAGACTGTATTACTTCAAGAACTACAATCTGTTCTAGAATTGGGAGTGATAGAAGTTCCTCACCAACAGAGAGGAAAAGGCTTCTATTCCTGATACATGTGCACAATCACTTGAAGGAGAAAAAAACATTATTTGCCTGTACAGTAACTATTCTTCAAGAGCTGTTGTGCACATACACATTCCATGATCCACTCACCTACTTTGGACATTACATACAGCGGTGTGAAGGAACAGAGAGGGAGGTGGCAGCCGTTCCCCTTTTATGCCCTCGCCTGATAGTCCAGTGGTACTGTTGGCAAAAGTCTCCAACTCAAGTGCATTGGGCACACTTATACCTGTAGTGGAATCTATTTGTGCACAATGCATCTTGAAGAACAACAGTTACTCTACAGGTAAGTAACAGTTTTATTTAGGATCTTAATTTATATCCTAATTTTGGAAATCTTGGTCTCTGTCTCTTGTAAATCATATAGAGTAATCTGGAATATAAATTTGCATCTCTCAGTCACCAACGCACTATTGTTAACCCAGTCTTATGAATGAATGTTGGGTGCATCAATTTATCCACTTCCCTCCCTATGTGGACCATTTCCCTTGCTTTCAGCTAGCATGGGAACAAAGTACAGATGGGTATTGGAGGTCAGAAGATTGAGTTACTCCATCCATTTTTACATCTCTCCCATCTCTTTTCAGGGACTCTTCTCACAAGCACTTGCTGAGAGAGGAGATTGATTCCCTGCTATGTTTAGGAGCCATAGAACCAGTTCCTTCTCAGCACAGGTGGACCAAATACTTTCTGGTCCCAAAAAAAGAAAAGAGGGGATGGAGACCTGTTTTAGATCTAAGACTTTTAAACAACTTTGTGAAAGCACAGGTGTTTGGGATGCCTCTTGTAGGAATAATTCAATCATTGAGTCCAGGGGATTGGTTTTCGGACCTTTATCTTCAGGATGCATATTTTCACATTGCAATTCACTCATCTCACAAGAGATTCCTTTGCTTTCTGGTCAGCCAGGACCACTTCCAATATTGGGTACTCCTAGTCAGACTTTCCTCTGCTCTGAAAGTATTCTCAAAGGTTCTGGCAGCGGGCTATCAGTGGTTTGAGCATTGGCCTGCTAATCCCAGGCTTGTGAGTTCAGTCCTTGAGGTGGCCGTTTAGGGATCTGGGGCAAAAATCTGTCTGGGGATTGGTCCTGCTTTGAGCAGGGATTGGACTAGATGACCTTCTGAGGTCCCTTCTAATCCTGATATTCTATGATTCTATTCTATGACCAGACTTACAAGGTTCTTTTCGCCATAAAGAACCTTGTAAGCCTTTTTTCTCAGGCTCGGTCTCCAGCTCATCATCAAAAAGTCCACGCTGACCCCTGGATATGTCTTAGGGGCATCCTTAGATGCAGTACCAGCAAGATTTTACATCCCCACAGAAAGACTCATGACTATTGTACCTCATTGCAAAGATTCAGATAAGCCAGCGGACGTTAGCAAGTAATTGTCTCCAATTCTTGGGACATATGAGAGCTTGTACTGTTGTAACACATCATGCAAGGTTACACCATTGCTGCTTCCAGGGGTGGCTCAGAACAGTTTATGCATGGAACAAACAGAGTCTGGACAGAGTGATATCAATCCCTCATCAAGTATGAGACTTCCTCACTTGATGGAAGGATCCTCATAACATCTGTTTGGGTGTCCCCGTTATCCAACAATTACCATACTGACAGATGCATCTTTGGGAGGAGGGCACATCTAAGAACACATACCGTTCAGGGCAGATGGTCTACTCAGAAAGTGCATTTGTACATCAACCTGGAGCTGAGGACAGCTAGGAATGCCTGTATTCACTTTCTCCCAGTTATCAGAGACAAATCTACCGAGATCATGACAGATAACATAGGTTGCATGTTTTACATCAATCAACAAGGAGAGTGAGATCCTAGTCTCTTTGTGCTGAAGCAATAAAGCTATGGAACTGGTGTATAATCAGTCACATCCTCATTATGGTGATGTATCTTCCAAGCATACAAAACAACACTGTAGATGCTCTCAGCAGACATGTTTCCCAAGATTACAAGTGAGAGTTAGATTCTTGAACTCACAATCACACCTTTCTGGCTTTGGTGTTTCTAGAGCTGAGCCTTTTTTCCACTGCCACCAACAGGAAGTTGAGATAGATTTGTTGAAGAGAGGGTCTCGGCCTTCATTCACTGGGAAAACCTTTCCTCATTCCATGGATGAGGAGCCTTCTGTATGCATTTCCCCCAATGCATCTAATATTAAAAGTGGTGAACAAAATCAAGCAAGACAAGGTCATACTAATAATTCCAATGTGCCCAAGACAGTTCTGGTATCCTTACCTCATTCGCTGGCCGTTTGTCAAGTAGTGTGTCTTCCGACCATTCCTCATCTCCTCTTTCAAGATGCTGGTCAGACCATCCACCCCAATTTAGGAATTCTTCAGGGCATGGTTATTCCATGGTTTGTAGGAATAGAGACTTCCTGTTCCACAGAGGTACAACAGGTGTTGTTAAACAGGAAAGGATCCATGTGAAATATTTAGCTCCAAAAGTGGAAGAGATTGAACCATTGGCGTGACCAGCACTGCCTTTCCTCCATTCGTTCTTCCCTCTTGGTTTTTCTTGACCACCTTCTGAAATTGAAAGTCAGGATTATCTGAGTTTTATCAGAGTCCACTTGGTGGGAATGAAAAGCTGTTGTAGCCCAGTTGAGGGATTTTCTGTGTTCACTCATCCCATGACATTGAGGTTTATCAAGAGATTGAGGAACTATTCCCCTCAGATTAAAGAATCCATTCCTGTATAGGATCTAAACTTGGTTCTTTAGGTGTCCTATGAGACCTCCTTTGAACCAATAGCTCCCTGTTACCTCCTTAACCTTTCCACAAATATAGTCACCAAAAAGGCCATCACCTCTGCCCAAAGAGTCAGGGAATGGGGGTGTAATGGTGCGCGCACCCCTCCCCATTTACAGTATTTTTCAAGTCTGAGGTTTTGTTACAGCCACATTATAAATTCTTTCTTAAGGTGTTCTCTGAATTTCATATCAGCCTGGTCATCTATCTCCTAGTCTTTTTTCTGAAACCCCATTAGACCAGGGAGGACATTGGAAGGGGGTTAGCCTTCTGTCTGGACAGAACCAAACTGTTTTGGAAATCTCCCATCCTGTTTGTATCAATTGGCCAAAGGGACCATGGTTTCCCTGCAGAGACGCACCAGGTGGATTTCTGGATGCATTATTTCTTGTTATGAATCTGCTGATATACAATCTCCTCCTGGAGTGTATAGCCTATTCCACAAAATCTCTCTCTCTGGCATTACTCAAACATGTTCCTATTGTGGAGATTTGCAAGGCTGCAACTTGGACTTCGATACACACCTTCGCCAATCATTACATGGTGGTCCTTTCTTCTAGATCGGATACTGCCCTTGGAAATGCAGTCTTGTCTTCGATCTTGGATTCAGTTCTGAAGCTCCCACCTCTGGCTCAGGGTACTGCTCGGTAGTCACGTGAAGTTAAGCCCCCAAAGGGCAGTACTCAAAGAAGGGGTGATTACTTACCTCATTCGCTAATTGGAGTTCTTCGAGATGTGTCCCTCTATGGATGCTTCACCACCAGTGCTCCTTCCCCTCTGTTTTGGAGTTTCCTCTAGGGACTTAGCAATGGAGAAGGAACTGAGGGTGGTTCACCTGCGCAACCCTATATCACCTCAGTGCCGGCCATGAGGATGTGTACAGCAAGCACATGCATGGGCCAAAAGGGCACTGCTACTGAAAATCTCCAATCAAAATTGCATGGGTGCATGCGCATCTGAAATGAAGCACCTAGAGGGGGACACATCTCAAAGAACTCCAGTTATTGCAAAAGGTGAGTTAACCTCTTCTTCTGTGGTCTGTTTAGAAGTGTGCATATGCCAAACAATGAAACTGATGAGGTTCATACCTGCTATAGTGTACAGACTGGAGATCTGTTCAGGTCCCAGAAAGAAAGAAGAGGTTAAAAAACTTTGTTTGGTCTGCTGTCAACAGGCTCCCAGAAAGTACCTGCCCAATTAGTAGTGCTATTAATATGTTATATATCAGGGGTAGCCAACCGGTGGCTCCAGAGCCGCTTGCGGCTCTTCAGAAGATATGCAGCTCCTGCCAGGAGCCGACTCTGGGGGAAAAAATGGTGGGTGCTCAGCACCCACTAGCAGCCCTATCAGCCCCCCTCTCCCTCCAGACCCCCTGCGCCTCCTGCCTGCTGGCAGCCCTGCCCCACATCAGCACCTCCTGCTCCCTCCCTGTGCCTCCTGTCTGCCGCAATCAGCTGTTTGGCAGCCAGCAGGAGGCTCTGGGGAGGGGAGGAGTGAGGACGCAGCGCCCAGCCCCCCTGCCTCCACCAGCACCTCCTCTTCCATCCCGTTGCCTCCTGCCCACCACGATCAGCTGTTTTGTGGCTAGCAGGAGGCTCTGGGAAGGGGAAGAGAGAGGACATGGCTCACTTGGGGGAGGAGGTGGAATGGGGCGGGAAGAGGTGGGGTGGGGGTGGGGACTTGGTGAAAGGGGTGGAGTGGGAGGCGGGGCCTTGGCCCATGCCTGTGTCTCCTTGAATAAAGCACACAGTGACTAGCTGGTGTGAAATTTTTAATCAAAAATTTTCTTACACCATCTAACAATGGAAGGCAAGTGCAAATGGAAAGGAAAATACACAGATGACAACTGAGGCTTCTAACGGAGAATAAGTACTTTTTCATTGAACGTAATGGTAAGACCATGTGTTGGCTTTGCCAGACAGGTATCTCTCAGTTCAAATCTTCAAACTTGCAGCATCATTTCGCTTCTAGCCATGCACATATGGATCAAGAATTCCCACAAGGTTCTGAACTCCGCACTTTAAAACTGAAAACTTTGAAAAAACAAACACATGTAGAAGCCCAGTTCTTCACCAGATTTACCAACCGATTGCATACTGTAACATTGGCCTCCTATTATGTGGCTGGCACATAGCTTGTGCAAAAAAGCCCTACTCTGAAGGCGAGTTTATAAAAACGTGCCTCACTGATATGATTTTAATCTTGTCACCAGAGAAAGAGAATCTACAACCGAAAATTTCTGGCTTGGAGCTTTCCCGCCACACTATAGAACGCAGACTCTCGAACATGAACAGTGACATCAAATCGCAACTGCACTTGCAACTTCAACAGTGTGAGTATTTGAGCATCACTTTGGATGAGTCTTGTGATGTACAGGATAAACCTCAATTATCGGTATTTGTCCGGACTTTGTCTGACGACTGTGTTGTAAGCGAAGAACTCCTCAATCTCTTGCCACTAAAGGACGGAACTCATGGACGAGATCTAAAGGAGGCATTGATGTTGTTAGTTGCGAAACACCACTTCTCTTTACAGAAGCTCACTGCCATTGCTATGGATGGAGCTCCATCCATGTGGGGATCTGTGAATGTATTAGTAGGACTTTGTAAGTCTGAGAGCTTTCCCGAATTTTGGACATTTCACTGTATTATTCATTGGGAGCAACTGGTGTCTAAAAATCTCAAATTTGATCACGTCATGAAACCTGTCTTGCTCATTGTGAATTTCATTTGCTCAAATGCACTCAATCACAGACAATTTCAAAATCTGATCGAAGAACTGGATGAAGATGACTTCCCTACCGATTTGCCATTTCACTGCGCAGTTCGATGGCTCTCGAGAGGTAAAGTTATTTCTTGGTTTTTAGAGCTTCTGGAACCAGTGAAATTGTTTATGGAGGAGAAGCACAGAATATACCCTGAGCTTACAGATCCTGGGTGGGTTTTAGATTTGGTATTTCTTGCAGACATACTGCTGCATTTGGATAAACTAAACGTGGATTTACAAGGAAAAATCCAGTTGCTGTCTGATCTAGTGCAAAGCGTATTTGTGTTCATAAACAAACTGCAGATGTTTCACGGACAAATGCTTGAGGGAGAGCTGACGCATTTACCTTCAATGTCACAACTTCAAGCCAGATCAAAAGAAGATGCAGCAGGACCCCTAAAACAGAGCACAACTAGATATACGAGCATGATTAAAAAAAACAGGAGTACTTGTGGCACCTTAAAGACTAAAGTCCACAAGTACTCCTGTTTTTTTTGCGGATACAGACTAACACGGCTGCTACTCTGGAGCATGATTAAAGATCTTAAGAACAATTTTGAGGAAAGATTCCAAGATTTGCAGCGGAAAAGACCTCAAATCAGATTTCTGATTGGCCCTTTTAGTGATGAAACAAATTATCTGAAGCCTCCTTTAGTCCCTGATGAAGCAACATCCCAGATGGAAATAATAGAACTTTTGGAAGATCACAGATTTAAATCTGTTCAGAAGACAGAGGGGACCCTTACTTTCTGGAAATCTGTACCAAAGGATAAATACCCCAACTTCATAGATGCAGCCCTAGAATTAATCCCAATGTTTGTCTTGACCTGTCTTTGTGAGTCTATTTTTCTCAACACTCAAACGTGAAATCCAAGCACTGATCCATTTTGACAGACAGCCAAGAGAACTGCTGCATGTGAGCACAACTGAATACAAACCAAGCTTCAAAAGAATTGTTGAAAGCAAAGATTGCCAGAAGTCCCGCTAAGTAAAAGGTTAAGACAAATTGTTATTGTTAACTATATATTATAAATGCATAAATAAATATACATTATCAAATAATATGATTGTGTATGCATATATCGATACACACACACACACACACACACACACACAATCATTATATATTACTGTGGCTCTTTGGCAATGTACATTGGTACATTCTGGCTCTTTCTCAGGCTCAGGTTGGCCATCCCTGTTATATATGTACTCATGTGGCCCCCCTGTCAGCATAGTATGAGAATGCCTTGCAAACAGTTTAATCTCAACAACCACTATGAGTAGGGAAACAGTCTCTCCATTTACAGAAACACAGATCAAGTGACTTGCCTATGGTCATAGTAAGCTTGTGTAAGTAAATCCTTTTCCTCATTTCACATGAAATATTTGGTAGCCTAAGGCATTCTGCTCTTTTACATCCTATTAGTCAGAGCTGCCGTGTCAGAAAACAAAAACAAAACAAATACTTTTCATATGCCAGTTCAGATTGAGGGCAGAGAGGTACTGCTTAGCTGCCAGTTTTTTAAAACTGTTTGAATATAGTACTGGTGAAGAGTAGTTTGACAGCCCTGGAGACTGAAGTCTTGTAGCTACATAACAGGCAGTACAAGTTTGCCCACACCTCATTGTGCTTTAGTCCTGTCCTTTAGAGATAATAGTGTAGGTCTGTCTCTGTGCTGTGTAATTGTTTGCTTCTTTGCAAGAATTGCCAGCAAGATTGCCTAGGTATATTAGTTGTGATTTTGAATGTATACAACTTGTCCATTGAGATGAGTCGTATTCTGTTTTCACATAGGCTACCAAATAGCCATCTGATAGCTGTAACTGCCAGTAGCATCCTTGTCTGGATTTGACTCAGCCACCTACAGGTGAAGGGCTCTATAACCCATTGCCACTGAATAATGCCTGACTTCTTAGTGAGAGAGATCACAACCACAGGAAATGAAAATCGAACTTTGCTTTGATGTAGCTAGCAGAGCGCTCCCAAAAGGGTCCTATTCTCACTAATTTGATTGCCACCTCTATTGTTCTGTCGTCTTTTCACTTTTAGATCTGAAGGCCATTTGTGTTTGCCTGTACGATATACACACTCCTTTCCAGAAGCATTACAGAAGTTTTATCGTGGTGAGTTCAGGTAGGATTCTATCATCTTTGTTTTTACAAAATATATTTCCTGAGGCGAGCATGTGTAATGCTGGGCAGTTGTACAAACAAGAGAAGAAGATTAATAAAATAAGTGCATTAAATCATGAACTGAATTTTGAGGCTTCATATCTTGAAGGATGACCTTGAGCCTTTGTGGTTAAGACATTGAATTGGGGTTTGGGAGACCTAGGTTCAATTTCTAACTCTATCAGAAACTAATGATGTGCCCTTGGGCAAATGACGTAAACTCCCTATCTTGGTTCCCCATTTGTAAAATAATACTTCCCTTACAGGATTGTTGTGAAAAGAAATTCATTAACGCTTGTGAGGCACTCAGTGCAGGGATAGGGCCATATTAGTATCTAGAGAGATAGAAGGGTAACTAATTCCAACATTATACAAATTGCATAGTTAATCACTGCTAATGGGAGGGTCTTGCAATTGTTAATAGAGTGGCTCAGGCACGAAGTAAAATGAGGGAAGCATTTTGGTGCTAATGCTTGTTAGGTATAGCTACTAGACATTTGTACAAGAACTGATGAGCAGGTAACTAGAACTAAGCATGATCTTAATGCAGTTTGCATTAGAGGGCAAGGTCTAACTGTGGAACAAACAATGCTATGAAACAGGCTAAGAATTGTTCCCGTGTACATACTAAATTTGAGGCCTTTATTGAAAGGGACAAAATATTTGTGGAATTTTAATATACCCTAAAACATAATTTGTATGTTAACATTTTTGCTCAAGAAATTGTACTAGTCATGAAAATAAATCTCATAATTGCAGTGTATTATTGTAATGCCTAGGAGGGCCAGACATAGACCCTTTTGTGCTAGGAATCTCACATGTTAATATTCGGTGCATTTTTTTTTTACTGTCACAGGCAAATTCAGTTTGTAGTCCAATTATAACGTAAACTGGATTTATGGCATGGCAGAGTTGACATGTAGCATCATGACTGAAACAAACCAATATGGTCAATTTATCAAGACTAGGTATAAGTAAGATGATTCAATCTGCATGGGTAAATGAAGTATCACTTCAACACTGGTAATTCCAGCTACAGTAAGGAAGCTTTCTAAACTTTGCGCCATTTTAAGTGGTTCAGTTCTATTGGTATTAATATTGGTGTCCTGGTGTGGATGGCCTTCATGCTTCTGCAACAATTGATCAGACCTGGTCACAGCAATGTTAGATGACATAATGTTCAAAAGCTTTTGCAGCTTGTAGACTTGTAGGCTAGTGCTCTGGTGTTGTTAATACCTCTGGAACTAAACCTATTGTGATGAGGCTTTAGCCTCTCCACAGGTAAGATTCCAGATTGGCTTTTGTTATAAGCCCAATTTTGCCCCCTCCTCCAGTCTAAAATCCTCCAAGTTGTTATACTAGGTCTTGTCTAAGAGAGAACTTTTCTATCAATTCTGAAGGAAATGGTACAAGGGATTCTTGAATTGTCACTCTAAAAATACAAGCTGGAGTCCAGTATAGCTTTTAATATCGAAAAAGCTATTTTGGATCACTTCAGGAGGTGTCTTACTTTTTTTTTATTATTATTATTATTATCTGAGTCCTGTACCTGTGGACTCATGGTAACTTAGACACATATTTTTACAAGTGGAATAGTGCCAGTAAGACTCCCGATCTCGCCCCTTCGTCCCCACACTTAGTCTGTCTCCTTACCCAGCCAGACCAATTCCCCACCCACTCCTTTAATCTCCTTGCTCAACTAGTCCCTGCCTCCCCTTCCCACATCCCTTGGCTCCCAGTCCTAGGGCTTGGCTACACTTACAAATTTGCAGCGCTGCAGCAGGGTGTGAAAACACACCCTCTCCAGCGCTGCAAATTGCGGCGCTGCAAAGCGCCAGTGTGGTCAAAGCCCCAGCGCTGGGAGCGCGGCTCCCAGCGCTGTCCGTTATTCCCCACAGGGAGGTGGAGTACGGACAGCAGCGCTGGCGCTTTGACTACACTTAACGCTTCAAAGCACTGCCGCAGCAGCGCTACCACGGCAGCGCTTTGAAGTGCTAAGTGTAGCCACAGCCCTAGTTTCTTTTCTCCAGTGCCAGTCCCACCAGACTTCATGACTCAATCAATTCCCTTCCCTCCCCCCCTGGTCTGGCTTTTGTCCTGTCTGCATTCGAATCAGGTGTCATGCTGCCTAGCTATCATGGGGGCGGGGGGACAGACGACACAGAATAGAGAGCCTCCCTGCTGTTCCTTCCAGTGTATGGCCCTGGCCCACAGCTGCCTTTAAAGACAGGGAAAGACTGGCTTTGTCTTTGTAGCCATGGGCTGGAGGGAGCATGTTCACTCTGATCAAAGCTAGGAGCTGTGAGAGGTTCAAGCACATTCAGTGAGGATGGAATCTTTGGGGATTTTAGGTGCTAAAGTATAACAAGTCTCCACTGAGCACTTGTGACTTGTAGTTTGTCAGAAGCTTATAAGTTGGCCAAATTTGCATGGATGTTCATGGGGACAGCAGTGGATACCACATGACAAATTCAAAGTTCCTTCTCCAAAACCTGAGGCCTCTAGAATGGCTCAAAGAAAAGGTTACCAGAATTTTTTAATGTGGGCAAAACATATTTTCCCCCAGTTTTCACTCAGAAACCTCTGAACAATTTTGGCTGGAAATTTCCCCAAAAATTCTACGCGAGGCAGCCCGATGATTAGTTTAGTAAAATTATAAGCAGGGTCTTTTAATGGGAAGTGTGGGGCAACCTTAATAGTGTGGTGCCACCAGCCCCACCTACAATAATACAGTGGGATGATATAAAGGTTCTATTAGCGTTCATACTTATGTGCTGTCGTGTATTTTTTCATGTATGGGTTTTTATAAAGTTGAGACTGCTCAACTTGTTTGAGGAACAAAATAAAACAGTAAAGGATTTTATTTCAATCTAGTCTCTCTTTTTTTTAAGCTATCCTTAGAGCCTTCTGAGAGAGGGATGTTGTGATTTGATAAGCAAATTGTTTGCTAATTGCCATACCTAATTCTCATCACCATCAAGTGGGTGGCACTGTGTTTCAATTATCTGTTTGTAACTACTTCAGATACTCAGGCTTGCTGTTCAAAACTGGAGAAGAAACTGCTGTAGTTTCTTCCAGGTAAAATAGGAAAAGAGTGAGGAGGAATTGTTTCTTTTCTACTCTGGGGAATAGACAGAATGTTGCAGCAATTTGGGGAGAAAAGGGAAGGACATGTAAATACCATTCTTCTTTGAGTGCTTGTCCCTGTGTGTGTTCCACTGTGGCTATCCCCAGACACAGAGCATTTATCAATCAGCATTTAACAAAACAGAAATGGATGTGAAATACATGTTTGTATCAGTTCTGTAATTAATTTGAATTATAATTGGTACATTTGGTGGTCAAAGTTGGTAAGCTTTTCAAACTGACTTATGAATTTGGACCTCTCCTGCATTTAAAAAAAAATATATTGGTCTATCTAGTTACTTTTTGAGTATGATTCTATCAAATAAAATCATTGTATCTAGTGACTGAATGAAATGAAGGCCTTATCTCATGAATGTTTTGACTTCTCCAACACTGGTACCAATCTCTTTTCCTTTTCTAAGGTGGCAATGGCGGCAGCGAATCCGGATGTATCTTGAAGGAACTGGTATTAACCCTACCCCTGTAGATTTGCATGAACAGCAGTTAAGCCAGGAGCAGCACAGCAGGGCCCACGTTAATGGAAGATTCCATGATCAAAGTAGGTTAAAGATGGTATTATGAATGTAATCAACAAAACTTAGCAGTACTCACTTGAATGGTCAGTTGGTTGTGTAATAAAATAACTCAAATACTTTCCTAATGGACTGTTTTTTCTAAATGGACAACCTATCGTAAATTCTCAGTTACTGAGGGACAATCTTCATTCATTGATATATTTTGCTTTCTGCCACCAACTCTCTGTATAACTTTTTTCATGAGTAGTGTACTTGAATACTTGGATGCTAAATATCTAAACTGTATTTTTAAATTCATTCACCTAAATTTGGGTTATTGCTGATTATGCACTATATGTATCTTATAACTTTAAAAACAAACATCGTATTTGTGGATAATCTAAGCACTATACTCAGATGTACAAACACACTTTTCTCAACCTGTATATTATATAATTTTAACATTAGCTTTAATAAAAATTTGTATTGGGGATGTAGTTATTATAGGCTTGTAAAATAGTCATAAATGTAGTAGCGCAAGCTCACGGAAAGGGGGGTTGATCCGTTAGATCAGGACCCATACTTGGAGCAGGGACTCTGTCTTGAGTGGAGCAGGGACTGTCTTGAGTGTTGAAATATGTCTACCTGACACTATATACATGTTAACTTCTAAAATTGTTCATATATATTAGTTGACTGTCTATTTTAAAAAATTAATCTACCATAGCCTGTAGCAAGACTTAAGCTTCTTAAATGGTGTTCCTTGTATTTTGCTATTGGAATTCTTTTTCAGATGAAAGTATTCCTAAAAAGAACACACTACTTTTTTGGCAGTTAAAACTCAAATAGGAAAAAAAGCCTATTTTACAGTTCCCAGTATTTGCGCTGTCTGTGATAGGGTAATAGATTGAATGTTTTATTACAGATCTGAAAGCCTTCATCCTAAATAGGTAATACTAACTGTAAGAATGTTGGGGTTTTAGGGAGAATGGGGGAGAGATTGACTGATCAACCTTGGGAAATGAGCATCAACAGGCCATAAGATCTACTACAGTAACTCCTCGCTTAACGTTGTAGCTATGTTCTTGAAAAATGGTACTTCAAGCGAAATGATATTAAGCAAATCCAATTTCCCCATAAGAATTAATGTACATATGGGGGTTAGGTTACAGGGAAGAATAAATATAAACACACACACACACACACACACAGAGTTTGTTTTAAACAAACAGTTTAATACTTTACACAGCAATGATGGTTGTGAAGCTTGGTGGAGGTGATGGAGTCGGGGTGAAAGAGGGTGGGATATTTCCCAGGGAATGCCTTGCTGCTAATTGACAGCTCAGCCGAGTGCTAGTTCATCAAGGGTTAACACGTTGTTAATGTAGCCTCACACTCCACAAGGCAGCACAAATGGAGGGAGGAGACACGGTAGACACATGGCAGTGGCTGCAAACATTCCCTGCGGAAACTGAACATGATGATGAATCCACGCTATCCCAATGGAGTGCACCTCTCCCTCCACTATCCAAAGTGCCGGGGTGGGGAGGGGGATGTGTGTGTGTGAGACAGATACACATGGGGGGGGGGGTGTGAGAGAGAGAGAGACACATTCTGTGTGTGTGTATATGTGAGAGATGCACATTGCCCCTTTAAGTACGCTGACCCCACTCTAAGTACACTGCCTTTTTAAGTAGATCAGCAAGCTCCCTCCATCCTGAGCCCTGTGGTGTCCGTCCCCCCAGTCTGTGGAGATGGGGTACAGGAGTAGGGGAAGGGGTACACCCTGACATCAGCACCCCTCTGCCCCCACCTACTCCCGCACAGCAACCTGGAGGCTCCCGGGAACAGCTCCAAGGCAGAGGGCAGGAGCAGCACATGGCAGTGCGGGGAGGGACACCTGAACCGCCCAGCAAGCTGGGCAGCAGCCGCACAGGGAACTTAGGGGAAGTGATGGGAGACTGCTGGCCCATCCAAGCCCCCAACAGCTAGCTCCAACGGGCTGCTCTTCTTGCAAGCAGTGGACAAAGCAGGTGGCTGCCAAACAATGTTATAAGGGAGCATTGCGCAACTTTAAACTAGCATGTTCTCTAATAGATCAGTGACGTAACAACGTTAACTGGAACGATGTTAAGTGAGGAGTTACTGTACATGGTTTCCCAAGCTTTCAAAGCTGACAACTCCCCTCTAGATGCAGTGTTTTTCCAATATGTGGCAGTGTGAACTCCGCTTTAGGAGTGTGCGATTGGAGTCTTGAATGGCAGTGTCTTGGGCCACGTGTGCACCCTGTGCTTCCTTGTGCTTCTGTACAGGGGCACAGAGGGTGAGGCGGGGTGTCTATGACCCTCCTTCAGTTCCTCCTTACCACCCAAGGCAGTGAGCCAGAATCTTAGCTTTGGCTAAATCTTTTCAAGCTCTTTTTGTAACATTCTGAACTCCTGATTTACTGACATACCACTGCCATAAATGATATCTGTCTGGACTGAATGCTCACAATCAGAGCCCCCTATACAGAGGAATCCACACTGATGCACACTCAGAGGAAAAAGAACGCTTACTTAGCCTACAGTATGGTTACTTACCGTACATTTATTTGGGTTCTTTGATATGTGAGATCCACACTGATTACAACATCTTGCCCTCTATTCCTGTATTTTGGAGTCCTTTAGCATCATGATCATAGAATTGCAAGGGAACCCAGAGAAAACCACAATCACCCCTTGCCTTTTATGTTCTCGTACGGGAACTTGTGGAAGCACAGGGCACATGTGGCCTCAATGGACACTGATATTCAAAAATTCAGATCTCATGTGGATTGTGTTCAAACATATTAACAGTGGGTTTTCCACATACTACAGCCTCTTGAAGAATCACAGTTATAGTAAGGTAAATAACTTCTTTTTGCAAGCCTTTCTTCAAGCTATAACCCTAATCTTGAGCTGGCCAAATGTAACCATCATCATACCAGAAATAATTATAAACTTTTTTGAAGAGGAAACTTTTTAATTAAAAGATGATCAATCTTAAATCATAGTTTAGTATGAGGGATGCGCCAGCCATGCTGGCAGAAAAAGATCTCACGAGGTTGAACTGTGGAAAGTGATTGCTCTTCTTTTTTATCGCTACCATGAGAGTAACTGGAAATAGAAGGATGAAATCTGAATGAGAACTTTAGCTGCAGTCACCTCGGAAAGTTGGGGACTTCTCTGGAGTCAGACAAAAATCGGATTAATTCCTGCCTGAAAAATATTAATTGCTGGGTCTTAACAGACCTCATAATAATTTGTGTTACAATAGCCCAATCCGTCCTTGTGAGTCAGCAGGATGAAAAGAGTTGCTGGTCGCCTCTTTGTTCTCGGTTAAACATCAGTAAAATATCCTTGCAGGTGGATCTGCTGTTCCCTCAAAAGGTGATTTAGAGGTCCTGGAGGTTTTCAGCTGTATCCTTAATTCCAGTGATTAAGAGTGTAGTTTCTTCTAGTTTCACAATTTCCTCTCAGCAAATCTCCCAGTGGTCCATTCTTCTGTAAAACATTCATATTCTGCCCCTGCTCAGTTTGCAATAGTAATTTTTTAAAAAGATCAAATAAGTATGGGATAGAATAAATACTGGAAATAGCATAATGCCATTACATTGATCAATGGTAAACCCTCACCTGGAATACAATCAGAGGGGTTCAGAAATAGGTGAAAAGAATGATGAAAGGTATAGAAAAACTATCGAGAGCCTGAAAAGATTAGGACTGGTGGAGACAAATAAGAGAGGACATGTTAAAGGTACAGTATAAAGAATAACGGTGTAGAGAAGGTAGAATGTTCATCCTTTCTCATAATACAGAAACAAAGGATTGGACATTCAATGAAGTTGAAGGGTGGCAAATCTTAAAAATAATAAATACTTATTTACTCAGTGCATAATTAGCCTGTGGGAAGTCATTGTTATAAGATATTAAGGCTAAGTGTTTATCAGGATTCAGAAGAGACTGAACATTTGTATGGATAACAAATATATAGACTTATAACAAAAACAACGGGGTGTCTTTGTGGCACCTTAGAGACTAACAAATTTATTTGGGCATAAGCTTTCATGGGCTAGCACCAACGAAAGCTTATGCCTAAATTAATTTGTTAGTCTCTAAGGTGCAACAAGGACTCCTCATTGTTTTTGCTGATACAGACTAATGCAGCTACCACTCTGAGAGTTATAACAGTAAAGATTAAAAAGAATTTTGGAAATGATTAAACCCTCATGCTTCAGGGCATAAGCCAGCTTCTAGCAATGGTGTTTAGGAGAAAACTTTCCTTGTGAACAGATTGTCATAACTGTTTCTTGTAGAATTTCTTGTAACTTCCTCAGACAGCCTGATAGTGGTCACTGGAAACTTGGCTAGATGGACCACTGCTGTGATCCAGTATAGCTCTACCTATTCATAGATTCTAAGGCTGGAAGGGACCATTGTGATCATCTAGTCTGACCTCCTACATGACACTCCATAGAATTTCCCTGAAATAATTCCAGTTTGAAATGGAGCATATCTTTTAGGAAAACATCCATTCTTGATTTAAAAATTGAGTGATGGAGAATTCATACCAACCCTAGATAAGTTGTTCCATTGGTTAATTACCCTCACCATGAAAAGAAGAATTCAGCTTGTCTGGTCATCCACTTGTCTTTTCGCAAGACACAATCAAAACTTACTTTTTTGTTGTTCTCAGATTCACATATCCAAACTGTTTTTTCTCAACTTTCCTGGAAGAAGTCTGTTTGGATAGAAAAGTTTGTCAGAAAAATGAACTCTTCAGAAAAACTATGAACAACTGAAAATAGATATTAAGAATGTGAACATATGCACTCTTAACTATAATCAGTTACTGCTATTTTTAATGGATTAAGAAAATTTTGAGAATTCAGTTTTTAGAAATGTAATTTAAAACTCTCCACAATAATTCATGTTTTAGTAATGATCATTTGCCAAATACCTGCAGGATCTGAAGTTTCTGGACCACATCTTTTGCCAGTGAGAGCACTAAATGAAGTCTTCATTGGAGAGTCTCTCTCATCCAGGTACAGTTAACTTCTGCATTGTTAAACATTGAGACGTGACAGTCTAAATTTGTTTTTGTTTAAATATCAGTTTTATGAAAATTCAGCAGGTAGTCTTTGTGTTTGCTGCCATATTTCTTTTCAGCCCATGAATATCAGACTTTCATAGGTTGCAAAAATAGATATTGACTAAGATGTGGTAGAACAGTTGAGTGACATACCTCTATTCCTGATTGTCCTCCTACCTCTCTAGCCATTCCTTCAGATCTGTTCTTCCTCTCCTTGTGCCTCTGGGGTCCCACAGGGCTTGGTCCTGGGTTCCCTTGTTGCTTTACACCCTTCCTTTTGGTGGTTTCGTGTTCTCACTTGGCTTCAATTGCCATCTTTATGATGACTTGGAGATCTACCTGTCTGTCCCTAACTTACCGACATATGAGACTGGATAGAGATCTGTCCAACATCTCCTCCTAGATGTCTTGTCATAACGTTAAGCTTAACATGGCCAAAACCAAACTTCTCACCTTTATTTCCACAATCTCCACCACTAGCAACGTTACCATTCTCCCTGTCATTCAAGCATTTGTGTCCTAGGAGAATGGTTTTGTAGGGGAAGGGAGTGAAAATTCAGACAATCAGTATCCAGTGCTGCTTGCTCCAAGATATCTGATTACCTTTTTGTCCCTAGGTTTAAAATTCTTGTTTCAGGCCTTTATCTCCCATTTCTATTCTTTGAGTGCTTGCACATGTCCATTCCACTGTAGGTGTAAATGCTTGCCTTGTGCACCATATCAGAGAACTTTTTTCCCTCAGCTGTACCTGTTGGGGTGACTCGAGTGCCCTCGCCTGCCTCACACCACTTCATGCTGGTATAAGAGGTTGGAGCTGCCCCAACTCCCCTCAGTTCCTTCTTACCACCAGTGACAGTTGCCAGAGTGACAGTTACCATCCTGTTCACACACCGCATTCCAAACAAACACTCTGATGCATTGGTCAAGGGCATAGTTACTGTAGGTCTATTGATTTCCCACCTTTGTTTTCCAACCACTTATCCCACTTCCCAAGTGCTTGGGCCCATATAACATCAGATCAGTGAATGTTAAGCATGGTAGAACTGAGATGTGCCCTCCAGTTAATTTCTACCCCTGCTCCCACAACCCTTCTCCATCCTTCTTCAAGGACCAATCCCAGGAGATGGTCCTTCAGCAGGAGATCTCGTCACTTCTTCAAGCAGGGGCCATAGAGGAAGTTCCACTGGGAGTCAGGGGAAAGGCATCTATTTCCAGTATTTTCTGATTCCCAAAGCAAAAGAGAGTCTCAGGCCGATTTTGTATCTGAGAATTAAACAAATCCCTGAAGATTAAGTTCTGCATGTTTAACCTAGCCTAGATTACTCCTCCCTGGAGACATGGTGTGCTGACCTCAACTTAAAGGATGCTAATTTCCATATTGTGATATGATATGACCATCGTAAGTTTCCCATAAAGGGGTCCCATTATCAGTTCACGGTTCTTCTGTTCGGTCTCTCAGCTACTCCTCAGGTGTTCACGAAATGCATGACGGTACTGGCAGCACATCTTCAAAGATCAGGAGTTCACATGTTCTTGGACGACGTTGATCAGAGGTCGGTCTGAGACTCAGGTGTTATTCAACATATCCACCGTCTTGTCCACGTTCGACCCACCGACGCTCCTAGTGAATTGGGAAAAATCAATTCACAAACCTATACAAAGGATAGATTGTATTGGGAGCGGTCTTAGACTTTATCAAGGCCTTGCTACTGCAATCCAGGTTCGAGACAATGGGGCCTTGTGCTTCAAGTGAAAGCTTACCCTCTCCACCACAATGCACAGCTGTATCTGCATCCTGGGTTACATGGCAGGGTGCATGTAAGTGGTTCAGCTCACCAGGCTACACCTCAGAAGGCTTCAGGCATGGCTAGTGTCTGTGTATACTCCAAGTTGACATCACATGGACAAGGTGGTTCGGTGCCAATGTCAGGTTTGTCATCTCTGGTTTGATGAATAGACCCTCTGATTCACTCTATGGGCTTGGCTACACTTGCAAGTTGCAGCGCTGGTAGAGGCTTTCCAGCGCTGCAATTAGTAACCGTCCACACCTGCAAGGCACATCCAGCGCTGCAACTCCCTGGCTGCAGCGCTGGCTGTACACCTGGCCAGGTTGGGGTGTAGCGATTGCAGCGCTGGTGATCCAGCGCTGCTCATCAAGTGTGGACACACACCAGCACTTTTATTGGCCTCCAGGGAATAAGGAGATATCCCAGAAAGCTTTTAACTAAATTACTCTTTGTTTTGTTATGCAGCCTCTCTTTGTTTTGTTGTGAACTCCGATCGGAGCTCCGTTGAACTGCTTATCTAAAAAACAAACACTGATCACAGCAAACAGGAGCTATCTGTACCTGGCTGTGAACGATCAAATGAGAGGCAGGGAGTGAATGTTTGCTTGACAGAGAAACAGCGTTGGAGGCAGGCTGTTTGCAATTAAGACCAAGGGTTCGCGAACATTTTGTGATTTTTCAATCCAGGAAGCTAAAGTGTTGGCTCCAAAAATCCACTCTCTCTCTCTCTTCCCCGCTCCCTGTCACAGTACACCACCCTCCACCCCCCTCTTTTGAAAAGCACATTGTTGCCACTTGAATGCTGGGATAGCTGCCCATAATGCAGCACTCCCAACAGCACTGCAAATGTTGCAAATGTGGCCACACACCAGCGCTGGTAGCTGTGAGTGTGGCCACACACCAGCGCTGCTCCTACACAGCTGGATGACCAGCGCTGCAAACTACCAGCGCTGCAAACCGTAAGTGTAGCCAAGCCCTTGTGGGTCCCTGTCACTTCCAGCCCTCACTTTAGTCACAGACACATCAGCTCTGGGTTGTGGGGCTCATATGGGAGTTCCTGCAGACTCAAGGTCTCTGGGCACCTCAGGATCTATTGATTCATAAACCTCAGAGTTAAGAGCTGTGAGACTAGCCTGTTCAGCCTTCCTTCCACATATTCAGAAAAGAATTTGCTGATTCTAACAGACAGCTTTGTAACCAAAGGGAAGGGCTCAGTTGACCCAGCTATGCCAGAAGGCAGTTCGCCTGTGGAATTTTTTTCATAACCAGTTCAGTTCATCTCAAAGCAGCTTACTTTCCAGGGAAGCAGAACATGTTGGCAGATTGACTGAGCAGGACCTTCTCCGATGGCCACGCGTGGTCTCTATGTCCAGACATTGCTAGGTCAATCTTTTGCATGGGGGAGAGGGGAGCTCCCCAAAGGACCTATTTGCAAAAAAGACCAACAGAAAATTCCATTGGTTTTGCTCCCGGAGAGGTCTCTGCCTAGGCTCTTTGGCAGATGGGTTTCTACTTCCTTGGAAAGACTCTTCTGTACACCTTCTCTCCGGTTCCCTTGCTGATCAGGGTCTTGTACAAAGTCAAGACCCTGAGCATCCTGACCTACAAGACCTTAACCATGAAGCATCCATGCTTTTAAGTAACACAACTAGAAGTATGTATCTGGCTAAATGGAAGTGCTTCTCTGTTTGGTCCCAGCAGAAAGTTGTACCCCCAGAGCATTCTCCCCTGAGCCTCATTTTGGACTATCTTCTTAACCTGAAACATCAGAGTTTAGTGATTAGCTCTATAAGGATACACCTGGCTTCCATCTCAGTTTGTCAGACCTCAATGGATGGTAGATCCTTTTCCCCAACCTAGTCATTACCGAGTTCCCAAATGGCTTGTCCAAGTAGTACCCACATGTCCAAGATCCTGTTCCTTCCCCTTGGGATCTGAACTGGGTCCTAGCTAAGTTAATGGGACCACTATCTGAACTCCCTGCAAGTTGCTCTCTGCTTCACCTCTGTATGAAAGTAGCATACATTGGCCACTACCTCAGCCAGAAGGTTGGACGAATTAAGAGCCCTAGTGTATGTTTCCTATACAGTTTTTCACAGGGACAAAGTTTGTCATCGCCCTCACCCAAAATTTCTCTCCAGGGTAGTCTCTAATTTCCATATTAACCAGGCAATCTATTTCCTGACATTCTTCCCCAAACCTCATGTCTACAGAGATGAGGAGAGGCTTCATTCATTGGATGTGAGAAGTGCTTTAGCTTTCTACATGGACAGAACTAAATCCTTTAGATCCGCCACATGGTTGTTTGTTGCGGTTGCAGACAGGGTTAAGGGCCAATCAGTCTCCACTTCCACTCAAAGAATCTCATCCTGGATCTCATTGTGCATTCGTTACCAACTAACCAAGGTATCTCCACCAGCTAGAGTTATTGTTGTGTGTCACGCTGTCTGGAATAGCTCACATCTGAGAGTGCCAATCTCTGGTCAAACTGTCAGAGAACAGGGCAGATGGCCCAAACTGGGTATATTCTATACTTAGATTTCACATAGCTGGTAACAACTGTGCACTCCTGAATTGCTATATTAGTCTTACTGTGGAGTCCCCAACAGTCCCCATTAGGCTCTCCAGTGCATCTTGCCACCCAGGCAAACTGGTCTAAGTGATGAAAGGTTATTAAAATCAAAATTCACCACGCATTAAGTCACTCTCAACCCCAAAGGGCCAGTCACTTACTCCAGGTCAATGGATACTCTTGATCTCACACCAAAGACAATGCTGTAGCCAATTTCTCTTGTAAACTAACTAAAGATTTATTAGCTAAGAAAAGAAATTTTTGAGAGATTAAAGCAGGTAAAACGCATTACAGGTGAATCAGAATTTCAGTCCAAGTGGTAGCAGAGATGTAGTAATCTGCTGGTTTTTCATAAGTCTCTCAGGATTACCCTAAATGCCTTTGGGGATCTCTGTCCAATTGCTCAGAATTCCCCGTCAGACTCTGAGTCCAGAGATATAGGGTCGCTTCCAGGGTTCATTCTTATAGCTGTCTCCCCTGAAAAGTTGTCTGGCACAGTGTTCCCAGCACACCATGAGTCTGTAGATTTCCCGTTGTTGAATGCAACGACCCATGCTTTGAAGTTAGCGTGCTTCTCATTTGCAGTTCTAAGGATTCAATCCTGGTTAATGGGCAATTCAATTACATAGACATACATAATACATTTAATTACAACCATCCAGACAGTCCATTAGTTTACATGCGGTTCTACACATTGAGTAAATTCTCATCTAAACACTAATACATACTTTGATTTAGGGCTAATTAAGTACAGGCATGTGTGTATGTATATGTGTGTGTATAATGCACATTGTAATGTAATAACATTCAGCAGATTACAGATAAATGAAGGCAATACCATCACATTTCCTTTGAATTGTGCCAACACACATTACCATGTCTTTTGACATTTCTTTGATTTCTATTAGCCTGCTGCTGTGGTCTGAGCTGGCGACCTACCAGACAGCATGTTCTCCTAGAACACAAGCAACGAAGGCACTTTCTTGGCTCTCATGCCAATCTTAGACATTTGCAAAGCTATGACTGGTCATCAGTCCACACTTTTGCTTCTTCTTATGCTATTTTCCGTCAGTGCAGGATAATGCCATTTTGGATGAGTTGTCCTTCAGTCACTATTCAAGTAGACTCTGAGCCCACTGCTGTATTTGTCTGCTCATGTGTGACTTACAGTAGAATGGACATGTGCAAGCACTTGAAGAAAAAATGGTTACCTACCTTTCTCTAACTGTTCTTGTAGGTGTGTTGCACATGTCCACTCCACGACCTGCCCTCCTTCCCCCTCTCTTTTGTCCCGGTAACAGTGGAAAGAACCTACTAGGAAAGGCTTTAAAGTTCCCTACAAGAGCTTACTCAGCAGGTCAGTAAAGAAAATGAGTTATGATATTGGAATAACTACTGTCTATTCTAAACTTGCTTGTTTAGAAGTGCTTGTTTAGAGGGTGCTTGTCATGCCTTTGACAGGTTAGTCTACTTTATCTGTGCTCCATTTCTTAATAACTTGGTTTCAGTTTCCTCCATCTTTCTATGTTGAGTTCTTTAAAAATGTGGTCATCTAAAACTCTGGGTTCATGTACAAAAATGAAGCCAGTTAAGACCAGGTTTCAAGGTGTAGTCTTCCCAGATAAGAACTTTCATCATCCATACAGCTCACTTTCGAAGAAGAGCTTTTGAAGTGTGACTCAAATGTTACTAATGAATGTATGATGCTGACATACTGTGTTTATCAGGAAGCTAGATTTCATGATCTAGATTGGATTTTATAAACAGAACTAACTCTCATATTTCAGCAGCTCTAGCCCAGGGAAGTTTTGAGACTTAAAGAAAAATGCCACTCTCTGTGTAGCTTAGCAGATGTACCATAATGCATTGCACAGAAAAGTGATTGCTTTCCAAGACAGTCATGTAACAAGACGACTACTTTACTACATTTATAGTTTAAAAGGAATTTGTATAGAGCAGAAACAAAGCTTGGTGATTTTAATTAAGTCAAAGCTATTTGAAGAATCCAGCCGTATTTATAACTTGCTATTGAAGTGATCACAAATTCAGTTTGAAGCTTTGCTCTTACTTGCATTAGAATTCACTGGAATTTCCTACCAGTTTGAGTTTTCTGATGTAATCTGGTAACATGGGACCAAATGATGGCATTAGCATAGTTTATGCAGTAATTCAATAACTGTACAATTGGAGATAGTTGCATATGTAATTCCATTTCAGAAAGCACAGAAATCCCAGCTGTACACAAAGTTGTGACCACTATATAAAATATAAAGAGTTCCTCACTTGCATGGAATGCAATATGAATGGTATCAACAGTTGAAGAATCTGCTTAGCAAAGCTCATGTTGAAATGTGGAAAATACTAGTATCTTCAAAACATGTCATAAGCTATTTTGTAGTAGATGGAAGCTATTTTGTAGTAGAATTTTCAAATGTAACATTTAGTGTTGATTGGACACCTTTGAAAGGCTATCAAAATAGTTTAACTTTGATTTCCTGCAGGTGTAACAATGCAATTTAATATTTATGCTAGCAAAGTAGTTTACTTAAAAAAAAAACAGACAAACAAAAAAAACCACCTGTCATGAGACAGCAAAGCAATACTTACCTCCATATCAAAAGTTAACTGTACAAAACTCTGTTGTAAAATTGTCAGCCATATTTGAAACTGGTCCTTCTGGATTTATACATGCCTGATATAGGGCTATGTGTTCTGTCTTATTCAGGGTGAACTATAAGTCCTGCAAACCCAGTTTTAAATTCTCGCTTCATAGGGCCTCCTACTATGAGGTATCAGTTGATGATGGTCCATGGGAAAAGCAGAAGAGTTCAGGGCTCAATGTATGCACTGGAACAGGATCAAAAGCCTGGTAAGTTAGTGTCACTATTTTAATATTAAAGTACTAAATGTTTCTCATCTGAAACCAATTTTGAATGAGTTGAAGTTTCTAAAACTGTTCTCTGATATGCTCATTTTCTTTAGCTTCTAACACATCAGGCCAATTATTTTGGGCAGTATACGAGTTGCCACAACCCAAGTTTCTATCTGATGAATAACTAATGCATAATTTAAAAGAAAAATCATTGACAAATATATGCTCAGTTTTTCTGCCTATCATGGCTCTCATGGCTGGGAGTGGCAGACAGACAAGCACATGATGGAAAGGGAAAATCTTGGAGAATCGAGAGACTGAAAACTACAATGGGAACACAGAGTTTGGTCAGGAGAATGTGAGGGAGAAGCCACCTGGAGATGAGGTGGCTGGGAAGGGGGAAGGAGCCAGCCTCTGTTGGATTTGCAGAGTCCACCAGATTTCATGTCACTCAATGCAATGTAGCCCTTGTGTTTTTTATATTAAATTGTTTCACACTGTCCACGCATTTTTTCAGTTTTCACTGTACTGCGGAAATTTGTATTGGAAAATACATAATTTCAGGTGGTAGTTGTTGAGGATGAGCATGGAGGGCTTGGCAGCTGAGTAGGATGAGCTGCTGCAGTGTTTGGCAGCTGGGAATGTACATTAGGCAGATGATTTTGGATGGGTGATGCCTGATGGATAGCAATACAATAGTTAAGTCACTGAAAGACAACTCAGTTTCAAAGTTAAAAATCCAGTGAGATGAATGGGGCAGGTCAAATGGATGCTTCCTGCATACACAAAGACAACACTGCACTATTCCTATTTTCATGATTATCTTCACAATCTTAAGTGTTAGAAACAGCAACTTTTAAAATGAATCTGGAGCACAAGATGGCAAAGGTTGAAGTTTATAGCAGATTCTGTTGCTTTTGTTCCAGTAGTGCCTAAATCCTGTCTAACTGGGCTTTTTTCTTCCTTTCGTTCAACAGCTAAAAAGCAAGAGAACTTGAATCTTCCTCTGAGCAGGAAATTAATACAGGATCAAGGCCTTGTGCTACTGTACTGTGTAAAAACATAGTAAAAGACAGTCCCCATCTCAGAGAGCCTTCTAATCTAATTTAATACAAAACATAATGGGCCTGATTTTCATTTACACTAGGACTCTTTTATAAGGGGGCCTTAAAGCATAAATATATATGTGTTTGAGTGGTGTAAAGCCTGCCTTAATGAGAATCAGACCCATTAGGTCTTCTATTAAATTAGAAGACCTAATGGGCCTGATTCTAATTTACGCTCCGGCATCTTTACGCTACTCAAGCATAAATATATTCCATTTTAAGTCCCTTTTACACTTCCAAAGTAGAGGAGAGGAGTCTTTATAAATGAGAATCAGGTTCAGTTAGTGTTGCCAGTTTTGGCTGGACATATTCCTGAAGATTTCATCACAACAGTTTTTAATTAATCTTTCGTTCCTGGAGATTCCAGGACAATTCTGGAGGATTGGCAACCGTAGGTCCAATAAGTAGGTGGAAGAATGAGGGTAAGGGATATGTACATAGTCTGTGTTCAATTTGCAGGTTTTGAGTTGATTTTCTTTTAGATATAAAGAAAACAATTGCCAGCTATTGCTTGCTGGATCTAAGGATAGTGACAGAGGCAGAATTCAGATTATTTGTATAACTTGTGTGTTTCAAATCTTTTAATTATTTAGGTGAAACGTCAATTTTGGATTACTGTGCTTTCCAAAATGTAGATGATTTTTAATCTAACAGTTGTATTAAGGCATTTTCTGAAATGGTTATCATCTTTACTCAACCTTGATTACAAACATTTTTTTCTCCTGGATAATTTTGAAATCTTTATAGAAGAGATTTTGTCAGCATGTGTTACTTACCAAATGCTATCTTTACTTCCGTGTTTAGGTCCTATAATATTAACAAGGTGGCAACCCAGGCTGTTGAAGAGATCCTTAAGATTGGTGAGTTGACAGCACACACAGCATTACATGTTAATTTTATCTCCAGATGATCCTGTCTAATTGGGTCCTTTTCTTCCTTTGGTTCAACAGCTAAAAAGCATGAGAGCTTGAATCTTCCTTTGAGCAGGGAACTAATACAGAAAGGTTAGTGAAAATGACGACTTTTTTAGTAGTTTTATAGCATTTTTTAAATAATTCATATTGGTTGTATTCTATTACTTAACAATTACAGCACTTAAAAGTGTTTCGTTACACTAAACAGTAGTTTTTCCTTAAGCGGAAGCACATATAATAAAATGTACTATATCATCTGCAATTCAAGAATCTGTATACTTTAATGTGTAATAGGCATAAATATTTTGGTAGAGAATTTCAGCTCTTTACAATTGAGAACTGATACTTTGAATAATGGTTCTGAACTGAGAGCGCCACTCAGTGGTTAGTCATTCAGTGGAACTGTAATGACTCCTCCTGTAAAGATATGTTTTTCATTCTAACTGGGCACTTTTAAAAATCATAAATGCTGTCTAAACAGTTTGATAGTGGAACTGTTCCTCTGCTTGGAATGTGCAACCTTGAGAATTACTAACTCCTCTAGAGAAAGTGTTGATCCAATTTTTGTACTTACAGTAACAAATGAATATAATGACTCCCTGCTGTATAGTCCAGAAGAACCAAAGATGTTTTTCAGTATTCGAGAGCCTATTGCAAACCGGGTTTTTTCAAGTAGTCTGCAGCGTGGGTTCTTTTCAAAGTAAGTATTGCCTATACATGTAATTGAACACTTAATGTTTAACTAATATGTAAAATAAAATAGGTAGCCTGAGAGCTTGACTTGTGATTGATACTCAGGTTTCTGAGTCCAAACTGAGTTGGAAGCAAGTGTCCTCCTTTCTCTTAGATGCTTTCAGGACTAATTGAGCAGACCAAGGAAAGAATTTCACTTCACCTGAATAGATCACATGAGATGGGCAAAAATATAAACAATATTAAACTGAACAAAACTAGGGAGTTTACTCAACATGCTGAGGTCTAAATGTGATCGAGGCCCCCCAGAAATAGTAGTAGAGGAAAACTGTTTAAGGAGGAAGCTTTTGATATGGGATGAGTTCTTAACAATTAATGTTCTCCACCATTTGTTTATTCTGTATTGGAGACATTCTCTTTGAGTATAAATTTACACTAGGTTTGTTTGGTACAAAGTTAAAGATGGGACAGTGGAGAGGTAAAATGCTGGATAATCTCATTCCAATTTAATAGATTAAGCCTTGAAATTGCACCCCCCACCCCAAAGTAAGATTGCTTTGTTTCTATGAAATTGTGACTTTTGGAAAGATAGTCACCCTCAATAAAGGAGGTGAGTCACGGTTTCCTTTCTCCCAGCAATAGACACCATTCATACAGCCTTTAAAACAGATTTTTGGTCAATGTGACATTTTTTAAAACTTATTTTTTATTAATACCACTCTCACTTTCTACACGTTCTGAAGGATAAACCCCAACAGTTGAATTCCTTTTCATTGTAAAGGTAAGTTAACTGGAAGAATATGATAGTGGCAATGTCTGTTGGTGTTTTGTTCAGTATTAGAAGAGGGTGCTTCTAGAAAATGTATAGGTAAAGTTTTAGCTTAAAATACGTATAGTCAAACTCATTTAATATTGATAGTAATCAGCTAGTTCTACATAAGGGATTTTCCAATAAGCAATATTACCTTCAAGCTTGCACTTCTTTAGCGGTAAAAGGCAAAATCATGGCCATCTGCCCTCATCTGTTTCGCATACAATGAAGAATGTGTAAACCTTTCACCTTGTTTGAAAATCACTAGTGCTGCTAATTAGAAAAACTGAAATTGCTTGTGCTGTATGCAATGACAAATTGATGTTCATGACTTTAATTGGACATCAAATAGGTAGCATTGTGCTGAACAGGCTCATGTTCCATGGAGTTTTGTAAGAAATCTTTCATTAAGCAAGTCAGTATTAAATGGGTTTAATTGTAGCTTCCTTTCAAAACTTAACTGAGCTACGGCATTCTCATTATTTGAACATGTGGGCTGTCTTTCTTTTCTAGCAGATAGTGTAATTCTGGCTGGATGGCATTTGGATGGCTACTTTCATCCTTCATGTAGATTCCTTCCCTCTCCTAAGCAAAGTGCTAATACTGTATATTTTTTACTGTTTAGTACAGTTGGAAGTTCTTTGGAAAAGATGCTTGAAGAATAGTGCATTCTTTCAGTGGGATTCTGTGTGGATGGGGACAGGGTGGATTGATTTTAAATAATTGATTTTTAACCTTGTTTTGCATTTGTACTTATTTTCCTCAAGTGTGGTTGATTCTTAGTGGTTGGTTTGCAATTAAATACAGCCTTTACACTAAATTTAGTATTTCTTTTTGCTAACTAGGAACATACAATTATATCTATATACCTTTTTATATAGCTTATTTTACACTTATTAGGATTATTCATTTTCAATTTTTTAATTACATTGCAAAATGAATGATAGGTTTCTTATTTACTAAATCAGTGGTTTTCAACCTGTGGTTCGCAGACCTCTGGAGATTCTAAGATTTCCAAAAGGGTCTGAAGTGGCCTTATAAGGCAGTGTAAGGGTCTGCAAATGAAAAAAGGTTGAAAAATACTGTATTAGATGGTTAATTATTTTACTTGTGATGTGCCATCTATTTGGATGGAAATTCAAATTCAATTAATGTACAAGCCCAGACGTAAAATGATTTTATTAGTTAAATAAAACTTCTTTAAATGTGCTAGATACATACATTTTATGATAAAACATGTTTTGATAAGAAAAAAGTTGGCATTTAAAACTGATTTATTAAAGCAAGTATCTGTATGAAGTGAATTGAACAGATTGTTTCTGGTCACTATGTCCTTCAAGATTTTAGAACTGGTAGATTTCATCCTCTCATCTAGTTTTTATTTGTAGATTGGAAGAGGAAAACAAGCTTTCCTGCTTTTCTAACTCCCAATTAGTGTCTCAACATTGGATTAGGCAGTCATTTAATTGAACTAGTTGAATAAACTGAAATAAAGAAAATATTCTTTCTGTATGTACAGAAGAGGTTGCTGCTGTCAAAAGCTAGTTCTGCAGTTCAACAATTTGATTCCTTCTCTTGACCCAGTGACTTCCACCAGTTCAGTTCTTTTACTTTAACACTTGCCAGCAAACATATACTGCTTAATATTTTTTATTTAATTTAAATTATTTTACTAGATTATAGTAAGTTTAGGCCTTAAAGTAGGCTGTCGGTTTCAAGTGTAATTTTAAATAGGTTTATTTTTTGAAAAACAAACTTTATTTTAAAATAAACTTATTTAATTTAAATTTTAAAAAATCTATTTTTATCGACCCTGGCTTGGGATGTTTTTTCTGATTTACTAACACATAAAACAAAAGGGGCTATTCAGTCTATTAGAACTAACCCCTTGTCCAAAACTGTGGTATAGCGAAGTAGTGTATTTTCTAATTATTTTATAGGAAATCTGAGTGTAACACTTGTTCAAGACACTTGATCACTTGTCTCTTTTTTGCAGGGTTTGTGTCCGGTCACGTTGTTGGGATGCCTGTATGGTGGTAGATGGAGGAACTTCTTTTGAGTTTAATGATGGGGCAATAGCTTCAATATTGATCAATACAGAAGATGCATTGCGCACTGTTTTGCTAGAAGAATGAAGAAATTTAATACAGTCTGTTGAAATCCTACTAAATCCTGCACCTGGAAAAGGGAATCACTGCAGAGATAGACAGTACATCAGAATGCTGCATTATTTTAAGTTGGAAAATTTGCTTCTCTTGATGCAAGAATATTGAGAAGAGACCTGAAATCATTTCCCATTCCTGGGATGGGGAAATCTTGGAAAAAAACTGTTTTTGAGCTTTATTGCACCTGACACAAAGGAAATGTATCTAACTTCAGTGAAATGTGATTTTTTTTAACCTTTTAAGATGAATGTGACAGAACACTTTTTAAAAAAAATTAGGTAGATGGGTTCAAATGAAATAAAGTGGTTAGCCTTGAATATTCAACTGTACAGTTTTTTTAATAGCAGTCTGGAACTGAATGAACCAGACACCTCAATCCTGCATATACTTTTACAGGAAAGTATGGTAAGATTCACTGAGTTGATGCAAGCATAAAGAATAGACTTTGGAAAATAAATCCTGATGTTGGCCTAACTGAAATGGAGATTTTTTGTGTACCCTCTTCAAACTTTTATAACACTACTTTGTGGTATGGTTTATGGTAAATCTTTCTCCTCTTCCAGTGATTTTCTACTCTTTTGGTATCTACTTGAGGATGGGTTGGTTTTTTTTTTGGAAAATGTTTGTTCCGGTGACTAGAAAAACTCATTTATTTTGAGTGAGGTAACTCTTCCCTATGTTTCATCTGAAATCTAGATTTTTGTTGTTGTTGTTGCCTGCTATAAATCTACTTTTTAATACAAATTATTTTAACTACAGTAAATTATGTTGCTTCAATTAATATATTAACTGGCCAACAAGTGTTCTGTCAGACAGTTGAAAAGAATGGTATAGAATTATATAGTTTGGGTTTTAAAAAGAGCGATAGTTGGTGTTAGTAAGTAAAATGACTTGGTTTTAAATTGAGTACTTGATCTGCTTCATAGCTATACTTCTGAAGATGCAGAGAAATCACATACCATTCTTTTTGTATGCCAAACACGTATGGGAGACATAAGGGTCTAATGGATGGGATCCAGGATTAACCTCTGTACCTCTTTTCCCCATTTTTAGAATGGAGCTAGCATTTTGAAGGGAAATTAAATACTTTGATATTTATGCATAAAGAGCCCTATATAAGTTCTAAATTATTCTGCTGACACTCTCAACTGACTGTGACCAATTTATGCTTTTGATCCCATACACACAACTTCTTTATGCAGATAAGTATTTAAGCACGTGTCTGCAAAAGAAAAAAGCCCACTGTTATCCACAGAAACTGTAAGCAACTTTATGATCATCTCGGGAAAGGTGGTGTGTTGAGTAGCATGTGGATTGCAGGGCAGAATTGGGCAAAACTAAGATAACAGTTTGAATTTTGTAAAAGCAGCAAAGAGTCCTGTGGCACCTTATAGACTAACAGAAATATTGGAGCATGAGCTTTCGTGGGTGAATACCAACTTGGTTGGACATGCATCCGACGAAGTGGGTATTCACCCACGAAAGCTCATGCTCCAAAGCTTCTGTTAGTCTATAAGGTGCCACAGGACTCTTTGCTGCTTTTACAGATCCAGACTAACACGGCTACCCCTCTGAAGTTTGAATTTTATGTATGTGACTTAATAGCAACAAAAAGGGTTTATTTCTACTGTAGAATGAACTTTTATTTCAGACATTATTCTTCAAATGATTCTTGTTTGAAGATATTTATACTGCAGATTTACTCAGAAGTTCTAATGGCAGTCAATGTATTTATTGTTTAGATTTTGAAATGATAAACTCTTACTTTACAGGTGGAGCAAGTAGATAAACGATTTTACCCTTATCAAATAAGTAGTTTAAACAACCTTATTTTCTCTGTACTCAGCATGAAAAGTTAAACTCCAATTAAATGTTAAGAGGAAGAGCCCTGAGATGGTTAAACCAGTAAAGCCGTTATAATGAGATCAGTTATAGTTACAGGTTTATGCATACTTTAGATATCTTTTCTTTTTTTAAAAAAAAATTGCTGTAGTCCGAAATGTGGCATAAATGTCTATTTGAAAGCTCTTTGGGCTGCAAGTGGGAAGGTGGAATCAAAATAAGCTCTTTTGAAACTACTGGGTTTTACTGTTACCAAACTGATGCTCTTCTACATGTCTAATGCAAAAAATCTGCAAATTTGTTCTAAAAGTGAATGTTAGTCCACATTGTGGATTAATCCCTTTTTTTAACAGAGAGATGTACTGTGCAGGAACCAGAGTATTCCAGTAAATTCATTGTTATGTAAAAAATAATCCACCTTTCAACAGTAGTTTTTGCATTCTGTCAATGGATAGGTTGTTTTGGCAAATATCCACTGCTGCTGATTGAAGTGCTGCAACTCCTCCATGTAAATATGCACTTTAAATGCACTAACCCCAAAATAGGCCTTTTAAGTATTTAAATACCTTTTAAGAACACTTTATTTGTATGGTGTTTAAACTAAAGTTAATCAAATAATATGATTTAACTTAAGGACACTGAAAGGTAGGGCAAAAACTACATCTTCCGCTCAGCAAAAATTGTGAAGACTCTCCAAACAAGTAAGGATAGATATCATGTGCTGTAATATTTAGAACAGGGATGGATTAAACAAAATGATGGGTTTTTTGCTTTTGAGTTTCAGACCCTTAAGTTGAGAATGCTGTGTCTTAAAGGCAACACTGCCAAGTAGTATAATTCCAGTCTTGGACCTGCTTTTAAGATTTGGTATGAAATATCAATTGGATTCATAAGTATTAAAAGAAAATTACGAAATAAGTTTGTGGACCTGAACCGCTCTTTTGTGCCCTCTACTGGCTTTGTAGCTGAAGTTAATCACTTACTGTATTTCTGCTGCTCTTGGTGCTGGTGCACAGACCAAAGTAATGAGATGGAACTGCTAGTTTGTGCTCAGTAGAAATACTAGCATGGGGTCAAAAATCCACATTGGACAAATCAGTAGGAAGAGCTCATGCCTATTTTATAAATTAAGTGTAAAATCCTTTTAAAATTTGGTAAATTCTAGTGTTTATAAAGGAATGTAATATAAGGCTACGTCTACACTACCCACCGTATCGGCGGGTAGCGATCGATTTTTCAGGGATCGATATATCGCGTCTCATCTAGACGCGATATATCGATCCCCGAACGCGCTTATATCGATTCCGGAACTCCACCACCGCGAACGGCGGTGGCGGCGTCGATATGGAGAGCCCCGGAGATCGATCCCGCGCCGTGAGGACGGGTAAGTTATCGATATAAGATACTTCGACTTCAGCTACGTTATTCACGTAGCTGAAGTTGCGTATCTTATATCGATTTTTCCCCTTAGTGTAGACCAGCCCTAAGCCACTTATATTCTACGATATAGTCTAGGATACTTTTTATGACAGAAGTCAACACAATCTAACTGCTTTGTCCATCCAAACTGGCATTAACTCCAAAAAACAAAGCTATTTCAGCAACCTGCTCAATCCAGAACTTTTCAGTTAAGCAATAGTTAACGCCCCTTAACATTTTGCTAAACTAAAATTTGACATTCTTTGCTTTTAAAAAAAAACAGTGGTATGTTGATACATACGTGTAATAAATGAAATCTGGAGAGATACATGAAACTGTTTCACACCTTGTACTTATCTGTATCTTTTGTGTTGAAAGTGCTCTTTAAAATATTTATTGAAATCTTTTGACTTGCTATGCAGTTTTTTCAGTGTTTGTTAGTATTTGGCTAAGCAGGAAACATTTCTTTGGAGCAGGGATGTGGAACCTTTTTTCAATCAGGGGCCACTGACCCACAGAAAAAATCAGTTATGGGCTACACACAGCCCCGTGGGGGGTGCGGAGGCTCAGGGCGTCCCTCCCCACAGTGGGGTGAGCCGACGCTTGCGGCTCCAGCGGGTGGAGGCTCCGGGCTTCCCCTAGGCTCTGAGGTGGGGCCAGAAATGAGGGGTTCAGGGTGTGGGAGGGGACTCTGGGCTGGGGAAGGTGGTTGGGGTGGGGGTGCAAGGTCTGGGAGGGAATTAGAGTGCAGGAGGGGCTCCAGGCTGGGGAAGGGGGTTGGTGTGCAGGAGGGGGTTATGACCTGGGGCAGGGGATTTGCAGGGTCCAGCTGGGTGGCACTTACCTCAGGTGGCTCCCAGTCAGTGGCACAGCGGGGCTAAGGCAGGCTCCCTGCATGCCCTGGCTCTGTGCTGCTTCCAAAAGCGACTGCCATGTCCAGCCCCTAGGCAGAGGGGCCAGGTGGCTCTGCATGGTGTGCGCTGCCTGCCCCCCGCAGGCACTGCCCCCACAGCTCCCATTGGCTCTGGTTCCTGGCCAATGGGAGCTACGGAGCCAGCACTGGGGGCGGGAGCAACTTCCCTGATTGCTCCTGTGCATGGGGGTTGCAGGGACATGCTGTCGCTTTCAGGAGCTGTGCGGTGCTGACTAGACTTTTAACAGCCTGGCAATCCTAGCTTCCCTCCACAGCAGGAAAAGGGAGACACACCGAGGCTTGGGGCTTCCGAACTGTGGCATGGAGACTTGCCGCGGGCCTCATGAAATTAAGCAGTGCACCGAACTGGTCTGTGGGCCATATGTTCTCCACCTCTGCTTAAGGGGATCTACACAGAACTTAAAAGGGAAACGGCGGCTGGGGCTTGAAGGGTTTCCTCTGCGTCGCCGGGATGTGCAACTGCACACCGCATCATAGTAACTCTAACTCAGGAACCAATCCATGCAACAAACCTCAATGCCGACCCTGCCCACATATCTACACCAGTGACACCATCACAGGACCTAACCAGATCAGCCACACCATCACCGGTTCATTCACTTGCACATCCACCAATGTAATATACACCATCATATGCCAGCAATGCCCCTCTGCTCTGTACATCGGCCAAACTGGACAGTCCCTACATAAAAGGCTAAATGGACACAAATCAGATATTAGGAATGGCAATATACAAAAACCTGTAGGAGAACACTTCAATCTCCGTGGACACACAATAGCAGATTTAAAGGTAGCCATCCTGCAGCAAAAAAATTTCAGGACCAGACTTCAAAGAGAAACTGCTGAGCTTCAGTTCATCTGCAAATTTGACACTATCAGCTCAGGATTAAACAAAGACTGAATGGCTAGCCAACTACAAAAGCAGTTTCTCCTCCCTTGGTGTTCACACCTCAACTGCTAGAAGAGGGCCTCATCCTCCCTGATTGAACTAACCTCGTTATCTCCAGCCTGATTCTTGCTTGCATATTTATACCTGCCTCTGGAAATTTCCACTACATGCATCTGACGAAGTGGGTATTCACCCACGAAAGCTCATGCTCCAAAACTTCTGTTAGTCTATAAGGTGCCAACAGGACTCTGATGCATGGACATGTGACTTGCCCAGGTGACTCCAGAACTCCGTCTCGGAGCTGGATTTGCATAGGAGTGGGGTCTCCACCCAGAAGAGAGAGTCTATTTAAACCCGAGACACCCCTCCATTTTGTCTTCAGCTGGCTAAAGAAGGAGCCTCTCCACCCCCGAGGATACTTGAAGAAAACTGGAACAAAGGACAGTAACTACAGGGGGTGTGAGTGATTGCTGGACCCAGGCTAAAAGGAGATTAGTCTGTAAAAAGGGAGCATTCTGGAACTGGTGAGGATCTTATCTGTATTCAGTTTGATTAGACATAGATTTGCGCATTTTATTTTATTTTGCTTGGTGACTTACTTTGTTCTGTCTGTTACTACTTGGAACCATTTAAATCTTACTTTCTGTATTTAATAAATTCACTTTTTACTTATTAATTAACTCAGAGTATGTATTAATACCTGGGGGAGCAAACAGCTGTGCATATCTATCAGTGTTATAGAGTGTGAACAATTTATGAGTTTACCCTGCATAAGCTTTATACAGGGTAAAACGGATTTATTTGGGTTTAGACCCCATTGGGAGTTGGGCATCTGAGTGCTAAAGACAAACACACTTCTGTGAGCTGTTTTCAGATAAACCTGCAGCTTTGGGGCAAGTAATTCAGACCCTTGGTCTTTGTTGGAGCAGATGGGAGTGTCTGGCTCAGCAAGACAGAGTGCTGGAGTCCTGAACTGGCAGGGAAAATAGGAACAGAGGTAGTCTTGGCACATCAGGTGTCAGCTCAGAGGGGGTTTCTGTGATCCAACCCATCACACTCCCTTGGCTCTATTATCCCATCCCTGGATCCGGGGGATTGGTACACTGCCCTCGATCTGAAAGACGCATACTTTCACGTCGCCATTCATCCTGCTCACCTGCGGTTCACCATAAACCAGCACCATTACCAGTTTACGGCCCCAGGTGTGTTCACGAAATGCATGTCAGTAGTGGCAGCCTTTGCAAAAGAAAAATGTGAGTATACCCATACTTAGATGACTGGCTCCTTGCGGGTCAGTCCAAGGAGGAGGTCCACTCCCACCTGGCAATGGCACTGGACGTATTCCACAGGCTAGGTCTCCTAGTCAATGTGCCCAAGTCCTCCCTGATACCCACACAGAGGCTGGAGTTCATCGGGGCAGTCCTGGACACAGTACAGGCGCAAGCGAGCCTCCCAGAATCCAGATTTCTGGCCATCCAGCATGCCACATACTCAGTGCTGAGGTTCCCCACAACCACGGCCAGATGCTGCCTGCAGCTCCTAGGACACATGGCGGCGTGCACCCACGTGGTCCAACACGCTCGTCTGCATCTCAGGACTTTGCAATTGTGGCTAGCCCAGTCTTATTGCCCCGGCAGAGACCCCTTGGACCTTGTAGTGACAGTCCCTGCCCAAGTATTGGACTTCCTGCGCTGGTGGCTCAATCAGCAGGTAGTTTGCGAAGGGATCCCCTTCTTTGCACCACAGCCCACTCTGACACTGGTAACAGACGCGTCAGACCTCGGCTGGGAAGCACATTTGGGGGACCTATGGATGCAGGGTTTGTGGTCCAGGGACGAAATGTCACTCCACGTCAACGTAAAGGAGCTCAGGGCAGTTCACCTAGCCTACCAGGCCTTTCACGCTACTTTGGAAGGGCACAGCGTGACTGTTCTGACAGACAACACCACCGCCATGTTCTATATAAACAAGCAGGGCGGAGCCCGTTCCTCTCCCCTTTACCAAGAGACCCTTCTTGTATGGGACTTTTGTATAGCCCGCTCAGTGCACCTTGTAGCATCATACCTTCCAGGGGAGCGAAATGAGCTGGCGGACCGCCTCAGCAGGTCGTGCCAAATGCACGAATGGATGATGAGATCGGATATCCTGCATTTGATCTTCCAGAACTGGGGATTTCCCCAAATGGACCTCTTTGCCACCAAGGACAACAGTCAATGCCCACAGTTTTGTTCTTTCCAAAACCACAGTCCAGGCTTAGTCGCAGATGCCTTCGTGATCCCTTGGAGCATGAGTCTGAAGTACGCCTTTCCACCGCTCCAGCTTATCCACAGAGTCCTCCTCAAGGTTTGCAGGGACAAAGCGGCGATGATTCTCATCGCACTGGCTTGGCCCCGCCTACATTGGTTTACGACTTTGCTGGAACTGTCAGTGGCCGCCCCAATTGCCCTGCCCCTGCACTGAGATCTCATCATGCAGGACCGCGGGTGCCTGCTCCACCCGAACCTGCTACCACTACATATAATGGCGTGGAAACTCTGTGGTTGAATGCTATGAAGAGTCAGTGCTCCCTTCAGGTGCGACAAATTCTCCTCGGTAGTAGGAAGCCTTCCACTAGGGCGACATACCTTGCTAAGTGGAAGAGGTTCTCCTGCTGGTGTGAACCAAAGCACATACAGCCTCTACAGGCCTCTGTTCCAGTCATACTGGAATACCTACTGCACCTCAAACATCAAGGTCTCGCCCCCTCCTCAATTAGAGTGCATCTGGCTGCAATTTCAGTGTTTCATCCGGGGGAGTCTGGCATTCGGTGTTTTCCAACCCCATGGAAGCCCAGTTCCTCAAGGGACTGGAGAGGGTGTTTCCTTACTCTCACCCACCGGTCCCTCCCTGGAACCTTAACCTGGTCCTGACCAAACTCATGGGACCTCCTTTTGAGCCCCTAGCCTCTTGCTCTTTCACTCACCTCTCCTGGAAGGTGGCGTTTTTGGTGGCCATTACGTCTGCAAGGAGGGTGTCAGAACTGAGGGCCCTCACTTCGGAGCCCCCTTGTACAGTTTTTTATAAGGACAATGTGCAACTTAGGCCACACCCTAAATTCCTCCCTAAAGTAATTTTGCAATTTCATATGGGACAGGACATTTGTTTGCCAGTGTTCTTTACCAAACCATACACGGACCCGAGTCACCGTAGCCTGCATACTCTAGATGTCCGTAGGGCCCTGGTGTTCTATCTGGAGCAAACTAGATCTTTCCGCAAGTCGACTCAGTTGTTCGTCGCCATTGTGGAGAGAACGAAAGGGCTTCCGGTCTCGGCCCAACAGATTGCATCCGTGCATGCTATGAGCTTGCCAAGATGCCAGCCCTGGCGATCACGGCCCACTCAACTAGAGCTCAAGAGTCCTCCACAGCTTTCCTGGCACAGGTTCCGCTCCAGGAGATCTGTAGAGCAGCCACCTGGTTGTCAGTGCACACATTCACTAAGGGAAAAACTTTCCGACGTCCGTGCACACCTAATGTATAATGGACGTGAACAACACATCTTGAAGAACAACAGTTACGAAAAGGTAGGTAACCGTTTTTTCTAGTTGCAGACATAGAACATTGTACTCTGATTCGGTAAGTTCTCAAGCCAAGCAGTTTAAGGCCAGGTTAGTTCAGAAATTAACATGCAGAAGCGTTGTTTTGGTTTTATGTACGTCGCACTTTGTGCTAAACTGATGATGTCCCAGCATAGTAGTTGTGTGGGCAAGCTGTACTGGTACAGCCTTTTGGTAATTTTCTTCTTGCTATGAGTTGTGTAGTGGTCAGCAACTACTGTGTTAGATATTAGTGGTTACCCTATTAAACCTATATTGTGGAATCTGTCTCAATGCACACTACCTCTGAATGACCTGCCTTTAACTATAAGGCCTTAAGAACATAATTGTGTGTGTGTATGTGTGTGTGTGTGTGTGTAAATATAATATATATATCTATCTCCTTACATGTTATCTGCATATACATGTCAGAAAGACTGAGGATCAGTGTGAACACAGTCTTGTGGTAGACAGGTGGTACTCAGTGAACTAGAATGTACAGACCTGACCCAGGGGATCCCTGTAACCCTTATGCATACCGGTGCCCTCTGCCAGTCAGCATGAACTTTTAGGGGTCACTGACTGGAACCACTGGCAAACCAAGAAATTAAGGTAAAACTTTACTAAATCAGAACATTGAAAGAACTGCATAAGATAGCTTAATCCAATATGGTGATTATAAATGTTTCAGAGTGGTAGCCATGTTAGTCTGTATCAGCAAAAACAACGAGGAGTACTTGTGGCACCATACCCGCCGGGTCGACGCGGAGAGTTCGACTTCTTGGAGTTCGAACTATCGTGTCTAATCTAGACGCGATAGTTCGAACTCTGGACGCGCTCCTGTCGACTCCGGAACTCCACCACCGTGAACGGCAGTGGCGGAGTCGACGGGGGAGCCGCGGACTTCGATCCCGCGGCGTCAGGACGGGTAAGTCAGTCGAACTAAGGTAGTTCAACTTCAGCTACGCTATTCACGTAGCTGAAGTCGCGTACCTTAGTTCGACCCCCCCCCAGTGTAGACCAGGCCTTAGAGACTAACAAATTTATTTGGGCATAAGCTTTCGTGGGCTAGAACCCACTTCATCAGATGCCTGGAGTGGAAAATACAATAGCAGGTGTGTATATATACACATAGTACATGAAAAGATGGGAGTTGCCTTACCAAGTGGGAGGTCAGTCTAACGAGACAATTCAATACCAAGGGAGGAAAAATCACTTTTGTATCACATTGGTAGATGTGCAGGTGAACGAGCCCGATTGTGTGGCTGATGTGATTAGGTCCTATGATGGTGTCCCTTAAATAGATATGCGGACAGAGTTGGCCCCGGGGTTTGTTGCAGGGTTTGGTTCCTGGGTTAGTGTTTTTATTGTGTGGCGTGTAGTTGCTGGTGAGTATTTGCTTCAGGTTGGGGGGCTGTCTGTAAGCGAGGACTGGCCTGTCTCCCAAGGTCTGTGAGAGTGATGGATTGTCCTTCAGGATAGATTGTAGATCCTTGATGATGCGCTGGAGATGTTTTAGTTGGGGGCTTTAGGTGACGGCTAGTGGTCTGTTACTTTCTTCGTTGGGCCTGTCTTGTAGTAGGTGACTTCTGGGTACGCCTCTGGCTCTGTCAATCTATTTCTTAGCTTCACCAGGTGGGTATTGTAGTTTTAAGAACTCTTGATAGACATCCTGTAGGTGTTTTTCTGTCTGAGGGATTGGAGCAAATGCGGTTGTATTTTAGAGCTTGGCTGTAGACAATGGATCGTGTGATGTGGTCTGGATGAAAGCTGGAGGCATGGAGGTAAGTATAGTGGTCAGTAGGTTTCCGGTATAGGGTGGTGATTATGTGACCATCACTTATTAGAACATTAGCGTCTAGGAAGTGGATCTCTTGTGTGGGCTGGTCCAGGATGAGGTTGGTGGTGGGATGGAAATTGTTGAAATCCTGGTGGAATTCCTCAAGGGCCGCCTTCCCATGGGTCCAGATGATGACGATATCATCAATGTAGCGCAAGCAGAGTAAGGGCATTAGGGGACGAGAGCTGAGGAAGCATTGTTCTAAGTTAGCCATAAAAAATGTTGGCATACTGTAAGGCCATGCGGGTACCCATAGCAGTCCTGCTGACATGAAGGTATAAATTGTCCTCAAATCTGAAATAGTTGTGGGTGAGGACAAAGTCACAAAGTTCAGCCACCAGGTTTGCTGTGACACTACAAAAGTGATTTTTCCTCCCTTGGTATTCTACTGTTAGTTGAATTGTCTTGTTAGACTGAATCCCCCACTTGGTAAGGCAACGCCTATTCATGATCTTATAGACCTCTCTTGCCTCCCTCCCCAGTCATTTCTTTTTTAATCTGAACAGTACTAGTCTTTTTAATTTCTCCTCATGGAAGCTGTCCCATGCCCTTTTAATCATTAAATATACTATTTGGAGATATACCTATCTCATAGAACTGGAAGGGACCCTGAAAGGTCATCAAGTCCAGCCCCCTGCCTTCACTAGAAGGACCAAGTACTGATTTTGCCCCAGATCCCTAATTGCCCTCAAGGATTGAACTCACAACCCTGGGTTTAGCAGGCCAATGCTCAAACCACTGAGCTATCCCTCCCCTCCATTGTTGAAGTTCTCTGCACCATTTCCAATTCTAGTATCATTTATGAGCTGAGTTGACTAGAACTGCACACAGTATTCAATGTGTGAGCATACCATGGATTTATACAGTGGCTTATATTTACTGTCTTGTCTATTCCTTTCCTAATAGTTCCTAACATTAGCTTTTGTGACTGCTACTGCACACTGAGTGGATGTTTTCAGGGAACTAGCCCATGATATCCAGGATCTTTCTTGAGTGGTAAGTGCTAAATTAATCCCAACTATATATAAAAAAATGCAGTCTGTTTTCCAACATGAATTACTTTGTATTTATCAACACTGAATTTTACCTGCCTTTTTGTGACCCCGTTTTGTGGGATCCCTTTAACTTTTTGAAGTCTGCTTTTGACTTTACTATCTTGAGTAATTTTGTATGGTTTAAACTTTGCCACCTTACTGTTTACTCCCTTTTCCAGATCGTATATGAATATGTTGAACAGTACAGATCCTTTGGGGAACCTGCCATTTACTTCTTTCCATTGTGAAAACTGTTAATTTACTCCTGCCCTTTGTTCCCTAGCTATCCTTAGCAGTTACTGATCCATAAGGACCTTCCCTCTATCCCAGGACTACTTGCTTTTGTTTAAGAGCCTTTGAGGTGGGACCTCAGTGAAGGCCTTCTGAAAGTCGAAGTACACTAGATTACCCCTGTCCACATGCTTGATACCCTCAAAGAATTCTAATGGGTGAGGCATGATTTCCTTTTACAATACTCATGGTGACTCTTCCCAACATATCTTATTCATCTTAAATATTTAATTTGGACAGGATTTAAAGCATTTTCTATTCCATCACGGTGCTAGGAGTTTAATTTCACTGTACAGACTTGTACCTCACTTCAGGCTGCATGGACTTCAGTTTTTCTTGCATTCTCCATCTTCCCCCAATCCCTTGGTGATGGTGTGGAAAAGCTCAGTTAAAGTAGATTTTTGCATTTTACCTGGATGACAGATTTGCACCGTCCTGATCTTGGTGAACACAGTAGCATGTTGTGAAAGTCTTCAAATAAGACAGTTCTAGAGTAAGAGTGTATCCAAGCACACTCATCTATAGCTGTAGCTTTTAGTGCACTTCAAGTGCATATAAACATTTCCCATTTCACAAGTGAGTGATATTTTTTCAAGTTACTTTCCTGTCACCACAGCAAGAGGGGTTTGATATTTTTTAAAAATTAGTTTATTGGAGTACAACAGTGAAATGCTGTAGCTTTTGCTATTACAATATTTATGGAGAGAAATACAAGTTAATATTCTTCTGTATTCCAAGCTTAAAGACTTTCACTTGATCTAGATTTACTACTTATCAACTTTAGTTTGTTGTAGTTTCCTAAACTATGAAACATATGCAACTGTGCTGAACCTAAGAGTGGTTTTTTTAAATGTATCAGGTTATGCAGAGAATACTTCACCCCTTAATGCCTTTGTCTTTATAATTATAAGTTAAGTCTTTAGGATCCCATGCTATGAAGACCTTATTCATGGCAAGGTATTTCAAAAATGTCAGGCTGCTTAGATATGTAATAACTGGGCTGTCCTCAGTAAACTCAAAGCAAGATGTCAAGTGGGAGAAATAGTTTGAATGAAAGCAACAGATTGGCACTATTACTTCCAGTCAACACTACTCCACACGGTTATGTGTGATAGTAAAGGGTCTAATTCCATACTTAAATAAGTGATTCACCACCAGCTGGAGATATTTAATGACTTTTGAATGGGTTAAGAATCATCCGACGAAAGAAAGCATAGTTTAGGCCTGGTCTACACTAGAAAATTAGACTGGCATAACTACATCACTCAGAGGTGTGAAAAATTCAAGCCCCTGAGTGGTGTAGTTAAGCTGACCAAAGTCCCTGTGTAGCACTAGGTTGACAGAAGAATTCTTCCATTGACCTAGTGCCTCTTGGGGAGGTGGATTATCTACACCAATAGGAGAATCCCTCCTGTCAGCATAGGCATTACAGCAGTGCAGCTGTAGTGTTAAGTGTAGATGTACCCTTAATGTTTTATACTGCTGCCCCTCAGTATAGCACTTGATCACCTTCCATGTAAAACTGATTAGCAATAGCCATCTCTAGTAGACTGGATGGTCATGTGAGGTAGGGTTCTGTTGCTAGTTGGAGGAGAGGAGGTTCTTTTTAAACTCCCTACTGGGGCCAGGCACAGATAGAAGGGGATGTTGAGTGCCATATCTTGTCTCACTGGTTGCAAGTATAAATTCAGAAGTGAGACTTAATTGAGCGTTACACCAAAAGGCTGACAAACTATGGTGAATCTGTGACCAGATTGGTGGGATATAGAAATGGGAGCATCCAGGAAGACTTAGATTGGTCTCAACTTCTGCTAGCTGCTTAAAGTGCAAGCACAGTTAATGATACCCAGGATATGTGAATTGCTACATAAATGTTTAAGCCTGCTAGAAATTTGTCACCTGTTCCACCCCCCTGGGGAAAAGGGAAAAACTCAGCTTCTTTCCCTGTTAACAGCACATGTTCGATTACTGAAACTACTTTATGGTTGTACAGTAGAATCTCGGTTACGAACATCTTGGGACTAGAGGTTGTTCATAACCCTGAGCAAAACATTATAGCAGTTCTTTCAAAAGTTTACAACTGAACACTGACTTAATAGCTTTGAAACTGTATTATGCAAAAGAAAAATGCTACTTTTAACCATTAATTTAAATGAAGAGCACAAGTTTCTTTACCTCAAATCTTTAAAAACTTTCCCTTTTTATTTTACTAGTTTAACACAGCACTGTACTCCCCCCACCCCCATCTCTGCTGCTGCCTGATTGCATACTTGCAGTTCCAAAAGAGGTGTGTAGTTGACCAGTCAGTTTGTAACTCAAGTTCTACTGTACATTTTTTCTGTAGGTAACCTTATGGCCTTGGCACCTGTCTAGCCACCTCAGTCATGAATAAACTTATTCTCAGCACCTCAAACACAGGGATGTACTATATCCATTTTACAGATGGTGACTATAGGCATAAAGAACCAGCTCTAAGGCTTACTCCCATGCCTTAACTACATATCTATCCTTTCCCCTCTTATAGGCTTGAATAGTTATCTAGTTGTTCATTTCTATACCTTCGTATTTTTCTCTCCTGAACTACCATCAAAGTTGCTAAGTTTTTGGTGGGTTTCTTTATTGTCCCAGTTCCTGTATTTTAGAGCCTAGAAACTTAGTTTGCTAAATTTTCTGCATTGTAGAAGCTAAGGGAATCTGTGGTGACTTATATCTCCCTCAGCTATAGCAAGCATATCTGCAAGACTGCTGTTTCTGTACTGTGGAACGCTTGATGTCCATTAGATCCCACTGACCCCTTACTTTACTTGCCCTGAAGAGCTCTGTGTATTTCCCTCTTTACTGCTCCTTAGCCCAGCAGAGTCTCACTTAAGGGATGTGAATACAGGGCTATATAAACAGAAACCTACTAAGCTTCCTTCTGAAGAGATTCTTACATTAATAATGCATCTTTAGAAACTACTGGAAAATCACAAATCAGAAGAAGTTAAATGCTGATTAAGTGGCACAGAACTGGAATGTAAGTCAGACTAAAATACCCAATGAAAACTTCACCCTGACAAGTGAGATCCTTGGTTTCACAAACTTGCAAAGGGGTTTCAAGTTTTACACTCTTCAGCACGGTCATTTTGAAACAGTGAGGGTCACACTTCTGTAATGGTTGGAAAAAATGCACTGTAGCTCTGTTCTGCTGCCTTATAGCTAGTATCTGATTCAGCTTTCTCATAGCTCCTTTTGCATAGCTCTCCCTTCCCACAGCTCCTAGTGCATCAAGAGGGTTCAGTGAATTTAGTGTCCAATGCCATGGTTTATTCCTCCCTCCTTCCCCCTCTCCCCTGAAAAAAGCAGATAGCACCAAATATTCCATCCTGTTCAGTTAGGAGTCTAAATAGACTTAATGCCCTTACTCATTCTGAGCTCTAAAATCTGAAACAGTCAGGAAAGTACTGAGTTGTAATGAAGTAAAACAGTTCCCTAATGACAGAACATCTCTCTACTTTGCAAGGGCCTTATTCAAAGCTATGTATTTGGAAAATTATTACAGAAGCACCTTTGGACCATCACAGTTCCAATAAAGCAACATCAGACTGCAGAATTAAGCACATTGCCAAATAACTAGAACAGCTGCACTATTTGTTACCAAACTTTCTAACTTAATCATGTTTAGCACAATTGCAATAGTCACTTCGCTTTTGCAAAAATATTTCTAAAAGCAAAATTGACTTTTAAAATGCCTACAATTACTCATACCTGATTGGATTTCTGGACACAGTAAGAGAAGGACAATATAAAAATATACTTAAGTAAATTATAGCACAAGACCAAGTTAAAACACTTTTTACAAGAAGAACTAGAGTGATGCTCCAGTGTTTGGGTTTCTTGATGAAGCACACCACACTTGGTGACAACAAAAGGGAATATCCAGCAAACGCTGCATCACAAACCACTAGGATTTCTCAGTGTCAGTCTGCATTTGATGCCCCAGATCTCCTTGTTCTTTTTGCTGCCAACCGTTGGCCGTGCAATGGTTGTAAAATGTGAACAATTGATCTTTATGTGGGGAAGCGTTTCTTTTAGGAGCTGTAGGGAATTGTCAGTCACTATTCCAAAAGCTTGAAGAGTTTTTAGTGTGGGAATTTCACCAAGCTCACTAGAAGGGAAGAAACAAAACAAGCAGATCAGTAGGCTGAAAAAAAGGCGTAAACCTTTTATTCAAACTGAATAGTACAATTTTTCATGAAAAATCTGAAAAATAGTATTTTGGATAAATGTTTGCTCCTATCTAAAAAAAATCCCTGATTTTAAATATACTTATCTGGTGATTCAGTAAGAAGTTCAATTGCCAAACCAGCTTGAATAGAGAAATAGGAATTTAAATGCAATGAAATGTCAGTAACTTTATTCATAGCCTCTCACATGCTAGATTATTGCAGGACATGGTTGGTTTATTTACTGTCTCTGCAATAACAATGGACTATTAAAATCCACATTCAGAATAAGTGGAGCAAATTGTGCCGAGATGGTAAATCCTACACATCAGTCATCTTAGTTAATGATTAACTATTTTTCACTGTATGGAATATTCTTATTTATCGTCAATGGTGTGCTAAGTCCTTTACAAGTGAGAACAGAGGTAGACATGAATCAAACTCTGAATGCTCAGGAAGGAGAGGATAAGGAGCTTAATCTTGATAACACAGGGCAAAAAATAACCAGTGAATAGACTCTGGGGTGGACAAGGTATGTGATGTTTGTGGTGGTGGTCTGAAAGGATTGAAGGGTTATGGCAACAGGCCAGATAAGGTGGTAGTGGCAGTAACAGGGTTAAGATTAGTCTGGACAAGGGAGCAGCAGAATGGAATTTGTGGTAATGTCTGAACTGGTCATACAGACCAAGTTCCTTGTGTTTGCCCAGCTATCATTTAAATGTGTATTTGCAAGTACAGTCAGGGACAGATGGATTCATGAGAAGGAACAAACACTACAGAGCTATCCCACAGCCACACCACTATCAGTGTTAAAGGTCTTCCAACTCCCATTTTAACAGCCTAGGTTTAGGAATCAATATAGATCCATTGCAAATTCTTATTTTTAAACTTTGTCAAACAGAATTTTATTGTAAATACATTGTTTCAACAAGTTTTATATTATGCATCCAATCATTTAATGCTTTGTTTTACTAAATATTATTCACAATTTTTTGTGGGCCCTAGGTAAGGAGGGAATCTATCTTGTTGTTTAGAAAATAGAAATGGCTTAATGAATAATTTCCTTAAGGATATTCTACTTCAGCAGCTCCTTCATAGACAGAGGTGGCAGTAGCTCTGTACTACTGAGCAAATAACCTGAGTTTTAAAATTCCTTCAGCTCAGCTACCTAATCCTCTTTAAAGGGATATGTAAATAGTTACAGAACTATTAGTCTGTGATATGCTTTCACATACTTAGTCCCTTCTCACTACTACTGAGAAAAGTGACACTAACATTGACATAGCTGACCCAGTAACAAACTGAAAGTAAAATGTTTCAGTCATCCTTAAGTGTCTCCATTATATGTAAATATTGAAGGAATCTCAGATCAGTGTAATGTGTGGTTCAAAAGATCCTTGCACTTCTATAATATTTTCCACCAGAGAATAACACGTCTTGGGAAGAGATTTTTAAATGACAGGCAACCAACTCCTACTGAAAGTCAGTAAGAGTAAGATGCCAAACTGCACTTGGCACCTTTGAAAACTGCTCCCTTTGCTAAAAATCCTCATGGACCACCATGAGACAGATGTTCCCATTTTATGGACGGAGGAAGTACAGCTAATTGATTTGTCCAAGATCACACAGCAAAGCTGTATTAACATGAACAGCTTCTGATTTAATATGGCGTTTTAACAATCAAAAGCATAACTTCCTTTAATACCTATTTAAGAACACCAATGTGGCACATCATACATTTGAACTAAAACCCAAAATGCTTTAGAGTTAGAGGGAAAAACAAAAATTTCACCTGTAGTTAACTTTACACTTTATGGGGCAGTTACTCAGATGGTGTAAATGGAACTAGGATAGTTCCACTGATGTCAGAACCATGTTGATTTACAGGACCTGAAGATCTGGCCCTATTTTTTTGTTTTTGGTCAGTTTGACAACCATAATTTTGTATTAGAGAAAAAACTACGTTAAAAGATGTTCAGGCTGCAAAATCAAGCACTCAAAAGTTAGGAAATGCCAAAGTTAAGGTTGCCTATGCGACTTTAGTTCATGCATTATGACAGTCTTTAATTAGATGACTGCATACTACTTTTCTCCATGACACTAGCCTCATTCAGTTCACAAGGATGTTCCTGGTCTGAGGGAAGAATCGGGGTTATGTAGTGAATGAAGAAGGGTACTGCAAAAAGAAAAAATGGTCTCATGGTTCAGGCAGTTGAATGCTGCCCTGGAGAACTGGATTCTATCTCTGCCGCTGCAACAGAGTTTCTATGGGATGCTGAGTAAGTCACTTAAACCAAACTTTTCACAGGTGGTCACTGGTGTCATTTTTTGAGTGCCCAATGTGAGACTCTGGTGTCTGCTTTGCAAAAATGCTATGCACTCACAGCTGTAACCAAGTCAATTAGAGCTGTGATTTGACCATGTAAAAAGATATATAATGCTAAGTACTCTGAAGAAAAATAAATAAATTCGGTCTTAAATGTCAAATCTGGCACTCATTAGTGGACACTTCTGACCTTAATCTTTTGGGGCCAGATTTTTAAAGATATTTAGGTGCCCAGTGAAATTTTCAATGAGTGTTAGGCAGCTACATATTTTTAAATCTGTCCCTCTATGCCTGAGTTATCCATCTGTAAAATGGGGATAATACCCTCATACCTCTCAGAGGTTTTGTGCAAATAATTGGTCTGCTAAACCCAGGGTTGAGAGTTCAATCCTTGAGGGGGCCATTTAGGGATCTGGGGGCACCAAAAATAGTTGGGGATTGGTCCTGCTTTGAGCAGGGGGTTGGACTAGATGGCCTCCTGAGGTCCCTTCCAATCCTGATATTCTATGATTAATGTTTGTGATGCATTCAGATAGTGTAGCAATGAGCATCATAGAAAAGCCTGTAAGGAAATGAATTTGATATTCCAAGCAGTGTTTGAATGATGTGCAATAAGTAAGGCATAGGGCCACAATGAGAATAAAACAAAATAGCGATTAGTTGCTCAGAGTACCATCCAAGCTGTGCACTCAATGAGGCAGGGGTCCTCTGGAAAAGACAGTACATGTAATTAGATTCTATCATAATGCATATACACACAAGGGAGGCAAATTAAGGTTATATAGGCAACCTTAATTTGAGCAATTCCTAACTGAGTTTTTTTACTTTGAACCTTAATATTCTTTAACTTCCTCAGTATAAAAGGTGAACTTGAAAGGAAAAAAAAACAACACACCAAGGAACTCTATTAGGTGGAATCATATTTACATCCACATGGTTCAACCAGCAGAGCTGGAACCTTTAGATCCACAGCTCAGGCCTATGCTGCTTGAGCTAAAGCATTCACCGATAGCAGTAGTAGGTTGTCATGTGCATGCACCAGCACTAGAGGGAAATGAGACAGACGCTTCACCAGGGGGTTTCATAGATTTTTGCTGACCCCAGTGGAGAACCAGTAGTAATCAGCTCCATTCTGCCTCTTAGTTCCAGTCTTCCTCTTGTTTTTAAAAATATTATTTGCAGTTCAAGATCCTGAACTTCTGTATAGACTTAAACAGTTTAAGTATTTGATTTTAATAGTAAACTATAATGGGTGTAAGACATTACTCACAGTAAGTCAGCAGGAGAGATCTGATAACATCTACTAAGAGACAAATGCTGTAGGCAGATGAGCTGATGAAAATATTGAAAACATTCAGGCTTCAACATTGCACTGTCACTGTAATAAAGGTGATATACAAAAGTAGGATTAAAAACATTTCCTTTCCAAGAACACAATAGAAGCAAAGTTTCAAGTGTTTCTGAAATTCAGGGAGAAACGTTTTGTATGCATTAAACGCTTATCTGCCTTCAGAAACTTTCACCAGCTTATTAAGTATTTTCAAATTTAACATGTTTTCTTCCTTACATATTAGAAATTCTTCACCAATTTCTATCATTTTTATTTTTTGGAGGGGGGGAGCAGTAGCTTGTTTTGCAGGAAGCTGTTTTGGCACAGGAATTTAGGACACAAAAGGAAATTGCTCTACATGTCAAGAGTTCTCTAACCAGTGTTTAGTTGATATGGCAAAAAATCAAATTATACTTTGACATTTTATAATCATGTTACAAATGCATGACAGGTATATTACTCCTGAGGGAATTCTGCACCCCCCCAAAAAAAAAGTTCTGCACACAATATTTTAAATGTTTGCAAAATTCTGTATATTTTATTGGTCAAATAAATGTGCAGGCTCCAGCATGGCAGTGGGGAGCACAGGTAACTGGCTGCATGGAGGTGGGAGATCACCCTGCAGTCCCACCTGGACATGGAGTCAGCAGTAAGGCTGCACCCGACCCTGACACACCAAGGCCCTGTCTCTCCATGTCAGGTGCACCAAGATAGCAAAAGAGAGGGACAGGCTCTTGCATGCACACCCAGCCCTGGCCTCCGATCCAGGTGTGGGGCAAGCAGGCTCAGCCCGGCGCGATCCAAGCGTGGAAGGGCTTAATGTGGGGTGAGAGGGTTCTGTGTGGGGCAATCTTGATACAGATGGCTCAGTGGGGGGGGACCGGGTATGGGGGGGAGAGGACAGAGGACTGGATGCACAAGGTCTTGTTGGAGGGGGTCTTGGGTACAGGGGCAATGGAACTCTGCAGGGAGTCCAGGTGAAAGAAGTTAGGGTGGGGGGGGGGGAGAATGAGGCTTGGTGGGGTGGAGGTCTGTATGCAGCTGGTTGGGGATCAGTGAGGTAGGGAGTCGCTGGGCCTACTTAACTTGGAAGCCTGAGCTGCTGCTGGGGGGACGCCACATGCTTGGCTCCCGCTTACTACCCATAATTCCCCTATCCCCATCTCTTACCCAACCCATTGCCCCTCCCTACTGCCCTGTGCCCTTCCTACCCCCCTTCCCAACTGCCTCTTCTCCCCACCCCACCACCCTCCTTACCCTGCCCCGCTGCAGGCCTTCAGTGCTGTACAGAAAACAGGATGTTTCCCACCACACAGACGGGGGCATGACCAGCACTAGGACCCAGGAGGTGGTGTCTAGCTGCAGTCAGCAGAGCTGAACAGCACTCTGCTTCAGCTGGACAGCTCTGTGCTCTCAGCAATTGGGAGCGGGGGGCCAGTGGCATGTGACAGTGCCCCCCCGCCATGGGCATCCCCACCACTGCCCCCATGCAGCTTCCCCCTCATTTTCTGCAGTGGGGACACGAATTCTGCGTGCAGTGGTGCAGAATTCCCCTGGGGGTAAATGAGTTTAGCTTATCCCTTCCAGAAAAGTATTTTTTCTGTTTCAGTAATTAGCATATTACCCAAGAAGGTACTGTCAAGCTGTATATCCCCTGTGACGTACAGTCAGCAGCACTTAATACACTGAGATCTGATATATAAGGCCACCATTTTCTCATCAGAAATTATTGTACCTTAAGTCTGCTATTAACTTCAAGACTTCATAGCATTTCTCTTGACAGCCAACCCTGGCATACAGCATGTGCCCACAGTACTATAAGGATTCTTGGTAGCGGTGCAGCTCATTGGCAGCTGCCCCAAGTGAGAACAGCCCTGAACCCAAGTAGCACAAAGGCAGCTTAAGATACCTTTGCCTCTACCCCATTCAGGCTGCAATTTCTATCTCCTTGGGGGGCTCCAGCACAGAATCTGCCCCCTATGCATCTGGATTTCTGCCAGCAAATGCTACAGGAACCTATGAGTGAACCTAGCCTAAAGTTTATAGCACAACCGATCAGACATCTGGAGGGGGCAAAGGGAAGAGGAGGGTGCATAACCAATTCTCAGATAAATTCACCTATGTTAAAACAAGTTTTAGATGTGATCTTGTACTAAATGCTATGTATTCCCCACCCTTTATTATCGAACTTGCTCAGAATCAAAATAAGTAAACTCTATAGTAACATCGCAAACAGGTTTCCGTTTTCACACTCAGAACTCTCAGCCCAAAAGGTGAGTTTCAGAAACTTTCTGTGAACAATTTCTGTCTCAAGGAATTTATTTATTTATTTATGGTAAAGTTTAGCAGAATACCTTCAAAATGTTTGAGCTGGCCCCAGTGTGATTGGAGAGGCAAGAAGGGGTCAAGAATTACCATTAAGAAAATCCCAGCATATTGTGATAGTCAGTACTACAGTAAACAGGAAACGATGGGCACAGTTTAAGAACCTGATCAGAACAGACCCCAGATGAAGCCTGAAATTTAGCAAAGAAATAACTGTTCCAAGGAGTGACATCTGTGCTGGGGGAGGGGGGGGGGGAGAGAAGATCTTGCCTGAAGGTGCTCAGAAACAACAGTGATGAGCCTGGTATGAAAATGTATGTAGATATTGATCACTCACAGGTTCCTCTGGCTTCTGCTAGCACAAACTCAGATGTACAGGGACAGATTCTGTGATGTGGCTCCAGAGAGACAGAAGTTGCAGCCTGAATGGAGCAGGGGCAAAGATGTCTTTATACTGTTTGGATTCAGGGCTGCTGAAGAGTTTGATACACAGTTTTTTACCTTAAATCTAACTCGACGAGATAAGGGCATCTTGTCACCAATGTCTTAATGTCTGGAAGGGGGGAAAACAAAAAAACAAATGTACATAAAATCAGCCAGGCACTTTTTCCCAGCAATATTACAGCTTCTCCTGACCAGTAAAAGCTACCTTTTAAAGTTGCATTTGGTTTGAATTATTCACTGCTAACATGGAGTAAGTTCCATGTTCCCTACTAACGTGAGTTCTTGACAAAAGGTTGTACTTGTTTTAAAGAACATTTGTACTGCACTTGAAACATACCAAATCTTTTTCACCTACTGTTGTTCGGTGCAGACCCTTAAAAGGATTTAAATGGTCTTAGCTTTGTCCAAAAAAAAAAAAAAAGTGCCCCGGAAATGCCATTTGCACTATCAATATACAGTAAAAGCTTTTTTTAAAAACCAGCATGCTGGGGGAACAGGGGATGCTGGTAAATTAAAAATGCCAGTTAAATCTGAGGGAGGGTTTTGGAGTGCGGGGTGGGTGCAGGGCAGGGGCGTGGGAGGGGCTGCGGGTCACAGCTCTAGGAGGAAGCTTGGGTCCATGAGGGATCTTGGAACAGGGGGTTGGGGCATTAGAGGGGGCTTGGGATGCCAGATGGAGGGGGCACGCACCTCCAGCGGCTCCCTGTCCCTGCTGCTCCTGGCGGAGATACGGCCATGCAGCTCTGCAAGCAGGCACATTGCATCAGTCTGCAGGAACTGCCCCCCCCGGCCCTGCAGCTCCCATTGGCCATGGTTTCTCAGTGCTGCTATTTACCTGATATCTGTAGATTTTGTCTGTATCCGCTAAAATTTAGTTGGGTTACATTTGTAGAAATGTGGTTGACTGCTGCTTTAATGTGATCAGTTGTGAAGTCACACCAGGACAAGTTCAGCTCTTTTAATCTATGCACAAATAAAAATACATCAATTTGGAAGCATTGCAGAAACATAGGTTTGGCCTTAAAGGCATCCACATACTATTCAAATACCAAAAAAAAAACCAGAAAAAAAAAAAAACCCCAACCCTGTACATGCTATATACCATCAAGTTTCTTCATTAATGACACCAAATTTCAAGAGATCAGATTAAATAGATGGCACAGAGGAATAATAATGGGATAAAGAGCATCTTGGTTGTCAAAATGCATCAAGCCAGCAATGGCAAAGTAATCATCATTTGTTGTTGCTGTGAAGTGGGGTATCTGCTATAGTCTGGTTCCTAACGGATAAGAATCCACCTTTAAAGAAGAAAAATACAGATATTCGCTCCTTAACCTGTCCATTATTAATTGGCCATCTGATTTAGTTTGTATTTTTTATAATGTACAGAAATATCATACATGTTTTGACTACAACCCTCTTCAACCCTTCACAAGTTGCTTGTCTTAGACTGTAAGCTCCTTGGGGCAGGCACTGTATACTCCTTTGTGGGTGCTACTAGATTACAAATAAATAACCACTACTACTGACAATTTTTTTTGGTTGTCTCATCGTAGGTCAAAGAAATGAGTCATCCTCTCATCCTACGGATTCCTCAAGAACAGAGTTAAAAACATTGGCGAGGCAAAGAAATGTACATGATGTATCAACCCCGCACAGGGCCAACAGGGACTGAACAAGCATTGTGGGCCCAGGAGATCACGCCCCTCACTTCTGCTGCGTATGGTCCAGGTAGAGGGGACAGATAAAAGGAGGCAGCTCAGCTCAGTCAGTGTTGGTGGAAGAAGAGGAAGGATGTGTGCTGCAGGCACCTGCAGAGGAACCATTGACTCTCCATGGGTCTGGGCTATGCTGTGGATGACCAGCTGACTGCAGAGACACCGAGGTGCTGCCAGCTGAGGAGGTGCCCGAGATAGTAGGAAGAGACCCAGAGAATCTGTTAGGAGCTGATTCTCTATACAGGGTTCAAGTGTTTACCAGCTTCACAGGGCCCTCAGTCAGAACCTGGTGAAGTAGGGTAGGCCTGGGTCCTCCTGCCCCATATTTGCCACTAGATGTGGCTACCAGGGTCTCCCAATATAAACTGATTGTTTGCTCTGCCCTACCCAAAGGATCAGAGTCCCAACTGCTTGTGTTTGCCTCAGCCAGGAAACCCAGGCGCTACAGACTGCTTGTTTGCTCTGCCTCAACAGGGGTCCTGGACCCCTTGATTGTGATCGTTTGGCACAACAAGGAATCTCGATAACCATGTAACTGGGTGTGTCACCCCACACTGGGCAAACAGGGGCAGCTCCCGCTCTACACACCAAGCCCCCCTGTGATATGTTGTGGCACCAGTCCTGTTACTTACTATCAAAATATAGCACCATCTAAAGCAGTGTTTCCTCAACCTGTGGGTCGGGACCCAAATTGGGTCTCCAGAATGTTTCAAAGGGTCCCATGGCAGCTCCTGTTCCCTGGGGCTGGCCAGGCTCGCCACCCTGCTCCAGGTACTGCAACCTCTGGGGTCCCAGTGCCAAACCTGAGCGGCGCTGCAACTCTGGAGGTTGCAATGCCTAGAGTGCAGCGCCAAGCCCAGCCAGACCCACAGCACAGCAGCTGTAGGAGCGGCCACTATGGGGTGAGTGCCAGGCAGAACCTAGCTCCCTCCCTCCCCCGGGTGCAGGATCCGACTGAAGCCACCCCTGGGGCCTTCACCCCCAGACTATTTACTGGGTCATGACAGGCCATAAACATTTACAAATGGGTCCAGAGCCCAAAAAGGTTGAGAACCACTGGCCTTGAGGTCCCAACCAAGATCAGGTCCTCATTCTGCTAAGCAGTGCAGATACATGTAGCAAACAGTCACGGTTCTAAACAGGGACAATCTACAAGACAAAGAAAATATTCCCATTTTACAGATTGCAAATTGTGGCATAGAGATTAAGGTTTTGTTTACACAACTTGCACTGGTATAACTGAGGAAGTATGTTTAAACCCACAGTACATTTTAAGCTTGCCTTTGCATTAAATAGTTTCTCCAACATTACACAAGAACTCTGGATTCATTTTCTGCCACAGATCTCCCAAGTCCCAGTTCAGTGCCTTAACCACAGACTATTCTTCTTCACACTGGCAGATCACAGAACGTTAGTCTGCACAAGCTGTCAAGTTTTTATAATGGTACTGCATCAGCATTAAAAAGTCTGTGTGTTTGAAGGATTATTTTGACATCTTAACATCACATGATCTTTTCTACTATCAAAGCTGCACACACTGTGTAAAGGGGGCTAATCAGATGCCATTTCACAATTTTGAAGACACTTTCACATTGACAGAGTTTGACTTGTCTCTCGCAATAAGGAAATCAACTTTAACTGTGTCTGTTTTGAATATCCTCATGCAAACTGTTTTTTTCAGATAAATGTACCAGTCTTTAAGGAAGAGGAGAAGTTTAACAAAAAACATGAATTATCTGAATCTTCAGCAGAGGATAATACCCTATTTAGATGTTCAAGAGCACAAATTATAGTTCATAAAAGTTATACACCCATGCCAGTGGGGTACTCGTTGATATTCCTGGGAGAAATGATCATCTAAGTGCATAAATTCATTCTGTCTTACCCAGAACAGCTGATCAACATCATCTCCAATGCTTCTGCAGAAAATTCAGAACATCCAGAGAGATTTAATCGCACCAAACTAGAATTCTGAGCGATGCTTCTGTAAAGACCACAGATGGAGAGTCAGAATGCTTTCACATCTCTCCAGGTATCAATTTTATAATTTGTTTTCATAACTTTAAGGCCATCCTGAGCCTGGAACTTTATTTAGTAAAGATACATTTGTGCATCTTTGCCTAGTGCAGGGGTTCTCAAACTGGGGGTCGGGACCCCTCAGGGGGTCGCAAGATTATTACATGGGCGGGGGGGTCGCAAGCTGTCAGCCTCCATCCCAAACCCTGCTTTGCCGCCAGCATTTATAATGGTGTTAAATATATTTTAAAAGTGTTTTTAACTTAAAAGGGGGGTTGCACTCAGAGGCTTACCAGTACAAAAGTTTGAGAACCACTGGCCTAGTGAGCCCTAGGTTTTCAATTTAACAGTTAAATAGATGTTCTGTAACTGTTTACCTGCTACATTAGTGTACTTGATGAATCATACACTTGGAGAGTTATTATCACTAAGGTCCTGGCCAAATTCCTATTTAGATATTTACATTCTGCCTAACTGAATGTTTCCTTGCAGTTTAATGTTTCGCTACTCTTCCTGTTACTATGCGCTGTTAAACAGCTGCCATGTTTCACCACAGAGGTGGCTGCATTTTTGTGATGGATAAAGCAATTATCCCATTTGTAAAATAAGCCTCAATCCTGTAAATAGATGTGCCTATGCAGACCCCCTGAACCCAAGTGGGATCTTGCTGAAGTCTGTGCTAGTCTAGCTATTTACAAGATGAGAGCCCACATTTGTAAGTTGTCTGGTATGCAAAAGGTTCCCAAGTTATTGAATACTTCTTGCAATGAGGCGGAGTGGCCTCATCCCAGCACAGAGGAGGTTAACTCACCCTGTTAGGCTCAGCTAATCCCGTCCCTTCTCTCTCTCGCAGAAAGTATAAGAAAAGGACCCAGCACCTCAGTTAGAGCCAGACCAGGGAAGGAGCAAGACGTCTGTCCCAGGGAGCCAAACAGCTAGCAGAGCCCACAACTGGCTGTGGCAAGTGATGAACCTCCAGAGCCAGCTTGGAGGGAAGGCAAACTGCTACCCCGGAAGACGGAGAAACCCAACTAGGGAGTGGAAAGTGGACTGTCTGACAAGGAGAGGGGGAACCAAGCCCCGGTGGCCATGGAGCAGCTCCACCAGATGCTGGTAGGAAATAGCCCAAGGAAAAGAGACATGGACCCCCACGTTCTCCTGGCAACCCCACAATGGAATCACCTGTCATTTCTAGTGCCCTGGGCTGGGACCTGGTGGAGCAGGGTGGGTCCGGGTTCCCCTGTCCCCAATCCCCTGCTTTGGGCTGGATGAATGCTAACCCTTAGGTCAGAAGGCCAGAGCCACTGACTGTTGACTTGCTCGGCTCTCATTCAGGAGGCCTAAGCGGCTACTTGCTCAGCCGCAAGCTAGAATGCCTGATAGACTAACCAGGCATGAGCGCTGATTCCCTGATGCCACCAGAGGGGGTGCCCACTCACCTAATGATATCATCTGAAAGCACTAGTCCTTCCAAGCTGAGGTTCTGTAGTTGATCACAACGACAAAGAATAGTATGGAGATCTGCAACATTTATTGTGCAGTTGGACATGTCCATACGTTGCACTCTAAGAGGTCTAAAGAGGGGAAAGGAGAAAGGCAGACAATACAAAATGGATTTTAAACACTTTTCTAAAATTGAGGTAGTATGCTGCATTTGTATACCACAAATAAATGCGTAACTAGCAGAAAATGTATATGCTTTAATGCATGTCTGATCCATCAATATTACTAAGCTGGCTACCAAAACTGCAAAATTCTATTTACTTTGAGGCATACAAATCTTTCAGACTCATATCTCTGTCTATGCTAGAGTTAAATCATATTTCCTTTAACTTTGCATAGAAATATACTTCAGGGGTCAGAAGTTCTTGGTTCTTAAAAAAAAAAATTGAGTAATGGTAGTAGACTATACTTCTCAAGATTGTGTTAATCAGTTCTTGGACAATTCTGAATCAAGAAACAACAGAATGCAGTTCCCTCGATATTCAGCCCAGTGCCTTATTCCCTGCTCCATGATGCCTCCATTCCAAAATTTATAGATGGCACAAGTGTGACAACCAGAGGTGCTAAACCAAATAGATTGGTTGAACTATATAAAAAACTGAAAGGGAGACTTTGTTTCAGGGCACCAAGAGATGGTGACAGCCTTACCGGTTATTTTTAAACAATGGTTTCCCAATACAGGATCTTGGACAACGGAACACAGTTACACCTACAGGGAGCAACTGCCCAATCACTCCTGGAAGCAGATTTTTACCAGTCAGATCAAGGGTCTGCCACAGTGATTCATCAAACCTAGGGAGGAAAGGAGTGTGATTGTTAGTAAGTAACTGAAGGCCAAAGCAAAGGACACTGCCATCAACAGCTTTTAATATTACAAATGAATGTGCAAAATAAGAAAAAGTCAACTCAGCAAGGATTTACTTATACAAACATTACTGACAGGTTTCAGAGTAGCAGCCGTGTTAGTCTGTATCTGCAAAAAGAACAGGAGTACTTGTGGCATCTTAGAGACTAACAAATTTATTTGAGCATATGCTCAACAAACACAAAAACACATGCTCAAATAAATTTGTTAGTCTCTACGGTGCCACAAGTACTCCTGTTCTTTTTACAAACATTACTGAGATTCTCACTGATCAGACAGTAAAGCGCATTCTTTTTCCTGACTATGAAGAGCCAAGATACTGTATGAAACTCTCTGCAATATTTGACAGGGATTGAAGACCCAAGGAGAGCAGAAATTTTGCTCAACTGAATTGGGGCGCCACTGGTCCCAAGAGGAGGGAACAGGAGAGCAGGGAAGTTGGAACTTTTGCTGCTTTTTCCAGAGAAGGGAAGCAAGGAGTAGAGGGTCCACATGGAGAAGTGTGACTGGGAGGCAGTAGTCTCCTGCAAGTACTGGAACTCTGTGGGAAAGGGGGCATTATTTGTTCAGTGGGAGGCAAGACATAAGGAATTTGGGGGAAGATAGGACTCTGGAATTAATTAATGGAATGGGTGGGTGCATGATAGAAGAGCTCAGACTATACTACAGATTGGGGGAGTGTGTGAGAGAGACACCCCAGGTTTCATTATTGGGAGGAAGAGAGCAGAGGCTTTAATTTAACTACGGGCACAGCCCAAATGCAAAATTTTCAGATAAGTGTAGTTCTCAAGTGACAGTCTCCATTTAAACATCAGAAGGAATCAAATGAGTCTCTAGTCTCTTAATCATGTGTAACCCACTTTCAGTGTGGGCAGAATTACACATGCACATCAAGATAACGAGACCATTTAACAACCTTTAAAAAGCGCCGCTGTTCTCATCACCTACAAGTAAAAAGCAATACTCACGCTAGGCGTTGCCACCTCTTGCAAATCTGGGAAACTTTTAGCAGGTCAGTTAGGGGTAAGTATGCAAAGATCCCCAACAGCAATTCATCTGGCAGCGCATCCCAAGAAATACCTTTAAGAAAACAGTCAATAGGCTTTACATAGATCTGATTCATTTTTGTCCACTGATTAGACATTTCAACAGTTTTACCATTAAACAAAAATATTAAAGACAACAGAAAAATTCCCTGCCCTTCCATCACCATCTCATTCTCTTGTTGATCTATGGCTACACTAGTCCCCTACTTAGGTACTTACATTTCCTTATTGGAAAGGTATATTATTAATAACCCCTTGGATGAGATGGTGGTATTAGGTGCTGTGTGTGTAGGTGCAAAAATAGCTGCCAACAGCACTGTCCCACATTTATCTTCTGAAGCCTGTTTGTCCAACCCATCGTGTTCTGAGAAAGCGTGTGAAGAGTTCCAAAACCAGAATCTTTCTCTGAAAGGGATGCAGCTATTCTTCTCTTGTGCAATTAGCCCTTCTTAAAATTCATGACTCTCCTGACTGCAGCCCCTAATACATATTGTGATATTGCATTTTTGAGCTATTTCACCTGCCTAATAGCCAAACATTCTTTTCTCAAGCAAGTACATTTTTAAGGGACTACGCACATCTAGAAAATGCTGCTACTGCTCCAAAGAGGTCTATGGAACAAAGGAAGAAGGGATTCCCTAAATGGGATGGGAGACCGTGTACATTTTAGATAGGAACCCCAACCAGCACTTCCCAGATCACAACTTTATCTGAAAAGAAATATTTGACAGGTCGGGCATAAAGAAAGTCATAACCATTAGTAAGTTACTAAATGGTAAGGAGGAGGCTCAAACTGAGGTCTTATGAAGGCTCTGAGAATATTCATCTCTTGTGATGTTTAAATCATCTCTTGTGACGTATTATAATCTGTTGCTGGAGAGATGTTTCTGAATCTATCTGAGTTGATTTCTTTTTAATCCACCCTCTGTTGGCCAATACTGCTGTACTACAGATCTGGGAAATGGGCGAAATCCAAAATCCCATTGAATCCTTATTGAAGAAAAACAGAATAGAAGAAATGATTGATAGCTACTATGCAGCCTATCTCTATGACCCATGGGAAATATTTTCTCCAGAGATGATAAAATACTATCCCTTCACAGGTCTCCTTTAAGGAAGCAATAGAGTCAACCACTTCCAAAAAGTAACTCTCTCTTAAGACTTGAAAGAAACACATGATTCACTAGTTCCAGGGCAGAGGTAGGCAAGATTAGGTAGAGCAGAGGTAGGCAAACTACGGCCCACAGGCCATACATAGGCACCAACTTTCTCCAGCGCCGGTGGGTGCCCGTGCCCTCCTCCCCTTTCCCTGTCCCTGCCCCCACCCCGTCCTCAAAGTCCCCGCCCTAACTCTGCCACTTCCCTGCCCCTATTGGATCCCTTCTCCAAATCTCCGCCCCAACCCCCCCTTTTCCCCCAGCACACAATGTTCCCCTTCCTCCCCCACGAATCAGCTGTTTTGCAGTGCAAGCACTGGGAGGGGGGAAAAGCAGGATAAGGTGGCACGCTCCTGGAGGACGCGGAGGCAAGCTTTGGGGGGGGGGGGGGGAGCTGCCGGTGGGTGCTCACCAATTTTTTTCCCCATGGGTGCTCCAGCCCCAGAGCACCCACAGAGTCAGCGCCTATGGGGCCACATCCAGCCCATGGGACCATCCTGCCTAGCCCTTGAGCTCCCAGCTGGCTAGCCCCCAGTCCCTCCCCTGCTGTCCCCCCTCCTCTGCAGCCGTGCGGGCAGCGCACACCTGCAGGACAGCGTGTCTGGCTCCGGCCGGGTGGCGCAGCAGCCAGACATGCTGCTCTGAGCAGCATGGTAAGGAGGCCGGGGAGTTGCATAAGAGGCAGGAGGGTTCCAGGGGACCTTGGATAGGGGGTGGTGTCCCAGGGGGCAGTTAGGGGCAGGGAGGTTAGGGGACAAGGAGCAGGGGTGTCGGATGGGTCGGAGGTTCTGAAGGGGACACTCAGGGGATGGGAAGTGGGAGGGGTCAGATAAGGGGCAGGGGCCAGGCTGTTTGGGGAGGCACAGCCTTCCCTACTCAGCCCTCCATACAGTTTTGCAATCCCAATGTGGCCTTTGGGCCAAAAATTTTGCCCATCCCTGGACCAGAGTCTGCTCAAAGGCATCAAACTTTGTAAGAAGCAACTGAACTATTAGTGATTTGTAGCACCTGACCTCAGTCATTGTTACAAGCTGACACAAGCCTGGGCTGCTGTTACTCTACCTGACTCTGTCTCTCGGAGCAGCCTAGGCCTGCGTGCAATCACAAAGTCCTTGTCCTTCTCTTTCACTTTCTGTCGTTTCTGAGGAGGATAAAGAGACACTAGCAGCTCCTGAGGGGTGTTCTCACTGCCCAGCTTCTCTTTCTTAAGGACAGACACTCCCATGCCGGAGAGTAGCTCTGATGTCTTGGTGGGGTCCCACGACCATGTGAAGCTTGTGGAAACATTGCTCTCTGAAGCTGGGATTTCCTGGAGATGTCTCCTGCAGGAACAGCACAAGTTACACTCATCCACCCCAACACCAAATGTCAGAATTAGAAGTATGTAGAAAGACAAAACACAAAATGGCACAGGTGGCTTCACCTACATCCCCTATGATAAGCAATACAATTCACAGTGAAAAAACACCACCACTTTGTACTTCTATAGCATTCAAAAATCCTATAGGGTTTTACAAACGTTTACAACACCTCCCGACCTGGGATACATATTAGGATCAAACTGAACAGTTCTATGTGATACTCTGTGGGGGAAATAGTCTGAAACACACATACTTAATGGAAAGAAGTAACCTGGGAAGCAGAAATGCTGAAATGGACCCACTTAGGGTGACAAGTAAATCAGACAATGACTTTGCAGCATGATATGCTTGCAAAAAAAGAATATTACAATTTTGAACAGTGGCATCACAAAGGGATGGGAATTTAGTCAACAGCAATGAAGCAGAGATATTGGCTCTGTGATGAGTTAGAATACTGCACATTATCACTGATAAAACCGTAGGAAGACCAGTGAAGGCAGCAGCAATGATTGGTGGCCATGAAGACTGATTTAAGTAGAAATATTTAGCTATTTTAATCTATTTAATTTTGTATTGTTATTTTATTGGACAGGAAAAATAGCAAGGGGAAACTTCAGTCTGAAAATTAACAGTCTTCCTAACATACCGATCATGCTGCAGAATAGTGTGCCAAAGAAATTGGTGGAAATCCAGTTGTTTGGGACTATTACAATGAGACTGCACAAATAACTGGAAGAAAGTCCTGCAATGGCTGAGGTTACAATGAATGATCTAACACAGGAGTCGGCAACCTTTCAGAAGTGGTGTGCCAAGTTCACTGTAATTTAAGGTTTCGCGTGCCAGTAATACATTGTAACGTTTGTAGAAGGTCTCTCTCTAGGTCTATATTATATATATATTATATTGCAAAACTATTGTTGTATTTAAAGTAAATAAGGTTTTTTAAATCTTTAAGAAGATTCATTTAAAATAAAATTAAAATGCAGATCTTATCAATTTAGTGTGATCCTTGCCTGGGATCCCTGTCTGGGGTTCCAACCACCAGCCCCGCTCAGCCCGCTGCCGGTCTGGGGTCCAGCCACTGGCCCTGCTCAGTCTCCTGCCAGCCTCGGTGAGCAGAGCCCCAGGCTGGTAGTGGGCTACGCGGGGCTGGCGGCTGGGGTCCCGGCTGGCAGGAGCTGGCGGACGGAATCCCAGGCTGGCAGCAGGCTGAGTGGTGCCAGCAGCTGGGACCTCAGACTGGCAGCAGACTGAGCCACTCAGCCCGCTGCTGGTCTGTGGTCCTGGCCACCGACCCCGCTCAGCCCACTGTCAGCTGAGTGAATGGAACCCCAGACCGGCACCCCACTGAATGCTGTCAGCACCCCAGACTGGCAGCGGACTAAGCCACTCAGCCGGCCCCACTCAGCCCACCACTGGCTGAGTAAATGGAACCCCAGGCCAGCAGCTCAGCCCGCTGCCACTCTGGGGTTCCAGCTGCCGGCTCCTGCCAGCCGGGGTCTCAGCTGCCGGCCTGCTCAGCCCGCTGCCAGCCTGGGGTTCCGTGGGAGTCCCCAGACCAGCAGCGGGCGCTGAGTGGGGCCGGCGGCTGGAATCCCCTCTGGCAACGGGGCAGCAGCCGGAACCACAGAGCGGCGGTGGGCTGAGCCGCTCAGCCTGCCGCTGCGTGCCGTCAAAAATCAGCTCGTGTGCCAGCTTTGGCACGCATGCCGTAGGTTGCAGACCCCTGATCTAACAGGTCTTCTCCATCTTTCATTGCCAGAACAGCTTCATCCACCTGTGTGAACTCTGTGCAGTTTACAGTCTATAGTCAAGTGTGTGATCTGGTGATTTGAATAAAGAACTGGGAGTCAAGAAATTGAATTCTAATCCTCCCTCTGAAATGGACATCTGCTTTTAGGCTCTTTTGCTTCAATTCCCTCACCTATAGCATAGGGATTACTTATCTACCTCCCAGGGGAATTAAAGATTACAGTGTTTGTACAGGACTTTGAAAATACTGCAGTGAAGGAGTTAGTGCATAAATGTACCCTTATCACTTACTGTATAGAATTAGCATTGGTCAAAGTGTTGTATCACAGGCCTTGTACTGCTAACAGCAACTCTCAGCACAAATTATAGGCATTTATTCTCCATTTTTGGTCCTATTATCACCATGAAGTTGTAAGTAGCCATGGTGTGATGCAAAGTGACATCTGTGAAGTCCCAGAGGGCCAAAGACACAACCGTCAATGAGTATGAACTCACTTAACCTCAGATGCTTGAAAATATGCTTCATTTATAGAGGGGACTATAATGAACTGGCCAACAGCTGTAGGTCTCTGCCTTACACTGTGTAGATCATCAGAACTACACAATTATGTCCACACTGCTATTCACTAAGGGAGATTCTGTTTTAGCTCAAGCAACAGGGCCTGTGTCTTCGAAGCAGCGGGGATCTAGCTGCACTACTGCATAACATTCCAAATAATCACAACGTGCAGCACAGTAAAAACTGCAAAATCCTCCATGAATGCGGGTTTGTTACAGGATCACTGTATTTTGGACAATACCTACAGACTCACCCCCCGCCACAAGTCACCACCATCCAGGCTACTGGCCCCCATACTCAGCCCCGCTCAGATTTCCGCCAAAATCACATGGCTACCTGCTATTAACTACCCGTTAGCGAACACAGTAAGACGGTGCCTTTAGGCATGACTTGTGCTCACCAGGGTAGCCTTGGGGGATGCAGATGCGGTTTCCCATCCCCTGGGCAGAGGTGGAAGGGGCAGAAGCACGTACAATATACTGCAGCGTTAGGGACCTAACATCGCGTAGACAGACGGATAACAAAGCCCAGTGCAGCGCTTTGCACGCACCCCCCACAACACAGCAGCAGCCTATGCGTTGGGCGACAACTACCACCACCCACCCCTTCCCTCTGCAACCCCCAGTGCAGCCCACCCCTAGCACGCCATCCCCACGCGGCTCCGGCCAGCTGCCCCCGGCCGCCGCATTACCTGTGCATGGTGGCCTGGCGCAGAGGCATTAAAAGCTGGGAGCCTTGGTCCCCGCTAACCAGCAGCAGGAGCGACCGTCCCTTCCCGCGCCGCCTCTCTGCGCAGCAGCAGCAGCACCACCGAACTGAGCGCGGCCGGGGCAACGTTCCATCCCCCAAGGCGCGCGCGCTACTCCTAACGGAAGTGGGGATAGCAGCTGGAGCAGAGGCAGCCGCAATGCCTCCTGGGATTTGTAGTTCAGCGGCGCCGGAGTCGGCCTACCCAGCAGCCCGTGCGGCCCGGCTGGGCGTCGGCCGATGACGCTGTTGGACGGCGAGCGATTGGCCAAAGGGACATGTCAGCAGCTGGGGAACCGGCTGCCCCAGTCGCGGTGACACGGAGGCAGCCGGGCCCCAAGGGAACTGTCGCCGGTTGCTGTGGCGCAGTTTGAAACCCCGCTTCGGACCTGGGCCGTCGGTCGCTGAGCCAGGCGCCCGGGGCAGCAGCCGCAGCCGGGGGAGGATGGAGAGGGGCAGAGTCTGGCGGAGGCCCCGGTGCTGAGAGAGTGGCTCAGCCCCAGGTGAGTCCGCGGGGTGGCCTGAGGGATCGCCCCAGACACCGCCCCCCGCAGCTGCCCCTTTCCCCCGCTGTGGCCAGAGAGCAGCCGTTGGCGGGGGAGCGGGGCGGCCTTGGGAGAGAGGGGCCAGTCTTGTGTCACCAGGGCACAGGGGAGCATGATAGTGGGGGGCGGTGAGAGGAGTACGGGGGCGGCACGGCGGTAGGGGGAGGGGCCTTGTGGGGTACACGGGGGCGGCACGGCGGTAGGGGGAGGGGCCTTGGGGATACGCGGGGGCGGCACGGCGGTAGGGGGAGGGGCCTGGGGGTACGCGGGGGCGGCACGGCGGTAGGGGGAGAGGTCTTGGGGGTACACTGGGGCGGCACGGCGGTAGGGGGGTGTACGGGGGTTGCTGGGATATGGTGATATCTTGCCCCTCCCCCCCCCGGTGATTTGTGGGCTCAGAGGACAGGCCTGTTTTCCATGTCAGGCCCCACAAACAAAGTGGGTTCAGAAAGGAAAACACACACACACACAAAGTTCAGAATGTCTGGTACCCTGAATAATAGGTACACTTCAGATGGGACCTTAAAAGCTGAGCTGTGCCTGCTCGCAGAATAGGTTTGGAGAGTTTATGGGAGGTAAGAAATAAGTGTGTTTATGCTGCTGTCCTTGACCAATTTTCCCTATCTTTCCAAGACCCCCAACTGCTGAATAACATATTTATTATTTTTGTACCCCGAAGTGTGTTAGATGCTTAAAGACAAATAGATCCCTGCCCCAAGGAGCTTACTGTCAGATTCTTTTCTGCTTTACTGTCAACTTCTCGGTCCCGAAGAGAAAGAGTTATTGTGCTAGTCATATTTCAAATTACTGGGTTACTTTTCCAAGGTACTGACAAAGTGATTGACTAGACAAGTTTAGCATATTTTGTATAGCTAATTATTTATAAAATCTTCAGAAGTCTGCTTTAGCAATATTTCTGTGGGGAAGCACAGGCAAGTAAGTGAGGGTTTGTGGTTCAGGAAGTCTGGCACCATGTTGACAAAAGGATTTGTCCTGTTTCCCTTTGAAATGCTTTTCTGCTTTTTCAGAAGCAGTTCTAAAGCACCTCTGTAGACCTCAACTACTCCACCTGAGTGTTTTAATTGGATCGTTAATAGCATCCATTCAGGCTTTGTGCAAGGTTCTTACTAAAACCTTCATAATAAAACCTTTTGTGGAGTTTCATATGAGATTTTCATTTTAGTAATGCAATTTTTCATCATGTTTGACCTAACAGTATGTTTTAATATTGGTGGTGAAGGGGGAAATAACTCCAATTTGAATATTTTTTGGCAATTTCTCTCTCAGACAACAAATTGTATCCAGCCGGATCAATTGTATCCTGGATTTATTTTATAATGGTTGATTTGATTATGTAGAAAAATTAAATAACAGAACTATGTGGAACTGTTGGCTCTGTCCAGTTCATATTAAATCTCATTTCACAGTAAGATAACAGCTGTAATCTTCTGCAAGTCATTACCAACTTATCCCTCCAAACCATTAATTTTATGTGGAAGGGTAAAGGAGCTCTTCCTATTTCCCATCTGTCTGATTCCCACTTATAAAGATTTACTATTTGTTTGCCTCTGTGGAAATAAAGCAGTATGCAATAAGGAAATAGATTGTTTTTTTATTTACTTTTTAACTTGATTCAGACATTAAGATTTGAACTCTTTGAGGATTTAAAAAAAAAAGTTTCTCAGACTAATGTGCAATTATTCTTTCCTGTAGTTTATAATTAATTGGTAGATACTGTGACAGACTGACAATATCCTGTAATACCCCAACAAACCTTATGGACTTAAGTTAAACTTTATTGAATTTAGTTAAACATTATTGAATTAGGGTTAATACATTTGATATACATTGTGTTGTTGTAGCTTTATATGTATGCTCTCTAGCAGGAGGGGGATGCTAATGTACTTACTTTATCAGCCCTTTTAAGCCACCCTGGAGAGGCACGCATATAGTAGTTATAATATATGGAGATATACCTATCTCATAGAACTGGAAGGGACCCTGAAAGGTCATTGAGTCCAGCCCCCTGCCTCCACTAGCAGGACCAACAGACAAAGAAAGGATTTTTAGATAAATAGCCTTGTTTAAACTGGCTCAGGGCCGCCTTCTTGATTCAGCAAATGGACAGGACTCTGATGATCACGGAGGGCCCCAATTCTTAGGGTATGTCTACAATGCGAAGTTGTTGACAAATCTTTTGTTTTTCACGGGTACTTAAACTACACACACACACACACCCCGCACACGAAAGACAAGACAAAAGTTTTGCCGACACAAGTGGCAGTGTGAACACAGTTTTGTTGGCAGGACCGCTTTCCTGCCGACAAAGCTAATGCCGCTTACAGGGCTGGAAGTACTGACAAAGAGCATTTACACACACTGACTTTTAGTGACAAGGCTGTGTCAACATAGTCTTGTTGCTAAAAGCTGTGTGGTGTAGACAGGCTCTTAGAGTAGGATTGGAAGGACTTGATCTACTGAGGCCCCATAAAATGGCGTGCTTGTGATGAGCCGAAACTGTGATGAATTTGTGACCATAAAGTAAACCCCTTGGGTGGGGCGTTGAGATTAAGGTGGAAATCCAACTCACCTCTGGTAGGAATCGTAGATTAGTCTCTATCACCACCTTACCCTTGTAAAACTTAGAATAAGATGAAAGTCACTAAGACCTGAAAGTTCATTTAATCTGCAAATTAAAGTTACTGCCACCAGGAAAATTACTTTACATGTCAGAAAGTTAAACTCAGCTGAAATGACTGGTTCAAAAGGAGTCTCCCTCCATCAGGAATACATTAATGCCTCATGACAAAGAGGGCTTTCAAAAGTACCAGACCTGTACCAACCTGACGACCTGAAGAAGAGCTTTGTGTAAGCTCGAAAACTTCTCTCTCATCAACAAAAGTTGGTCCAATGAAAGATATTACCTCACCCACCTTGTCTCTTTAGTAAATAACTAAATACGCAATCAAAATATATATCATTAATTAAATAAAATTCTCAATATCTTGCTGAAAATTAAATTGGTATATTAGCAAATCTTTTTTTCTTTGTTCTTTGTTCAAGCTATCTAGTTTCTTATGGTAGAAATAAATAATGGTAAAATAGTATGTTTTACTGTTAGAAATAAGAGAAGAATTTTGTATTGGATTGTTACTGCTGTTGATTATATTGAAAAGTTAGGGCTATATGTTCATCCAGTGAACAGGAAGTTGTCACTCATGCTATCTGATATCAAGTACTTGAGACCACGAAGGTAGAGGAGGGGGGAGCCTTATAAATATATTACAAAATGTGACTGAAGGAATGCATTATTTTTTGCTAACAGAACTGTGGGACAGTGTGTTGTCTTGTGATTATAGTAAAGGACTGTGAGCCAGGTGGATCTTAGTATCCAATACCAATTGTGCCATTGACTCACCATGTAATTTTTTGGACAGATGACTTGGTCACCTGCCTCAGTAAAACTAGGTGAAAAACAGGACCCTTCTGAATGTCAGATGATTCATCTGAAGGGAGGGAAAGCTCAGTGGTTTGGGCATTGGCCTGCTAAACCTAGGGTTGTGAGTTCAATCCTTGAGGGGGCCATTTAGGGAACTGGGTTACAAATCTGTCTGAGGTTGGGTCCTGCTTTGAGCAGGGGGTTGGACTAGATGAACTCCTGAGGTCCCTTCCAACCCTGATATTCTATGATTCTATGTAAGCTGTTCATATGTAAACTTAAGTGTGTGTCAGTAAGCTTCCACAGAAACACATTTTGAGCATTCAGTGCTCATTTATTTCATACGTATCTTCCAGAGGTTTTAATGCAGTGGTCCCCAGACTTTTCAGGGTTGCATCCTCTCTTACCATTGTCCACACTCCCCCTCCTCCCTGGAGCCAGGAGCAGGGCCACAGCTTGGGGCAGGGGCATGGCGCGAAATAGGGTAAAGGGGCCAGGAATGGAGCCCAGGGCCCAGGTTGAGGGCAGGGCCGAAGCAGAGCTGGGAGTGGAGCGGGGCTAGGTGGTGCTCCTTCCCCTCCCCCTGTGGGGGCTGGCTGGCCCCTCCACTACCCCCTAGGGGGGCATGCCCCACAGTTTGAGGACCTCTATTTTAATGTAATGAAATGTGTTTTTTGTCTTACAGTTATGATCCAAGTGAGCTGCATTGGCTGGTTAGAGTGAATATATAATAATGAGTGGAGCAGCTTTGGGTATCGAGATAATATTTGTCTTTTTTCTGGCTTTATTCATACTTCATCGGTATGGAGACTTCAAGAAACAACATAGACTTGTGATCATAGCAACACTGCTGGCTTGGTATCTCTGCTTTCTTATAGTATTTATATTGCCTCTGGATGTTAGTACGGTAAGATTTTCCATTTTTGTAAAGCTTAGTACGTTATTGCTCTATACAAAAAATCACAAAATACACTACACACTAAGAATACAGTTGTGTCAATCAGTAGAAAATCTCTCTAAGACAAAATTTTGACTTAAAAAGGGATCTTTTAAAAATTGTAAAATTGAATAAAATGTGCTGTTAGCTCTGTCAAGTTAAAAATCATTTAAAAATAAGTGAATTTTAAAATTCACTATTTATGCTGTTACTTTTAGTATTTCTATCAGCTTGAACTATGAACTAATTTATTTCACTCTGTTTTTTCTAGTGAGTTTTTCATCAGTTTCAATCTCAATTTTTTTTATGCACTAGTTAAGTGCTGGGGTGCAAATACTGTAGGGATTTTTTTTTTTTAAACCTGCCTTAATAGAATTAAAAGTGAAAAGCCATGGAAACATTAGCATTGAACTTTGTTGCCAAATTTGATTTGTATCCCTATTCTTGTTTTTCTTCACTAACTATTTCACCTTGTTCTAATAGTTGTTTACATGATTATTTCATTGTCTTCTAGACTATATACAATCGATGCAAACTTGCTGTTAACTCCAGCCCGCCAGAAAGCAGCAGCAGCAACATCATCATCAATGGATCTTACCCTACTTCTGCTCCAAGGTAGTAAGAACAATATTATTTTTCGGCATCAAAATATTAAAAGCATTAGCATACTTTTTAAGTAAGCAAAAATGTGCAAATAAAGAACTAGTACCTGTGCTGGCGAGAGTGCACTCTAAATTGAACATGACATGGTGATTGAAAGCTGTTAGGCAAGGAAGGACAAACGTGACAATAAGATCTTGTGATTAAGGTATCTGCAGATCTCAGTGCTTCTATTTTTGTTTATTTTTAATTGTTTTAAATTTTGTTATCTTTCTTCCTCTACTTTGTCATAGGCAAGACAAGAGAACTGAGGTTTTTAGAAGGAATTTGAATATGCCAAGAGAGGTGCTTTTGTGAATTTCTTCCTTTATTTCACAGACCTAATGCTTATCACAGTTTTTGACCATGAGAGTGTGCTTCAGAGACACACAGTCTTTCCTTTGTATATGTATTAGTTATCTCCAAGACTGTAAAACTCTGTAAATTTCAAACAACTCAAAAGTTATGACAGGTGCTCTATATCTGTCTGCTGGCAGAGAAGAAATCACACTCACAGGGCTGAGTTGTAGTGTGATAATTGGAGCACTGAAATCATAAAATCTGGATCTCTTTCTGGCTTTTCCCCATTTGACCATAAACAAATTTCTTAACCTTTGTGTGTTACATTATTTTTTCAAACATGGATATAATACTCTTACTCGTCTCACAGAGACCTGAGGCTTAGTTAATTGTCAGTAAGCTGTTTTGAGATTCTGGGATGCAAATTGATTTGTATGTGCAAAATTTTTATTATTTCATCACCCCAAAGTGGAGAACATTAAGGTTGTTTAACACCAAAAAGTCAGGAAATACCAGCATTAAGGTGGCATGCACAACTCTTTTCCCCTTGATGGGTATGCATTGCTCAACAGTCTTAAATTTTAAGACTTTCTATTTCTCAAATAATGCATTATCCTACGATCTCTTCTACAACTTTAAATAAACCACTATCACATCTTTTTATTATAGTACACTGTACATGAGAACGGCCATACTGGGTCAGACCAATGGTCCATATAGTCCATTATCCTGTGTTCCGACAGTGGCCAATGGCAGGTGCTTCAGATGGAATGAACAGGACAGATAATCAAGTGATCCATCCCCTGTCATCCATTCCCAGCTTCTGGCAAACAGAGACTAGAGACACTTTAGAGCAGGGGTTGGCAGCCTTTCAGAAGTGGTGTGTTGTGTCTTCATTTATTCACTCTAATTTAAGGTTTCGTGTGCCAGTAATACATTTTAACGTTTTAGACGGTCTCTTTCTATAAGTCTATAATATATAACTAAACTATTGTTGTATGTAAAGTAAATAAGGTTTTTAAAATGTTTAAGAAGCTTCATTTAAGATTAAATTAAAATGCAGAGCCCCCTGGACTGGTGTCCAGGTCCCGGGCAGTGTGAGTGCCACTGAAAATCAGCTCGCGTGCCGCAGGTTGCCTACCCCTGCTTTAGAGCTTGGTTTTGCATCCCTGCCCATCCTGGCTAAAAGCCCTTGATGGATCTAACCTCCATGAACTTATCTGGTTCTTTTTTGAGCCCTGTTATAGTCTTTGCTCTCACAACATCTTCTGGCAAAGAGTTCCACAGGTTGACTGTGCGTTGTGTGGAGAAATACTTCTGTTTGTTTGTTTTTTTTTTTTTTTAAACCTGCTGCTTCCTATTAATTTCATTTGGTGACCCTAGTTCTTGTGTTAGGAGGAGGAGTAAATAACACTTCCTTATTTCTCCACACTACTCATGATTTTATAGACCTCAATCATATCCCCCCCCCTTAGTTGTCTCTTTTCCAGTCTGAAAAGTCCAAGTCTTATTAAATTCTTCTCATATGGAAGCTGTTCCCTACCCTTAATCATTTTTGTTGCCCTTTTCTGTATCTTTTCCAATTCCAGTATATCTTTTTTGAGATGAGGCGACCATATCTGCAAGCAGTATTCCAAATGTGGGCATACTATGGGTTTATATAGAGGCAATATGATATTTTCTGTTGTCGTCTCTCTCCCTTTCCTAATGATTCCCAACATTCTATTAGCATTTTTGACTGCCGCTGCACATTGAGTGGATGTCAATGACTCCAAGATCTCTTTCATGAGTGGTAACATCTAATTTAGACTTCATAATTTTATATGTATACTTGGGATTATGTTTTCCAGTGTGCATTACTTTGCATTTATCAACCATTTCATCTGCCATTTTGTTGCCCAGTCACCTAGTTTTGTGAGATCCCTTTGGAACTGTTTTCAGTCAGCATTGGACTTAACTATCTTGAGTAGTTTGGTATTGTCTGCAAATTTTGCCACCTACTGTTTGCCCCTTTTTCCAGATAATTTCTGAATATATTGAATAGTACTGGTCCCAGTATAGTCCCCTGCGGGACACCACTATTTATCTCTCTCCATTCTGAAAACGGACCATTTATTCCTACTCTTTGTTTACTATTTTTTAACCAGTTACCAATCCATGAGAGGACCTTCCCTCTTATCTCATGACATCTTACTTTGCTTAAGAGCCTTTGGTAGGGATTTTGTCAAAGGCTTTCTGAAAATCTAAGCACACTATATCCACTGGATCACCCTTCTCCACATGCTTGTTGACTCTCTCAAGAAATTCTAGTAGGTTGGTGAGGCATGATTTCCCTTTACAGAAAACCTGTTGACTCTTCCCCCAACAAATCATGTTCATCTATATGTCTGATAATTCTGTTACTATAGTTTCACCCAATTTGTCTGGTACTGAAGTTAAGCTTACTGGCCTGTAATTGCCAGGATCACCTCTGGAACCTTTTTTAAAAATTGGCATCACATTAACTATCCTCGAGTCATCTGGTACAGAAGCTGATTTAAATAAGTTACATACTGTGGTTAGTAGCTGCAATTTCACATTTGAGTTCCTTCACAACTCTTGGGTGAATACCATCTGGTCTTGGTGACTTATTACTGTTTAATTTATCATTTTGTTACAAAAGATCCTCTAATGATACCTCAATCTGGGATAGCTCCTCAGATTTGTCACTTGAAAAGAATGGCTCGGGTTTGGGAATCTCCCTCTTATTCTCAGCCATGAAGACCAATGCAAAGAACTCATTTGGTTTCTCCTCTATGGCCTTATCTTCGTTTAGTGTTCCTTTAGCATCTCAATTGTCCAGTGGCCCCACTGGTTGTTTAGTAGGCTTCCTGCTTCTGATATACTTTGCTTTTACTTTTTGAGTCTTTGGCTAGCTTTCCTTCAAATTCTTTTTGCACAAAACACAGACATTAACTAAATATAATTTTTTTTGTTTTAGTCTGCAATCATGTTAGTCATGCAGCTTTACTTAGTTTGAGACATTAATCAGAGATTTTTAACTATCTGCCAAACTACTCTACATGTGCAAATTGCTCATAACTGGCAAATCAAAACCAACTTTTCACTGAAACACTCCAAAACACTTCTCAATAACTGCTGTCTCTGTCAAACAGTAACTTTCTTATCCCTTCTGTTCCTACTGCTTTGATACACAAGCAGATAGTTATTCTGTAATGAGGACTGTGTTGGTGATTAGAAGCATTGTTTTTCACACTCCTTGTACTCAGCAGCTTGGGTCGTTTTGCTCAAACTTTCCAGCTTTCTGAGGCAAAGACTAGATTTGGAAAGTATCAGCCCATTGAGTGAAAGTTTTTTTTTGTTTGTTTGTTTTTTGTTTATAAAGATGAGTGACTCTCAAACTGAGTTATAATAGAAATAGGTACTACACTGTTATTACTAACTGCTCTGGGTAGAATTTTCAAAAGCTTCTAAGGAAGTTATGCACCCAACTTCCATTTAAAGTTAATGAGAGTTAGACACCTACTCCTTTAGGTGTTTTTGAAAATCCCACCCCCCAGAAATAATTATGTAATACATAGAAGGGAAAACAACCATTTACTTTTTTTTCACGTTGGCTCTTTTTTCCCTAAGATCTTGTTCTCTGAAAAAGAAACATTCTATGTAAGAAAAATATGAATATGTTTTACTGAACACAACCAAAAAAATTGCGTTACTTGTTGACTTCTGATGAGTCCCTGATAGAACGCCAGTCGGGACTACCTTTTTTTTTTTCCTTAAGAGAAATTGTCCTGTCCAGATATGTGCTGTTTGTGGTGCCAGTATTTATCAGCATAATTTTAAAGTGGGCTATAAACTAAATCTCTTATGAAACATCTTAGTCATGCAAAAACATTTAATTAAAACAGTTTTCTTCAGTGGCAAGACTGAAAGTAGTTTCTGGGTAGAAGTGATGAATGTTATGATATTTAGATTTTACAATTAACATGTGGCTCTCTGACCTTTTTTTACAGAAAACATAGGTGTTCCAAACCATGGAGTTATATCCCTGATGGAATTATGCCAATCTTCTGGCGTGTAGTATACTGGACATCACAGTTCTTAACCTGGTAAGTGAGGCAAATAGATGGCAAAGACCACAATAAAAATTGCTAGTATTTACAATACCTTTTAAGATTTCGTTCTGAAAGATTTTTACATTGTCATCTGATGGTCTGGCAAAAGAAAATTGTTTTGAAATCAAATATCTTACAACAATGTAGTTTCAATAAAGCATTTAAACGTGTTTAACTCCCATTAACTGATGGGGATTTAATAAGGAATATATCCAGTTAAAAACCAAAGCACTGGTAGTAAAACTTAGTTAAGTATATTTGTCTTGTATTAAGTCCAAAATTAAAGAGTTTTGGTTTAGCAAACTGAATGTTCCTTACACTGGCCACTGTGATGCTCGTAAAAATGGTCTTTCATTCTCTGCTGTTATTGCTTCTGTATACTCTTGGGGGAGCAAGCTCCACAATCTATATCTAATATTCTGAGTCAGAGAGATAATCTTAGCACAGAACAAAACAAGCAAACAAACAAAACCATTACTGCCCAAGAGCAAAATGTTACAAGGTCTCTCTGTTCAGCAGTGTTCTCTTTTTTTAGGGTGAATTCTTCCAAGAAATGTGTATAAAGAACAAATCCGACATTTCATCATTATGAGAGGCTATAAAAAGGACTTGGGGAACTTGAAAGCTACATGAGAGAAGGCACATGCCTGCAGTAGCTGCGACAAATATGTTTAAAGGGAAAACAATATGTATATGCCTTGTTTTAGATACATTGGGTAGTGTATTAATGTGAAACGATGACCAAGAGGAGCAAAGCCTGTAGTTCTCTCATAAGTGATGGTTCTTCATACTAAAGCTGTCTATAAATTTTAATCTAAACACAAGTTATTTCAGGGTTTACTGTCAACTAGATGTATCTAAAGAGAACACAAATGTAATAGGTAACAGGTTTTGCTAGGAGAACTCTGCAAGTGAAAATTGGCAAATAAGGTAAGATTTCTCCATCTTACATCATTAATGTATTTTTGTTTGGTTCTAGGATACTCTTACCTTTCATGCAGTCCTATGCTAGATCAGGAGGGTTCTCCATTACTGGAAAGATTAAAACTGCATTGATTGAGAATGCAATCTATTATGGCACTTACTTGCTGATTTTTGGAGCATTTTTAATATACGTGGCTGTAAATCCAAATTTCAATCTACAATGGTAAGAGTAATACTTTTGTAAGTATTTGTCTTTGTTCTTTAAAATGCGTTTGTATTTCTCACAATATCTCTGCAATGGAGAAGTTGGGCAGAACTAATCTAACCTAGAATTCTGATTTGCTCTAGACTTTCCCAGCTCTAGGATTTTTGCTGCCCCAAGCAAAAAAAAATTTGGCTGCCCCGCCCTTCCCAGCCCTGGGCTCCCCCCTGTACCCTCCTGCTGTCCCAGTCCTGGGCTCTCCCCCCACCCACACACACCCCCTGCCGCCTCAGCGCTGGGCTTCCCCCTTTCCTCCCCACCAGTGCCCTCCCTTCACCCTGCTGCTGCCCCAGCCCTGGGTCACTGGTAACTCGCTCCCAGGGCGGGTCATTCAGCAGGAATTTTGGATGTGCACAAAACACAGACAGGATTGGTTCCCATATGTTTACAGAGCTGCAGTAAAGTGGAACAATTTTCAGCTTGTGTGATTGGAGGATATCTGGATGCATATTATAAGACTGTCCTCCATAAATGAGGAAAAGTTGAGGTGCCTTTATTATTCTTTTGTTCCACTCTTTCTTTCTATGGGGAATTTGCTAATGCAATATCACTGTCTTCCTTTCAAACAAACAAAAAGGCAATGGCTGTTGAAAATAGCAATTCCAGTGCTAATAAGCATTTCTTGCTCAATTTTATCCTACTTTTTCTACAGCAAGTTACAGTGGATCAGTATATTTGATTTGGGAGAAATGACGTAAAAGCTGCCCAAACTGAGCTTGAGCACTCCTGAATTTTGAGGTGTTCAAATCTGGAAGGCAGGTGCTGGGGGGGGGGGCTGTGGGCTCCACGGGGGAGCATGGCAGCAACTGTCTGGAGCTGCATGGAGCCAGACACGCTGGTCTGAGTGGCACGGTAAGCGGGCTGGGGGTTGGAGAAGGGGTAGGGAGTTCCGGGGGGCAGTCAAGGGACAAGGAGCAGGGGGGGTTGGATGGGGCAGAGGTTCGGAGGGGCAGTCAGGGGACAGGCAGCAATTGGATAGGCATGGGAGTCCCAGAGGTTTATCAGGGGACAGGTAGGGGGTGGGGTCCTGGGAGGAAGTTGGGAGGGTCTCAGGAGGGGGCTGTTGGGGACAAGGAGAAGGGAGGCTTAGATAGGGGCTGGGGTCCCAAGGGGCAGTTAGGGGCAGGGGTCCCAGGAGAGGGGTATCAGGGGACAAGGACCAGCGGTGCTTAGATAGGGGATGGGGGTCCTGGGGGGCAGTTGGGGCAGGGGTCCAGGGAGGGGGCAATCAGCGGCTGCGGGCTGGGATTCAAAGGGCTCTGGGCTACAGGCAGCCGCAGGGAGCCCTGAGCCCTTTAAATCCCAGCTGCGGCTGGGAATCTCTGCGGGCAGCCCAGAGCCCTCTGACTCCCGGCCGCGGCTGGGATTTAAAGGGTTCTGGGCTCCCCGCGGCTCTGGGCTCCCTGCCCCTGCAGGCAGCCCAGAGCCCTTTGATTCCCTGCCACGGCAGGGATTCAAAGGGCTCTGGGCTGCCCGCAGGGTGCCGTGTGCGGGGGATTTAGAATTCCCCCGCGGGCCGCACAGTGAGGCTCCGCGGGTCGCTTGCGACCCATGGGCTGCATGTTGTGCAGGCCTGGTATATGGTTTAGTCTGATTTCCAATATTTTCTTTCTAGCACTTGCTTTTCAGGTGGCATTTCTGGAAAAACTTTTATTGGTCAGATATTTTTAGGAAGACTGTCATTAGAAAGGCTTGTGGTAGTATTGTCTGTTTAAACATTTCTGGGATCACACTTAAATTTTTGATCTGGGTCTTTATTTGCAGTTAACTTTGAAATGGAAGACTTCATTCAATAAATGTCTTTTCAAATCCTGGAATGTAGTATTTACAAATAAACTTGCTAGTATTAAAAAAGACACTTGAATATATCGAAAATAGTACAAATTAATATAAACCTCTATTGTCGTCTCTGGCATGGTAGTCTATTGCTCCAGCAGGTTTGCTGCTGGGTTTTCTGATTATTCTTTTCCCTCTTCATGCCCCCGCCTCTTAAGCTTCAGAGGCAGGAAAAAGGTGGCTCTTGTGTGTTGTTTTCCCCAGCATAGTCTGCCTGTCAGCACTCTGTATGGGTGCACCTGGTGAACAGCACTCGCATTGCTCCTTAAAGGCAGAGGTTTTTTGGTGGCTTTTTCTGTGTTTGTGAAAACGTAATTACTTACTGGAGGTCACTCTTCTGTTTTAGGAACCAGCTTCAGACAATTGGGATAGCAGCTGCCAACACCTGGGGTCTTTTCCTTCTTGTGTTGTTGTTGGGGTATGGTTTGGTGGAAATTCCACGTTCTCACTGGAATGGAGCAAAAAGGGGGTACCTTCTTATGAAGACTTATTTCAAGGTTGCCAAACTGATGACTGAAAAAGCAGATGCAGAGGAGAACTTAGAGGATATTATGGAGGTAAACAAGCTAATTTTAATTAAGAAGTATAAAGTGGTGAGGGTTTAATTATTCATCTTCAATTCCACTTCCTCAAAAGGAGGAACATTTTAAGTAACATGAACCTGCTTTAGAAAGCTACTGTCATGAAATTATTGAAGTGCCCAGAGATCCCAGTTGGGGTGCTAGGTATTGTATAAAATCAGAAGTAAAAACAGTATCTGCTCTGAAGAGCTTACAAACTGCTACATAGTGGTAATTTGATATGATATATCAGCAATGGGAACAGCAATCATCAAGTGTTGACTCTTGGAACAATGCTGATCAATAAGGGTGCATGCATGAAGATTTAGTGCACAGACCCCATTAATGCTCATGCAGCTTATACTGTTAACACTTCTGTGCACTACTTAAAAAACTTCCATTCTTAAAAATCTTGTCTTGTAATAAGAGATTCAGGATCTGTTTCTTGGTTCTATTTATACTTCTTTTTGACGAGTGAACAGAAGGTATATTTGTTTTCCAAAGAGATTCTCCTGAGAAATGCGCTACCATTATTCTTCATTCCTATGATTTGCCATTGAGCAATAGAATCATATCTTCTATTAAGAACAAAGTGTGAATCAAACAAATTCAACAACTAGTATTTACTGTCCTGTTCTAGTGCCCATGACCATAAAATTATGCATTCGACACTTGTGGGGATTTGTATGGTAATGGTAACTCTTCCTACGTATATACGGGGTATGATAAAATGGCAGCAGAAACTTCATCTCCTTATTCTGGGGATGTTTTGGTGACAGAGATACTGACAATTTTGCAGATTTATTAACTGAAAATTACACTCCCTGAGCCTTTAGAACTTCCTATATTCAATCATAGTCTATGGCCTAAAAAGCACTCCTGGCTGGAGCGATTGCTGACAGATTTTGAGGTCCAGTATCTGCAACCCAAAAGAACTACAACACAGGGTATCATTCGTTCTAGAAAGTAAAACCAGTGCTAAAATGTCTAGTATCTGAAAGCTTGTTGTGATTTTAAGGTTTGAAATTTTATGAACTTATTTTGAAAGTGAATGCACTATGCCTTGGAAATCTGAGATTCATAGGATATACATTCCTTGACATTGGTGAAATTCTTAAGGGCAGTAATACCTGTGACCTCAAACAGTGCTGACACCAGCTCAAAGAATTCAACTATAGATCTCCAGATAAACTTATCACTGATACAGCAGAAGAACTGTAGATTTCAGTTTTCCTGTAGGAGCACAGAAAACACCCAGATCCTTGAGTAAACTCTCATAAAATAGTTATCTCGTGCATTTCCAATAGGATGGAGGAAGATATCTGATTCTCCCCCATCTCTTTGACCTGTCCAAGACTGGTGCATCACTGAGTTCTTGGCTGGAAACAGCTGTGACAGAACTTGCCTATGTGATAGGCAGCATCTTCCATATACTCAGCTATTATTGATGCTTGTCAAACGTTCTCTGAAATGTGGCAACCAGAGATGAGGGCAATACCTAGGCAGAGGGATTACAGAATATTCAAAAAAAATCCTTAATGGCAACAAGGGGATTCTCTGAAGGAACCTGGGATGAGTCACTTTCTGCCACTTACAAGTTTACTTCCCACGTGAGTCACCACAACAAATATCTAAAGCCACTAGCAGTGCACCCTGGCTTATTTTGCATGCCTTATAACCATCTCACGTTGAATCACATACCAACAATACATGACAAAATCAGGCAAGAATAAAACTTATTTCTTATCCCCAAATTAAAACAAAAAGCATTTTCCCCTCAACGTGCCTGCTTAAAAACAGACCATCAGTTTCTGTTTTGTGTGCGCGCTCGCTCTCTCTCTCACACACACACTCTCACTCTAGCGTTTGTAGGGCTATTTGATGCGAAGAGTTTTTTTTTTTTTAATTTACTTTCCTATACTATAGGGAATATTGTGAAATTATTTTATATTGTTGATCGCATAATAAAGCTCAGCAACATTCATTGGTAAGAAGTTTCAAAATTTTTAAAGAATCATTTGGATTGGCAAGGACCTCAAGTGGGTCACATAAGATTTTCACTTAAGAGCTTTTAGCCACTTCATACACTGAAATGACATGTAATGTTTGTGGGTCGTGTTTTTTGTTTTGTTTTTTAAACAGGAAGTCCGTAAAGTGAATGAGAGTATCAAGTATAATCACCCTTTGAGAAAATGTGTTGATACAATATTGAAAAAGGTAATTAATGAATTCTACCATTTTAGAGATTCTTGCTCTTTTTTGTAAGTTCCTGAACATATCAAAACCTGACCTTTTAGCCCCTTTAAGACTCTCGTCCAATGTTAGAATTTCTTTTCTTGTGGTTTATTTTGTTTCAATAAATAAAAATCTTTTGAAAGCTGTTATTCTTAAAAGCTCGGTTAAATACCAGCAGTCCTAATAATGTTGTTATGAAATGTGAAATTATTAAATTGGGATTCTGTTTATAGTATTAGGACTTTTTCTAGAGTATGGAAAGCAAGCACACAGTATTTTTTAACATAATGTAACTTTTAAAAAAGATTTTTATCTTGATGATCTGCTGACCTAACACTTGAGTTATAATTTCTTGTTTATGAGCGTCAACCTCTCTATGTAATGACATCTGTGTAGTATGGTATATATCGGGTAGGAAATCTGTGGCATGCAAGCTGATTTTCAGTGGCACTCACACTGCTCGGGTCCTGGGGGGCTCTGCATTTTAAATGAAGCGTCTTAAATATTTTACTTTACATACAACAATAGTTTAGTTATATATTATAGACTTATAGAAAGACTTTCTAAAAACGTTAAAATGTATTACTGGCACACACAGCCTTAAATTAGAGTGAATAAATGAAGACTCAGCACACCACTTCTGAAAGGGTGCCTACCCCTGGTGTATATAATTGCTTGTCTTCTATAAATGTAGATGGGCTATTCTTTGGTGGGTGATATATATTTGTTTTCATATCAAGCACTAAAATTACGTTGTAAAGGATAACTGAAAAAGATAAATATTCTTTCTACTTCTATGTGCTGTATCCTATTCTGAATTTATTCATACAAACTTGAATAAAATACATTTTTCTTTAACAAGATATGTCTTTTTTTTATATTCTCAGAATGTGATAATTTACAGACAGGGAAAAGCAGACTCCACTTTTACAAGTAAATCCTTTGCAATGTCGGAGGGGAAAGAAATTGAATATTTTAAGTGAAATGCATTTCAGTTGCATCCACTGTCCAAAAAAAATATTTTAAGACTTCAATAAAATACCATATCCTACTGGTAATGTATGCTCTGCTTCCATAAATGAAGTATTTCAATTATTTTCCTTTTCCTACCAGTGTCCTACTGAATACCAGGAAAGAATGGGTAGGAACATGGATGACTATGAAGATTTTGATGACAGGCAAAACAACTATCCAAGTGAGAAAAGTCTGGTCAAACTTCACAAACAGGTAACTCGATAAGTTTCTGTTGCAACATCACTTCTCCTGCTAATGTATTCATTTAAGACCATTGTTTGTTCTAAATTAGTTGACATTTAAAATAAACTGAGATCCTTAATTTGCGTGATATTTTTATTCTGCTTGTAAAACCAGAACTGTTTGTTCTATTTCTGAAAGTGGAACAAAACATGTATTAATGTATGAAATTCAAAAGGAATATCTAGAGGAATAAAAATTGCTTATCCCATGATATGTTGTAGCGTGTAGTGATGAGGCATACCACTGTGTGCTGTAATGAAGAATCTCAAACAGAAATTGTAGTGAAAGTGCTCAAAACACATTGGGGAGATAGAGAAAGAAAATGGTGGGGGAAAGAAATGCTCAGTTTTGAAATACTCCTTTCACATCTCTTTTTATAAGTAGAATTAAATACACACCATCAAAAAATAGGCAGAAGTCATCTTTGTACCTGTTACTCCTTTTCAACTTTAGCAGCTAGTTTGTTCAGAGCCTTGTAAGTTGTTCCAGTTGGGAGTAGAAATTAATGACGGAATCTTATTCAGTGCAGTCTTGTCTGTTTACAGGGAATGTACAAAGTCCTGCTTCTCCAAATGCAGGAGAAACTAAAGTAGTAGTTTCTTAGTTAACAGGCCTAAACCACTTTCAGTCAGCACTCCTGACTCAGAACCTCTCTTTAGGCTTTTCCCAGGGTCACACCTTTTCCCAGGGCTTACAGACTGGTGCTTGGCTTTCTTGCACTCCTTCTGAGGCTATGTCTACATTGCAACTAGGAGGTGTGATTGTAACTTGTGTAGGTATACCGCAAGTACAGCTCCACCCAGGAAACATATATGAGTAGCTATCCCATGGTGCCACAACTACACTGCAGTTGTTACTCCAAGCTAGCTTTGATTTAACTAGATGAAAGCTAGCCTGGGTATATATACATCTGCTACAGTCACACCTCCCATTTGCAGTATAGACATACCCTAAGTCCCTCTCAGGCCAAATCTACACTATAGGGTTCATTTGACACAAGTTACGTTGGCATACTGCTGCCAGCTTTTGTATATCATTCGAGTGCGTGTACGCTTGGCTTTTTGTTGTCGCCGTGCCTTCTCACTCCAAATGGTTGCATCAATAGAAAATGTGATATGCCATGGGTAATATCCCAGTATTCCCTGCACCGCCATCCAGCTCAATGCTTTTGTTAAACATTTTTGCAGTGATTTGTGGGATAGCAGCAATTTGCCCAGGGATTTCTGGGAACTAAAGGTCAAGTTCCCATCCCATAATGCTTGTTCTATCTCATAACTTTTGCACTGTTTTTTAAAATTCCCAAAATCCTGCGTGCTACTTTTCAGTCTCTGCCATCTGCCTAACAGAAGTATGGATCCTGTAGAGCTTATCAACATTTTAATGACCATTGCTAATACAGCAGGGCCAGCCCCAGGCACCAGCGCAGGAAGCAGGTGCTTGGGGCGGCACGTCCGAGTCTTTGGCGGCAATTCGGTGGCGGGTCCCTCAGTCCTTCTTGGCGGGAAGGACTGGCCACCGAATTGTCGCCGAAGAATGAAGCGGCGCGGTAGAACTGCCGCCAAAGTGCCGCCAATGATGACCACTTTTTTTCTTTTTCTTTGGGGCGGCAAAAAAGCTGGAGCTGGCACTGTAATACAGGATGCACTGTTCTCCTTTGCGAAACTTGAATGAGTATTACTACAAGTGGGGATGTGATGAGGAAAAAGAGATAAGGAATATCTCAATAACTGGATGTTGGGCACAGTGAATAAATATGCCAGGTTGGTGCTGGCATTCATGGACTAGTTCCACACAGTGGTTTGCTGCTTCTGGTCCTGAGAAATGAGCAGTGATTGGTGGGATCACATTGTAATGCAGGTTTGGGATGATGAGCAGTGGCTGCAGAACTTTCAGATGCAAAAAGCCACGTTCCTAGATCTGTGTGCTGACCTTGCTTCAGACTTCGAGTGCAGGACACCAGATTGACAGCTGCATTGACAGTGGAGAAGCAAGTGGCCATCAAGCTCTGTGGGTTAGCAATGCCAGATTGCTGTCAGTCAGTGACCAATCAGTTTGGAGTTGGAAAATCTACAGTGGGGGCTGTTGTCATCCCAGTGTGCAAGGCCACTAAGCATTTCCTGCTGCATAAGACTGTGACTATTGGCAATATGCAGGAAATCAGAGTAGATTTGCAGCAATAGGGCACGTATACCTGTTCTGGCATCACCTCACCTTGCTAGTGGATATGTAGAAAAGCATCCATTTCTGTTTGTTTGTTATGCAAGTGCTAGTGGATCACTGCTGACACTTCACTGATATCACCGTGGGCTGGTCAGGGAAGGTGCATGAAACTCTCGTCTTTAAGAACACAAGACTTGTCCAAACATTATAAGAAGGGGCATTCTTTCTTGAGCAGCACATTACCGTTGGCGATACTGAAATGCCTGTAGTGATTCTGTGACCCCCAGCCTACTCGTTGTGCCCCGCCGGGACTCATGAAGTCATACACCGGCTACCTAGACATCACCAAAGAAAGGTTCAACTACTAGCTCAGCAGGATGATGGTTGAATGTACTTTTGGTAGATTAAAGTGTCGCTAGTGCTGTTTACTCACAAGCTTGGGTATTAGTGAGGCAAAAATACCCATAATTATAGCTGCATGTTGTTGTGTACTGCATGATATTTGAGAGGCAAAGGAAAAAAGTCTGTCGGAGGGGTGAGGTGGACTGGTTGTCTGCTGAATTTGAACAGCCAGACACAAGAACTATTAGACGTGCCAACCATGGAGGGATACAGCTCAGGGAGGTTTTACAAGACTATTTTAGCAGTCAGCCACAGCAGTGTTATGTGATGCTTTTATGAACTAGTGTGCCTTTGTGTGTATGATGAGCTACTGACTCCCATTATGAATTCTGTAATGCAGCAATTGTGCTTGGTGGAAGTTAAAAAATATATTGAGTTTCCGAAAATAGAACCTTATGTGCAAAGAACAGGAAACAAAATTAAAGTGCAGAAACACAAGGTAAAGACATTTTAGCAGCACTGTAACAGGGTAACCAGGACTGTAAAAATCCAAATAAACAATAAACATTTACATATTAAAAATGTATGTTTGTCATGTTATGAAATCTGTAGTGCATTGTGGCTGATCTTGTGGTTTTCACAGGTTGGTATATGTATAGTTATTCTCCTTGTATTTCCTCTGGCACAGAGTGGTAGCGGTAAGGGTTCATACCATGCTGCATTCTGTTATGATGTGTGTGGAGGGTAGGGGAGGGGTATGTGTGGAGTAGTGACCATGGATTAGAAAGGCTGCTTAGTCTGGGGTCTTTGGACATGTAGGTTGATAATGCTCTGCAACTTCTGAGTTACTTTAGAAAACCCTTGATATTGTGGTGCACTTCTCAATGCACCTTTCTGACCCTTTGCCTCTCTTGAAGGAACTGATCTCTTCATTCTTGGTCCTTCTCCAGGGTTATGGCCATATGGCCCCTTCATGGCCATATGAAGCCCTTTGTCGTAGAGAATTGGGGGATCTCCCAGAACATATCCTCCTAGTCCACTTCTTTCTCCTCTTGATAAGGTCAGATGTTCAGTGGGTGTGGAGTGGGCCCCTCTCAAGCCACCACACCAGAGGCTGCTGATTAAAACAGGTACCTTTAAGATTTACAGTCACAACAGAAAGGGAAAGATAAGTCTCAAAATTCCCTTATATTATTCCTCTAAATACCTTTAGAAAGAAATGCCAATTGTCACTGTAGCTTTGGAGTGCCTTATTACAGCACCGCTCTGCAAGTCAAACCATGGTGAGCAGGCCCTGGCCTACCATGAAAGGAGGATGTACTGTTGCATAGAAACTTTAGATGCTGGGTGCCCCCGGTATTACTATAGGGAAAGTGTGGTGAATATTGCCAATATCTTTACAGGCAGTGGTGATTTTGCTTGATATCTCCCTCCTGGGGGTGACAAATACACAGAGAAACTAGCTTCTACTGGTGTTCTGAAGCCAGCCCAGGCCCATATGCTGCTAGCCTATTTACTGTAATGGTGGCAGTGGAACTCATCACACAATGGTTCAGGAAAGAGTCCTATTGTGGGGGATGAAACAAGAAACTACAATGCCTTGAAATGTTTGGGAGAATATTCTAGAGTATTTCCGTCAAAGTTTCATCAAGATCGCTCAAGAGGATAAAAGGGACATTCTTGTTCAGATAAACAAAGTATTCCATGTGGTCCCCTGTCTAGCCCAACAAACCAAAGAATGGAAATGTGGACACCACCTCTGCCTTGTTCTTTTACCTCTAGCTGAGCACAGGACAATGATCGGATGTGGATTGTGTATTTAGACTATAATGCTACTTTTTAAAAAAATTATTTTCTAGCATTTTACTTTCTAACATATTACAAGTAAGCAATCAAAAGTCAATGCATTTGTTCTTTATACTTGTAGATGGGATGGGCACCATTTTTAAATGGGGAAGAAGGGCAGGTGGGCAGCCAAGGAAGGAAGGGAGATGAGATTTTGGGAAACAAAAAGGTAAAAAATTCTTACAAGGAAAAATGTATGTTCATGCTTACCAGGGTTCACCTGCACTCACCAGGTGGGACTGGTTTGAGTTCAGTGGAGTTTGATAGCTCCTGATTCACTGCATGGTTTCAGTCCCCCTCCTCATCGCTGCCACCATCCCTCTGTCTTGCTATGTGCATCAGGGCTCTGTGCCTCAGGGTCTCACAAAGTGTCCAGTCATAGGCAGGAGGCTAGTGGGCTCCCTTCCAAGTATAGCATGTTGTTCATCATCGAAGAAGCAGGTCTGTGGGGCAGTACCAGACTTGTTGTTTGCATCCCTTGTCTTCTGGTATGCCTGCTGAAGTTCCTTCACTTTCCCATGACGACATCTGCCCCCGTTTCAGCATCTCCTGTGCAATCTGCACATAGATGTATATATTTCTTCGGCCTTTCCTTAGCTGTGCTTGCACAGTCTCTTCTCACATGCTGAGATGCTCCATGACTTCTTTCCTGCTTCAGGCAGGAATGCATCTGGTAGTTTGTGTGTCATTGGGGCCAGCATGGTCAGATGCTTGCGAAGGTGAGCGAGTGGGTGTGCTCATTAAGCTAGTCAATCAGGAAAAGGCATTTAAAAAAGATTAAGGGCTTTAAAGGGGCGGATGTGGCTTCCGGTCTCTGTGACCTTGGGCAGTGGAGTTCAAAATTGTGACCGGATTGGCCACTATTGCAGAGGTAGGGGCATCGTGGGACAACTGCTGGAGGATTATTAGGGTCAGCACAGTTGATGCAATATCTACACTCAGAGTGCCTTGACCTAAATAGTTCAGCCATGCCTCTGCACTGCTCGGGGAGGTGATGTTGTTGTGTTGCTGTAATGGGGTGCATATGTTTGCAGGAGTCCTCGGACTTGCAACACAATTTGTTCCTCAGAACTGCATTCCAAGTCGAAACAGTGTAAGTCGAAACCGCTTTCCCATAGGAATCAATGGTATGAAGGGGGGGGATTGGTTCCTGAACCAAGGCTTGATACACAATTTTCCCCACAATAACCCAGTTTTTTGTACTTAAATGAATTATAGATGACTAATGTTGCAGTATCAATGTATTTACTGTAAAAGCAACAAAGAGTCCTGTGGCACCTTATAGACTAACAGATGTTTTGGAGCATGAGCTTTCGTGTGTGACATGCATCCAACAAAGTGGGTATTCACCCACGAAAGCTTATGCTCCAAAACGTCTGTTAGTCTATAAGGTGCCACAGGACTCTTTGCTGCTTTTACAGATCCAGACTAACACGGCTCCCCCTCTGATACTTGACACAATGTATTTACTGTACACTGTATTCTGTAAACAGCATTCAAATAAACATATAAACTTACATACGCTGCTCAGAATGCCGGTAACACAAAGTTAGAAAGCCAGGGAGAAAGGCATACATGCTAAGCCTCAGCCAATCACTGTTCAAGCTTTCTGATTGGCTGAGCCCAGGGCCAGGAGCCAATCAAAAACAAGCAACCCTACCCAGCAACAAGCTACCCTGCTGCCTCGAAGCCAATCAGAAACGACTCCTTCCAGCTCCATACCAGTATAACACAACCAGGAAGTGATTTCAAGTGAACTTTATGCAAATCGAGCATCGTAAGGGTGAAACTAGCGTTGTGGGGCAAAACGGGCAGTCAATTAAAAAGCGTCTTAAGTGGTGTTCAATGTAAGTCGGGCGTTGTAAGTCCAAGGACTCCCTGTATAAGAGTAGACACATGCATGACTAGGTCAATGCAAGTTGACTTAGGTCAACTTAACTTTTTAGTGTAGATCAGACCTCAGTTTCTTATCTGCCCTCCAGCTAGCCTTTTCCACACTCACAGACAGACCTGGTCAAAACAACACCTATTGGAACCCTCTGCCCACATGGTCCTAGTTTCTGGGCAGACTCTTTTAGGCCTTGTTTTAGGTGTGACCTCTTAACTGTCTCTTACAGCTCTCTTACATTCACACCCATTCAGCTCCAAATTGGTTTTAACTCCATCCTTAACACGTTTAACTCAGCCCAAAATACACCTATATGACATTGTGAGCAGTCAGTGTGGAGTTTAACAGTTTTCTCCCATTTCTTGGAGCAAGTGTTCTGTAACTGAAACTTTGGGGTTTGTTTACTATAGGTAATTTATTCAGTTCAGAGACACCGTCGTACGCAGGTGCAGTGGCGAATTCTTTTAGAACAAGCATTCTACTTGGAGGATGTGGCGAAAAATGAAACCAGTGCAACTCGTCAGTTTGTTCATACTTTTCAGTTCCAAGAATCTGAAAACAGAATTACCCGATATTTCTACACACCAACTGTTGGTACGTTTTGTCATACAAATGTTGAGTATCTAAATGACTATAACTCATGCTTTCCTGTAGAGCATGGCATCTTTTCTCCTACGTGAGTGATATTCATGTATAGAAGTAGTAGGCAAATATACATCCTCTTGTGCTCACGTGATGGAATAGATACACCATCTCCCCCAGCTGCCAAAAAACAGTTATATTTCTGATAATAAACTTAATTTGTAGGCAAATTAAGAGCACTTATATACTATATAATGGCCACCTCCATAGAAATTCCTAAAGCTTTTTCCTGGACACTACAGAAAGAAAAACAAGTTGCAACATTATCAAGCAATACATCTGGAAAAGTATCCAGCCATAGCTCATCCCGTGCAGGTCGTCCTGCCTTCCGTAATCCGTAACACCGTAGAGAGGGGTGCCTTCAGCTCTCCAGACCTTTTAAGTGTTCCCAATACCATTGCTGTGACTCTTCCACCATTCCCTCATAGAAGAATTGAGGGTATGGGGAAAAAATGTTGTTTTCTCACTGTACCAGACACTTGGAGCCCCCGCCCCATTCTGTTCCTTCTTTAGGAGATGCCTTCTTGTAATCCAACTTCCATTTCCAGTTTATCAGGGAACTAACCCACTGATGCACTGTAAACCTGCCAAATCCCAATAACATGAATTTAATAACCTAACCTATTCTCTAGGTCCCTGAGCTGTGGAGAGAGAGGTAAAAATCCCATCCGATTCTTTTCAGCTAGCCATCTCAGTTGGCACCATGCCTTAACAATGCTAATTTGAAAATTTCCATCTCTTCCTATTTCTTATATAAATTGTATTAATCTGCTATTTATTGTTGTTTTTTTTTTTTTCCAGAATGGTACTGGGAATGTCTCCTTCGGCCATGGTTTTACAGAATTCTTGCTATTGTTTTGGCCACATTCTCTGTAATTGTTGTGTGGTCAGAGTGCACATTTTTCAGCACTAATCCAGTTCTGTCCTTGTTTGCTGTCTTCATACAACTGGCAGAAAGAACGTACAACTATATGTGCATAGAGGTCAGTTTGGAATGTTCATTTAACAGTCTTATTGTACAGATTTTAGTTCCTGCAGTAATGAGGAAGACTAAGTTTACCCTTGTAATCTATTATCTATGAAAAATTAACCTCTGACTACTGAACTACACAAGCTCTCTAAGCTACACAAGTACTAAGGCTAATTTTATGGCAGTGTCTCCTCTTCCGTGCACCACTCTATTACAAATGGTGGAGTCTGACCCAATTCAGTCATCTGTAGGAACATAAAAATGGAGTAACTTGGTCTAGTTATGTAGACATGGGTTGTTGTCATGGTAAATGGAACTCCTCATTCTCTTATCCTCTGGGCTATTTTGCCCTCCCCCCCCCCCCCCCCAAGGTTCTCACGCGTGCGATATTTGCTCTGAATATACCAACCTGCCACCAAACGGCAAGTCTGTAGTCTTAGGAGCTGTGAATGGCTTAAGAGACACATACCTTGTAGGAACTGAGCCCAACATTTGCAGTATGGTGACAAAACTACAGGAACTTTAAAAAGCCTGTTTTATTATTAGACTGTCCTGTATAAGTCAAGGAAGAGCTCCTAAGCTAGTTTACTATTCATCCATTTCTTTGTTCAACTCATCACCATTGTCTAAGGGTACGTCTTCACTACCCGCCGGATCGGCGGGTAGCAATCGAATTCTCGGAGTTCGATATATCGCGTCTCATCTAGATGCGATATATCGAACTCCGAACGCACTCCCGTCGACTCCGGAACTCCACCACCGCAAATGGCGGTGGCGGAGTCGACGGGGGAGCCGCGGACGTCGATCCCGCGCTGTGAGGACGGGTAAGTAACTCGAACTAAGGTAGTTCGACTTCAGCTACGCTATTCGCGTAGCTGAAGTTGCGTACCTTAGTTCGACCCTCCCCCCCCCCCCCAGTGTAGACCAGGCCTAATTGTAGTTAGACCCAGTTTAACTGCAAGAACATCAGTAAATGCAGCCTATAACATGCTTTATTTTACACTGGAAATAGGGAAGGAGGGTAGCACTATTAAATCCTTCTTAGCTGTTTAAAAATACACTTCATACTTTTGCAACTTAGAGGAGCTAACGTGTTTTTGTTTTTCAAAAATATGATTTCACTGCAGTATTTATTTAAGTACATCTTGTATGCAGTACATTGACAGCATTGTATATAGCCCTATATAGGCTAAATTTATGCATTAGTTATATTATAATTCCATGACACAAAAGAAATAAATAATTTTGCCTTGAAGTCTTTTGTTGCTAAAGTCTAGTATTGCAGCAGTTATTTTGATATAATTGTAAATTTGAAAGAAATAGTAAAAAATGAATATTTTGTTTCTAGATGGCTTGCTTCCTTACCATCTTCTTCTTAAGTATCTGTGTTTACTCAACTGTCTTCAGGATTCGTGTATTTAATTATTATTATTTAGCTTCGCACCATCAGACTGATGCATACAGTCTCCTTTTCAGTGGCATGTAAGTACACCATATATTTTGTGGGTGTATATATATTGTTTCTGGGACTGCCTCGTAAATAATAAATGAATTTTAAATCAATAGTGTTTCAGATATAACCCTTGATGATTAGATGGGTGCAACTTATTCAGCATTTCATCTTTAAAAGCCACCTCATATCTAGTTGTGATATTATTCTTTACATTTTATTTTATTAGGGGGGAAATTGCTTAAAAGCTGCTAACTATTAAATTTATACAGGTTATTCTGCCGTTTAACTCCACCACTGTGTCTGAATTTCTTGGGTTTGACTCACATGGATTCATCAATCTCTCACAAAAACACTCAGGCAACTGCATATACATCAGTAAGTATAGAGAGCATTTCTCTTGATGCAATATGGCTTAACAGTCTGAAAAACATTAATTATGAAATTAAATGTTTACTGTAAAAACATAATTTTTCATCTTGTTGCTTACTCAGTATTAAGAAGGATAGAATTAATTACTCCTGAGGGAATTCTGTGCCAAAAAAAATAAAAATTCTGTGCACAATATTTTAAAATTCTGCATATTTTATTTGTCTAGAGAGAGAGAGAGAGACACACACTCTGACACTCTGCAGTCTTACCTTCCCCCCCCAATATGGATTTGGTGGTGAGGCTGCACCCAACTCTAACACCGCGCAAGAGCTGGGCCTCCCCAGAAAGACTTCAGGGCCCTGCCCCTCTGTACCACACACACCAAGATAGCAAGCAAGAGGGACAGAGTCTTGCCTCCACTCCCAGCCCTGGCCCCCGATTTTGGTATGAGGTAGGCAGGCTCAGCCCAGCAGGATCAGTGTGTGGAGTAGCTTAGGGTGGGGGGATCCAGGTGTGGCGTAAGAGGGTTCTGTGTGGGGCAGTCTGGTTGTGGGCAGTTTGGTGGGGGTTCCGGGTGCGTGGGGAATCTGGATGCACAGGGATTCATTGGGGGTTTCTGGGTGCAGGAGGAATGGGACTTTGCAGGAGGTTCCATTGCAGTTACATAAGAACATAAGAATGGCCATACTGGGTCAGACCAAAGGTCCATCCAGCCCAGTATCCTGTCTACCAACAGTGGCCAATGCCAGGTGTCCCAGCGAGAGTGAACCTAACAGGTAATGATCAAGGGATCTCTCTCCTGCTATCCATCTCCACCCTCTGACAAACAGAGGCTAGAGACACCATTCCTTACCCGTCCTGGCTAACAGCCATTAATGGACTTAACCTCCATGAATTGATCCAGTTCTCTTTTAAACCCTGTTTATAGTCCTAGCTTTCACAACCTCCTCAGGCAAGGAGTTCCACAGGTTGACTGTGTGCTGTGTGAAGAACTTCCTTTTATTTGTTTTAAACCTGCTGCCCATTAATTTCATTTGGTGGCCCCTAGTTCTTATATTATGGGAACAAGTAAATAACTTTTTCCTTATTCACTTTCTCCACACTGATTATTTTATATACTTCTATCATATCCCCCCCCTTTAGTCTCATCTTTTCTAAGCTGAAAAGCCCTAGCCGCTTTAATCTCTCCTCATATGGGACCCGTTCCAAACCCCTAATCAGTTTAGTTGCCCTTCTCTGAACCTTTTCTAATGCCAGTATATCTTTTTTTTGAGATGAGGAGACCACATCTGTACGCAGTATTCAAGATGTGGACGTACCATGGATGTATATAACAGCAATAAGATAGTCTCTGTCTTATTCTCTGTCCCCTTTTTAATGATTCTTAACATCCTGTTTGCTTTTTTGACTGCTTCTGCACACTGCATGGATGTCTTCAGAGAACTATCTAGGATGACTCCAAGATCTCTTTCCTGATTAGTTGTAGCTAAATTAGCCCCCATCATATTGTATGTATAGTTGGGGTTATTTTTTCCAATGTGCATTACTTTACATTTACAAGTTGGTTGGGGTTCAGTGGTGGGGAGGGGTCTGGGTATGTGTGGCGTCTTGGGGTGGCCTGGGTGCTGGGGGAGTGGGCCTTGGTGGGTTGGGGCTCTGGGTGCAGCTGGTTGGGGCTCAGTGGGGTGGGGATCTGGGTACAGATGGCTCCTCAGGATGGTTCAGGGGCCGGGGGTACCATGCAGTGATTTACTTTTCTACCAGCTTCTCTAGGCGCCCCAAATGACGCACCCGCACTGCTCGGGAGAGGCATATGACCACTTTGCTTCCCTGCAGAAAAATGACTTCTGACAGGGAAGTTGCAAAAGAAATCTGGGGGGACTTAAATTCTGTGCACATGCAGTGACACAGAATTCCCCCAGGAGTAATATAAACTCTTTTCCAGTCTTATTCATTTGGCAAGGTCAAGATACTCATTGTCCCTTCTAATCATTATCACTGGCAGGCTTGTACTCAGTTTCACTCTCTGAACAGTGTGTGCTGTGCTGAGCTAAATGGGTACAACTTGTAACTTCCAAGTCATATTTGTTTTTGCACATGGACTCCAAATGTGTACATATCAGTAGCAAATGTTAGCCAAAAGGGCTCGTTCCCCCCGGAGCTTACCTAATTACACCAAGGAGGCACGGAAGACCAGGAAGACGAGTACCATTAGCTTTATTGATCGATCAGCTGAGCGGGTGTCCTCGTCTCGGCTAGTGCCCGAGAGAGAGACACCTTACATGGCCAGATGGGCCCACCTTTATACCCCGAAACAAACAACTTTGTTGATGTCTTATTTACGTTATTTGGCTAACCTTATGGACCCTGTAAATGTATCTATAGGGAATATTGGAGTACATAGAATACATATATCAATCAAAAAAGGAACAAGATATGCATAACTGTCACGGATACATCCATCATGATAAGGGTGCAGCTGTGCGGATACATTTATCATTGTAAGGAAGACATAAGATATCTCCTTTGACCTACTATACTAACTACTTTTGGCTTCACGCATGAGAAGGTGACCCATTAAGCGAACTACTTTTGGCCATAAGCATGAGAAGACAGCTGCACATATGTTACGCCAAGCGTGGGCCTGACTGATAAGCATGAACTAGTACAAACCAAGCATAAACTGATAATAGCTGACACAGGCTTTTTCTCTCTACTTGCATTTTAAGGCCTTGATTCTACTTATGCTAAGGGCCTAGTCTTGCTCACAGGCCTGTATTTGGCTTATTTTTCTAACACAAACATTAGTGGTTTGACATTGATTGAATTATCATTTTGGTGGTAGACTATAATCTTGAGGGCGTAGTTTGTTTGTTGATTTAGATTTAAGACAATATTTCTAACCATGGCTGTATGTGCTCTAAAATAATGACTCCTACACTAAATACAATTAAATCTCAGCTGCATTAAAATCAGTTCCACAGGAGCTCAGCCAGTCAGTGATCTCCCTACCCTCAGCTTCACCAGAGACCTTATCACACAGGTGTTTTCTTCTTGAATTTGTTTTGTTTTTGCAGCATGCCCAGAAAGTAGGGCTGTGTACTAATCACAGTTAACTCGCACAATTAACAAAAAAAATTAACTGTGATTAAAAAAATTAATCGTGATTAATCGCCTTGTTAAACAATAATACCAATAGAAATTTATTAAATATTTTTGGATGTTTTTCTACTTTTTTTAATGTATTGATTTCTATTACAACACAGAATAAAAAGTGTACAGTGCTCACTTATATTATCTTTATTACAAATATTTGCACTGTAAAAATGATAAAGAAATATTTTTCAATTCACCACATACAAGTACTGTAGTGCAATCTCTATTGTGAAAGTAATTTACAAATGTAGATTTTTTTGTTGTTACATAACTGCACTCAAAAACAAAACTGTAAAACATCAGAGCCTACAAGTCCACTCAATCCTACTTCTTGTTCGCTGTGAACAAACTTGGTTGTCTTAGCGAACATTTACGGGAGATACTGCTGCCTGCTTCTTATTTACAATGTCACCTGAAATTGAGAACAGGCGTTTGCATGGCACTTTTTTAGCTGGCTTTGCAAGGTATTTGTGTGCCCCTTCATGCTTCAACCACCATTCTGGAGGACATGCTTCCATGCTGATGATGCTCATTAAAAAAAATAGTGCATTAATTAAATTTGTGACTGAACTCCTTGGGTGAGAATTGTATGTCTCCTGTTCTGTTTTACTCGCATTCTGCCATGTATTTCATGTTATAGCCATCTCGGATGATGACCCAGCACATTTTCATTTTAAGAACACTTTTGCAGCAGATTTGACAAAATGCAAAGAAGGTATCAATGTGAGATTTCTAAAAATAGCTACAGCACTCGACCCAAGGTTTAAGAATCTGAAGTGCCTTTCAAAATCTGAGGGGGACAAGATGTGGAGCATGCTTTCAGAAGTCTTAAAAGAGCAACATTCCGATGCAGAAACTACAGAACCCAAACCACCAAAAAAGAAAATCAACCTTCTGCTTGTGGCATCTGACTCAGATGATGAAAATGAACATGTGTCGGTCCGCTGTGTTTTGGATTGTTATCGAGCAGAACCCATCATCAGCATGTATACATATTCTCTGGAATGGTGGTTGAAGCATCAAGGGACATGTGAATGTTTAGCGCATCTGGCACGTAAATATCTTGCGATGCCTGCTACAACAGGGCTATGAGAACGCCTGTTCTCACTTTCACATGACATTTTAAACAAGAAGTGGACAGCATTATCTCCTGCTTGTAATCAAACTTGTTTGAGCGATTTGACTGAAGTAGGACTGAGTGGACTTTTGTAGGCTCTAAAGTTTTACATTGTTTTATTTCTGAATGCAGTTATTTTTTTGTACATAATTCTACATTTTTAAGTTCAACTTTCATGATAAAGAAATTGCACTACAGTACTTGTATTAGGTGAAATGAAATATACTATTTCTTTTTACAATGCAAATATTTGTATTAAAAATAATATAAAGTGAACACCGTACACTTTGTATTCTGTGTTGTAATTGAAATCAATATATTTGAAAATGTAGAAAACATCCAAAAATATTTACACAAATGGTATTCTATTATTGTTTAACAGTGTAATTAATCGCAATTTAATTTTTTAATCGCTTGACAGCCCTAGCAGAAAGTCCATAAAATTTGGACTCTTTAGGGCAGAGATGGGGAGAGTGAAAGTTCCAGGGTCTTGGAGACCTCAGAGACCACCCTCTCTTTTATAATTAGCAGGATCCAGCTCAAGTGCCCCCTGCTGACTGCAGCTTTGGCAGTGTGACACAGGGAGAGAGTCAGTACTGTTAATTATTGATAACTCACTTTTCACTTGTCAACATTAATTACATAGATATGTATATAGACATAGATATTCATTACGTAGATATTTAGAGAACGGATAACTTATTGTATTGTAACTGGGCCCTATGAGTGAGACAGTGGTAAATTCTAGACAGAAACAAAGAGAATGAGTGCAACTGTCTTGTCTTTGTACTAATCAACACTTTTTTCTTTTCAGATAATGGGCTCCATGAGAGTGTTGTCTTTCATTGCAGATGGGTTTTATATATATTATCCCATGCTGGTTGTCATTCTCTGTATTGCTACTTACTTCAGGTGAGTAATTGACAGATCTGTAATCCTTTGCATTTATTATTTACTTAGCACTGATTTCAAAATATAAGACACTCCTCCCCACCCCCAGCTGCATCATCATGTTAACTCAAACAATTAAAGATGAGATTGTAGGTCAGTTTAGCATTTTACAATCTGCAGCTTTTAGATAGCAATACATTTTTTTAAAAATGCCTAAAAAGCTGAATGATTCAGTAAAATGTTGAAACATTCACCAGAGCTCAGCAGTCTGAAAGTGCAAAAGTTACATTAAAAAGTTTTTCACACTATGAATAAACTGTTAAATCTACTTAAAAACAAACAGATTCTCTCAATGAGCAAAGAACAACAGTTGTCACCATGGAGAGAGTGCAAAGATGGTTTCAGGCCTCCTGATTCCAGGGTAAGACCAGTCCCCCATAAAAGTTAGAGCAGCCTTCTCATCTGGTTGCCCATGACTCCATGAGGCTGGTTAGCAGCCAGGGGTCACTCGTATAAGGATACCCAGGACATGACTCCTGCACTGGAAGCCAGAAGGGAGTTTACATAGGCTCCTCTATAGTAACTCATCCTCATGACTTGTCATCTATGCAGAGGGGAATCCTTAATGTGTTTACAGTGGTATCGAAGATCTGACACAACAGTTATAATTTTAGTATTTGTGAGATTACTGCAAGCAGGTACATTTCTTGTTTTAAGTTATTTGCAGTAGTGATAGGAGGGAACACTTCTAATAAATTGTAAGCATGCTTCCATTTTGCTGTATTTCTGATTTAACATTATTGAAAGGACTTTTATGGGCTGATGCACGCCTTTCCTTCACACTCTGGGTCTAAGTACCTCCTTAGTGTTCTGAATTTTCAGCTTGCTTACTCAGCAAAATAAATGATTTCCTTTTTAAAATGTAGCTTGCCAATACGGTAAGCTCTTCTTCCTGAATTTTGGAGATAGCTAACTTTGCATGCTACAGCGCAGTTTGTCTCAGCTGATATTTTTATGAATTAAAACTGTTGTTATCCTTTTTGTTTTTACCAGCTTAGGAACTCGTTGTTTGAATCTGCTGGGGTTCCAACAGTTCATGGGAGACAATGAAATGACCTCTGACTTTATTGATGAAGGAAAGGAGTTAATCAGAAGAGGTAATATGGGTACAATAAATGTATCTAAAATGTTGTGATAAAACTGAATATTGTTTATGGCTTTTTAGTACTTAGTCCCAAAATCTAAAATTGCAAAGATCACTTTATAAACTAAATGTCCTATTGGTCTAAATCCTTCACCTCTCTCAGTTTGCACACTATAGGGCTTCATCAGTACGTGAAAGAGAGTCTAAGGAAACCTTAAATGCTGCAGGAACCAGCGTTTGTGATTCAGTAGGCAGTAGTCTTCTCTTGGAATCAGTACTGAACTAATGCCCCAACTTGGTGGTAAGGGGCAGTGTAGAAGTGAAGTTTTTCATATGAGATCACAATCTGAGATACCCTTTGAGGTATTTCAGGGCCATTGTGATTCTTAATTAGTTGAGATTTATAAAGCTGAAATCCTCAGCTGGAAGGTGCTATAGTAATGTGTCATCACTTTTTAATAAGTTACGTAAAGACTCTGTACATTAATCATAAAATATAAGATGAAGTTACTTGTACTCAATTTTTATTGGAAAGGTGCATGCACCACCACCCTTAAGCAATTATGGCACCATGCATTTTACAGAGAATCTCTTTTGAAAGGACCCTTAAATATCCCATCATTAAGTTTACAGAGCTGAATATTGTCGTTGTCCCATTAGTTCATTTTTACAACTGCCAGACCTTCAAACAAAAACAAAACCCTTGTGTATTTTAGGTAACATTTTAGTTTCTCTTTGACAGAGATCCTTCCATCTGGCACATCATTATTTTAGAATTGTTCATTCTTCTTCCCTGCCCCATCTGTTGATCTGCCATGTTATTAAATATTGGGAAAGCTCATATTAAGCTTCATTCAAATTTATCAAAAGTAGGGAAGTAGTTAATGTAAAACTTCAGTGTTTTTCCTCAGGTAGCCCCTTCTTCATGAAAAATGTATTGGTTTTGATTAAATTTAATCCCTTTAAGAGTATTGGTAAGAATTTTATTCCAGTGCCTTTTTTAATCCTTGCTGCTTTAACTGTTTATAATCACTGATGGTTTTTATTACTCTTTAGTTAAATAAAAATATCGTTCCTTTTCTAGAGAAAAGAAAACGGCAAAGGCAGGAAGAAGGTGAAAATAGAAGAAGGGTATGAGAATATTTTAGAAAGTATTGCACTAATTTTCTATGTACTGTATGTTGGTATGTATTACAACTTTCCTTTAGGATCTTGGTTTTCATTCCATTATAACACTGGTGTGGAATTTGGCATCTAAAGTCATAATCCCAGAAGAACTATGTCTATCCACTTCCAGTCAATTCATTATTGAAGTCTACAGGAAATTAATTATTACCCTGGTATGTTTTTCAAGCTCAAATACTATATAACTTCCTTTTTTAAATTCAAAATGAATTAAAAATAGAATCTGGTTTATTGCAAATCTTCAGCACTTAATTTTACATGTTTTCTTCATGTGTATATGTGTTACATTGTCACTGCACTTAAATTGACATGAAACATTTTGGTCTTACCAGACCATTTTCAATTAATGGTTCAGAAAGGTTGGGTGGTTTTTATTCTGCAGACTAGAACTGAAGATCTTGCTCTGTTGTAAATTGGTATATTGTCTTCAATAGAATTATGCCAATTTACACCAGCTCAGGATCTGGAACCACTAATCTGAATTTGAGTCATATTGAATGTAATTAAATAGTTTCCAATGGGTTTTAATAGAAACTAAATCAGATCCTGCCTCTCTTTTACATAAACCAGGGGTTCTCAAACTTCATTGCACCGCAACCCCCTTCTGAGAACAAAAATACTACACAACCCCAGGAGGGGGGAAACCAAAGCCCAGCGGCTTTAGCCCCAGGCAGGGGGCCTGTAACCTGAGCCCTACCACCCAGGGCTGAAATCCTCAGGCGTCAGCTTCAGACCTGGGCGGTGGGGCTCGTGCTTTGGCCCCGGTTGGTGGGGCTCAGGCTTCGGCTTTATCCCCAGAAAGTCTAATGCCAGCCCTGGCAACCCCATTAAAACAGGGTCACAACCCACTCTGGGGTCCCAACCCACAGTTTGAGAACCGCTGATGTAAACTCTAATATGAAAATATTAAAGTGACGAGAACTTTTACTGTAAGCATCCTATGACTGTGTGGCTGTTATATTATCCTACCAACAGGTGGAGGAAGGAACCAAAAAGTAACATCTCATTTCTACTGCATAGACTATAGAGATATTGAGCATATTTTGTACAAAGAGATTTAATACATAATTAGTATAACTATTATACTTACTTTTAAAAAACTATTGGGGGGAACACTCGCTAATAAAATATATTTTAGAATGAAAGGGCGCACATTTATTAAAAGTTTGTCAATTGAAGAAGGCACAGGCACGCAGTCTCACAGCATGTACTCAATAACACCTAATGTATAAACACCTATGTTACTGCTCCTCTAGTTTATTGTGTGAGGATGAATATCCCAAGGAAATGGATCTAGAATTTAGGAGGATTCCAGATATGATCCGAGTAAGTAACTTTGTTCATATAGCTGATGGGGTGTATTTTTTGTTTTTGTTTTTGGGTCAGGAATGGAAAGAGCGATATGGAAACAGCCGAGAAGATTCCACTAGAAATAGAAATGTTCACCCAGACCAAAAAGAATCTAGTTTCTCAGAGACCAATGCAAGCAGACGTAAGTAATACACTTTTTTTCTATACTTTCTTAAAACCTTCACTAGCATAATTATAAAAGTAATAATAATTTGTTTTCTGCTTATCATCTGGGCATGCTGAGTTTACTCCTTCTTGTGTCACGAAGCCATGCTGTTCACTCCAGGGGGGACAGTAGGTCTCCACGGGGCTGGCAATCTTTTTGACACTTCCTCTTTCCACTCCATGGGGGAGGTTCTGAGACTAGTCATAGATTCCTAGGTCAGTTATTGGACTCTCTGATTTGACCAGTAGTCCTTATGATTTGTGCAGTTGTTCTCAGCTGTGGGATTGACAACAAAGGACTTATCTGCACATATGGCTAAATCAGCACTGCTGCGATCGATGCAATAGTGTTGATTTGACTCGCTAAGTTGATGGAAGAGCACTTTCCCATCGACATCTGTATGCAAGCTCCCTGAGAAGCATAAGATAAATCAGCGGGAGAGCATCTTCCATCAACACAGACCAGCCCAAAGTGGATTGTTTTACTGTGTTCTGATAGGTAGGGATGCTTGCAATTTTTTAGAGTCTAAGATTTTAAAATCTCTAACCCTTCTAGTTGCCCAGATAATCTTTCAAATGTATGATGTCACAGTAATTAGACTTACGGAATATTAATTCAATATACTGAATATATAACCCATTATACAAACTCATAGTTTACATTTTTTATAATGTGTGAAACTACCAGTTATGTATTTCTTGAGGGAAAATAGTAAAATATTGGTCAAATTTTCAATGTGCAGGTAATTAGTTTTTATGCTTACTGGAGAGTTTTACCCATCCTTTTTTTTGTTCACTTGTACATGCAAAAATTCAGAAGTATGTTTTACTGTTTACCCAGGAGCTTCTCAGAGCTTAACACAAATAATGTTATGTTAATTCACGAAACAGAAAATACAGCTGACCCATCAATACAGTGAAACTGAGTATGCACAAAGTGGTATTAAATCAATAAAGTAAATATATTGAGTAGAGGGAAATTATTTCCCTATGTAACTATTTTCAGTTATAGTAATCTTATGTGTAACTATGATAGGTACAAATTTTGAGGAAGAAATGTGGTGGGTTATCATTTTTTTTTTTCCTCCCACCTGGAAATCCAATATTTATAGTGATTAACTGAAATTATTTTGATGACACCCAAATAATATGCAACATTCCAATATTATAATGGGAGGTGCACCAACTGGTATTGTCAAGACTGCATAACAGATTGCCTTTTAACACTTGTTCCCAGTCATTCATAACTTTTTGAAACTTTGGCTTTTGGGGTTTTTGTTTTTTTTTTCCTGGCATGATCTTTGCCCAAATGTTTGGTTTGGATTTGATTTGGCATTTGTTTTAAGAAACATAGTTTCAACCAATATTGTCTAACCACTTTTGAATCATGGTGCGGGAGGAATATATTTTTCCAATTACAAATGCTCATAATTTTAAACTCTGTGTCAAAATAGGCCTAATTGAAAAATGTCTTGGAGTTTTCTGGTGAAACTGGGTATAGATTTGGCAAAGTGTTTTCCCTTTTGAAAAATTGCAAGCTGGACATGCAGAGTGAGTGCATTTTTCACAGGGGTACTGGTTGGAACTGTGAGCATCCAACTTGGATTAGCCAAATATTGAATCTAGCTATAGTCAGGCTTACTTTTTGAATGACTTACAAGTAATGTGCATATTCTGTTTGTTTGTTAGAGAGAGAACAGTTATAAGACATAGGATTTTAAGATGTTTAATGATATTTGCTTATTCTATACTTTTAAAAAAAAAATATTCAGCCATGTCTAAGTATACCAGGTCAAATGGCAGGACCGAAAGGGATAGAATAGAACTCCTCCAAGATGCGGAACCTTTGGATTTTAATGCGGATTCAGTTAGTGATGATCCTCTTGATCATCCTCTTGACTCAGGAAGGTGAGGAATTTTCAGTTTTATCTAAATCAAGTGTTTGGACTTATTATTCCTTTGATCCATGGCAACTATATCCAGTTCACAGGCATATTATTGATAAACAGAATTCAGAATCTCCCCTAGTGTTTGTGTCTCAAGATGACTAGGGCAGTGTTTGAAACCACTTGAAAGTGCTGGTGATTCCCTCTCCATCTCCCAAATGCCTAGTGGGTAAAAGTTATTTATTTCAGTCAATATTTTTGACATATATGTAAAATAAATATATTGGATACATGTGAAAAATATATTTCATAGAGGCAAAAGTGAAGGAGTCCGCTTCTGTGAAATCCTGTAAAGAATTAAGGACATTGCATGGGCTGACTGTGGCTCAGCTGATTGTTTCCCACATTGCTGGTCATCTGTAATTCACAGATGGGGAAGCAAAAAAGGATAACTAATTGTGTTGGAGAAAATCAACAAGCAGAAGTGAAAAATATGTATACATGTAGCCATGCATTTTTACTGTTCATCATAGTTACTAAGTTAATGTGTATCAACTTTGCATAAATTCACATGAGGAGAAATTCTGGCACTATTGAAGTCAATGGCAAAACTCCCATTTTTTCAGGGTAGGATTTCATCCACAATGGGTACCTAACTATAATCTTGTAAATTACTAAATTTGTTTACAACCCTGTGACCAAAATTTTCAAAACTGTGTCCACACATTGCTTGAAGACATGGGGCAAAATTTTCAAAACTCTCTCTCTCTCTCTCTCTCTCTCTCTCTCTCTCTCTCTCTCTCATATAACGTGTAAGTGTGCTATTCGGTAGTAACTCATTAACTTGTACTCTCTAACCTAATGGTTCTCAACACGGCCTCCTGGGGATCTGCAAGCCCTTTCAAGGCGGCCGCAGGACCCCCCAGCTGAAGCCCCGGTTCCCGGTGCCCCCTACAGGGCTGAATCCTGGAGCCCCAAGCCCTGGTGCTTCCTGTGGGGCAGAAGCCCTGAGCCCATGGACAGAGTTGGGGACATGGAGGGCATTGCCCCTCCCCCCCAAGTGCAGCGCAAGAGCACGGCAGTGCCAGGGGGCAGCTCCACACTTCTCCCACCCCCACCCCCTGGCTAGGTCGGAGGTGGGAAGCCGGAGCCAGGCAGTGCGGGGCAGCTGCGGCTCTGGCTGGTGCCATGGAGCAGGCAACGGCAGCATTTCCTCCTCTCCTGCTGGTGCCCTAAGTTAATGCTGCTCTTCAGCTCCAGGCCCCCTTTGCTCCCGCAGAGGCAGCTGGTAAGAGCCCCCTGGGTGGGGAGACCTGACTCCATGCCTGGCAGACCGCTCGGGGAACAGGGACCGTAGGGGAGTCCTCCCAGCACACAGCCCCTTGCACCCCTCTCCCTGTACCCTGAGCTACCCCCTTGCCTGCACACAGCTCCTAGTACCCCTCTCCCTGCACCCACAGCCACCTCCTGTATGCACAGCCCCAGCTACCCCCTCCCTGCACCTTGAGCTATTCCCCGTCTGCACACAACCACTCCCTGTACCCTAAGCTGTTTTCAGACTTTTTGAGCTAAGCCCCCCACCTTTTAGTTATAATTTTTGTTTGCGCCCCTCTCCTCCCCCCAACCCAGACAGGCTGGGTGGCCTGCTGAGGTGAGTCAGGGGATGGAGGTGGTACTCCCTTGGGCCCCGTCATGTCGAGGTATCTCGAGCCCCACTGGCCCATGCCCCCCCAAAACAGAAGTCAAACTACCCTATGCCCAAGGCCCCTGCCTCGAGGGCCTCTTTCTCCTCCCCCACCCCCCAGGGCCCTGGAGTTTTTATATCATGTCAGAGTGGGTCTCAGAGAGGAAAAGGTTGAGAACCCCTTTTCTAACCCATGCATCATATAATTTACACACACATAATTCCTGCACTTGTCAAATGAACACAGGACATTATATAATGCATTATTTCTGCTGCTTTAATGTGTGTTTTCACTTACTTGCTAAACCTGTAAAATTCAGTAATTTTCAATGGATCTAGCAGCCAGAATGAACTAGACTCTAACACACTTGTTTTAAAACTTAACCAATTCTGTCTAAGCAGTAAAAAAATTTTCTCACACCAGTGTAAATCAGGAGTAATTCCATTGAAACCCCACTGGTTAAAACCAATGTCAGGGTAGAACCAAGCCCTAAGTCTTTTCCACGGCAACAGTTTAAAGTATCTTAAAACATGTAGAACAGTGCTAGAAGGGCAAGTCCCTGCTTTGGGTCTGGTCAGAATTATTAGAGAGAGAAAAACACAGTTGTGATGATCTTTTGAATATATTTGTGTTTTTAAGTCTTCATATATTTGGCTACCAATTTGGGGAAACATTCTTTTTCCCTCAAAAGCTGCTATTCACCTTTTAATGGTGTTGGGTGGTGCTATTTCACTGGATATTGTGTAGACTTTTTTGCTGCTCATCCAACCTGAAAACTTTCAGATACCAATAAGTGGGTTTTTTTTCCTTACAATTTAACAAAAATATAATATAGTCTTTGGTTTGTTCATGGCTAATGAGAAAGGTAGTTTAGAAAAAAGACCTCCTCAAATATGTTTAAATGTTCTCTTGGTCACATGATATTTAAAAGATTTAATTTCAGATAGCTAACTGCCATGTATAAAATTCTTATGCAGATGTTTGTTAGATTACTAGAATTTCAATTTTAGTGTAATTTTATTGTACAGATTTTAATGCATTTATTTTATTATATATAAGTGAATAAAGTACATTGGGATCATTCAGGATGAAAATCACTGTAAATGTAAGTTATTCTGCAGTTTAGATATTTCATGCGGCAAAATGGGCAGAATAGATTTCTTTTTAATAGACACTAGATGTGACGTTGCTTCAGTATGTTACTGATGTTTTCTTTCTTTCCTCTTCTGTGTGTTCTTATACGATTTCTTTATGTATGTCCTACAGGTATCAGCCTGGTGGAAGGTATTTATCAATGTCACGAAGCCGAATATTTGATGATGTCTGATCCCTTCATAGCTTATGAAAACTTAATAGAAATCAAAGTCTGCTACTCATTATTTGAAAAACACTGTAACATTTCTGAACCAAAAAAGACCTTTTTCTTTAATAAAAAAATTGTGGAAAATAAAGGAACAATAATAGTTAGAAATGCACCTTGTATAATAACTTACTTACCGTGGGCTAGAGAATACACCTCTACTCCAATATAACACAGTCCTCGGGAGCCAAAAATTCTCACCACCTTATAGGTGAGACCGCATTATATCAGGTTCGGTCCAGCTCCCCTGGTGGGGATTTAAAGGGCCCAGTGCTCCAGCTGCTGCGGGGAGCCATGGTCCTTTAAAATCACCGCTGGAGCTCTGGCAGCGGGGCTCGGGCGGTGATTTAAAGGGCCTGGGGCTCCACACGAATTCAGATATAACACAGTAAAGCAGCGGGGCTCAGGTGGCCCTTAAAAGGGACAGGGGCTCCCTGCTGCTTTACCGCATTATATCCGAATTCGTGTTATATCGGGTCGCTTTCTATCGGGGTAGAGCTGTATTTGTATTAACAGGCATGGTTACACAGGGTGGGGTGGGTTTTGTTTTGTTCTTGGGGAGGCAATAAAATAATTTTAAAAACCCTCGTTTAGTTAGCTAAAGGTAAACCTAGACTAAACATGCAAATAGGGCTCAAATTGAACTATAACTTAAGGTTTGGGGATGGATTTTTTTTGTTTTGTTTTTAGTTTTGGAAGGAATTTTTTTTAAAAGATGATCTTAGAAATATAATGTAGTTTTTAGTCATCCTAAGTGAAAAGTTAAATTAAGTACTGTATTACACACTGTTATTAAACATCTTGTGATTTGAATTTTGCGCCTGAACCAGAGTCCACTGAAGTGAAAAGTCTTCCATTGACTTCAGTGGCCTTTGCATCAGGCCCTTTGTGAGTAGAAGGGATCAAATGGCAATTCTGTATACATGCGCTGGCATAAAATGTGGAAGGCTTACACATCAGTCATAGAATCTGGAATTTTTTCTTTCAATATTAAATGCAGTTAAATGGTAGCATGTATAATTAAGATTAAATATAAACATAACTTTTTGCTATCATTGTCATTCAAGCATGTGTGCAATGACAGGAATGCATCTGATGGCTGTTTAAGAAGACTTTTTACAGTAGTAGCAGTTGAAAATCTTGGTGTAAGAGAAATTTTAATGTGAAATTTATCAGTTTTAAATTATAATGTTACAGTTTTTCACAAACGTCTAGCACAGTGTAAAACTCCTGGAGCTTTCCATTTGAAGACGTGAACTATGTAGCATGAATCATTATTGCTAAATGCTTTTGACATCACAACTGCACTGCACCAAGGTATCTGTGTTTTTAAGGTACCTATATTTTGCAATAAGTAGGCTCTTCATTGCAAAAAGAAGTGCTTATTCATGCAAATAAACACCATAAAAATGCCAGTGAATAACAGTGGAAAAAATGCTATCATGCAAATGATTTTTTGGGGGAAATATGCTCAACTTAAATTTTGCTTTGTTTGCAATTTTCAGCCAAAGTTAGGTTATAAGTTGACATTTTTTAATCATTTAGGAGTTTTCTCTTTGCAAAATTATGGTGAAAGCTGAAGCATTAGATCTCATAACTATTTTTCTTTTTCATACTTGAAAGATAGGCAACTCCTAAAACATCTAGAAATGGGATTACACTGAAAATTAGGTTTTCATGGATGAGGTGTTCCATTTAGTAATGGTCTGTTTTCTAAAATCTGTGTTAATGTGATTCTAACCTGCTTTAATGAATAATAATTCAGAAGTTCAGAAAATAATGCTACTTGTAGTGTATTCTCTGCTTATTTACAATGATTTGAGTAACTATTTTGAAGGATAGTGAAATTCTGGTCCACTTCTATAGAACCCATTACATAAATAAATAGACATATAATAGCAGATTAACTCTGAATCATTTCTTTAGATACATGTACTGTTCCTACTGAAATCAGTGGGAACCTCATTTGCATCCAAGTGCATAAATTATCTCTTAAAAGTGTGCCTGGGAGAATTTTTTTCAAAAAGTGTTCTGGAGTTTGGGGAGTTCCTGCTCCTGTGTGTGTGGTTTTTTTTTTTTAACTTTAGAAATCCAGGTCTTGTGTTCCCTGGAAGACTGGTGCTGTCATTAGTTCTCCAATGATCAAAGACTAAAGCTGAACAATTGAGAGTAAAGAATTTTTTTATTGTCGGTCTTTATGTTAACACCTGTTTAACTCCAATAACAAACATTTTGGAGAAAGGATCTTTATTAAATTCTCTCTATCCCTCCTCTTCAAAGTATGATTACTGAAAATACACAGGCTCTTTGGCGCATTCTCCTCCTCCTTAAGTCTTCCAGCAAAACCATGTGAGACTAGATTTGGCATTCCTATTTTTAAAACAATAATACCTAAAGACCTGAAGGCTTGTTTTTAAACTTCATAAAGAAGCCCTCCTCTCCCCCCCCCCCCAAAAGCACAAGCTCTTTATTAATGCATTACAAGTCACATTGAAGGGGATCTATTCTTAGTTCCACTGCTTTTAAGGGGGGAGAGATTGAGAATAAACTTCATAGAAGGAATACTGGATACTCATGAAGAGCCTGATCCAGATGTCAATGTGCAAATAGAACCTAGCCCTAATGAGAGCTGCTCTTGCAATCATTTAAGTCAATGGAAGTTTTCTTTGACTTCAGTGTGAGCATGGTCAGACCCTTATTATAAGAACATTAACTAGACCCCATGTCTGGATTCCCACTGATAATTTTCAAAGGAGAGCATAAGCATTTAGCCAGGTGACTCTAATGTTAATGGGACTCCAGTGACTAAAACAAAATTCCACGTTGGGGTTTATAACCCCCTAACTGTGGTGGGAATTTCCTAGGTTTTGTTGTCTGCTCCACGTGATGGTGCAATGACCTGATTGTCTAGGGATTGTCCATAAAGCATAGGAGTAGTTGCATCACTGATAGGATGTTTTGTATTAAAATGTTGCTTTCAGAGTTTCACTAGGTTTTGATTGTTAGCTAGATGATTGGGGTGAGATTCTGATACCACTGAAGATAATGGCAAAACTCGCATTGACTTTTAAAACCAACAGTTGGATTTTTAATAAACATCCTTGTACTAATTAATTTACACTCAGTTTGAAAAAGAATCCTGTATGGTTTCCGTGAATGTAAACCTGGAAGATATATCAGTGTTACCATTTTGTGAGAGGACACAATTGTGTAAATACATACTGTTTACTGATAGAGTAATTTATTTTACTTGGTAAATCTCAAAAATATGTATATATTATGTTCCTGTGCCACTAACACTCAAAATTAGAAAGTCCAAAAATAATTGCATTGTAAACTGTACTGTGATTTGGGAGTCTGAACAATAACATGTATTTATGCTGCCACTACATAAACATACTTATATGCAACTAAAGAGTATGTAAATCATATTTTCTTATAAACTAAAATATCACTATATTAAATTACAAGTAATATACACTTCCTATCTTGCATCATGTTTTTCACACGGTTTGATTTATAATTGTGAAATATGCCAAAAAAGTAGCAAGTTAAATAAAAACTATGTTTGGATGCTGTCATGTCAGTGATATACTAGAAAACCCATGCAAATTTTTGAATATTTTTTTTAAAAATCAGAATGCACAACATAACTGCACTAATAATCCAGAAGTGTTGTGTTTTGTTTTGTTTTTTTAAAGTATGGGTAGAGAAACTGTTACACCTAATTAAACTTAATGTCTTTGCTAGACTTGCAGATCTATACTATCAGACGTTTAAAAATGTGTGTAGAAATAGCTACATTCTGAAATGAGTTCTGTGCACTTTACTTATATTGGGTCTGGCTTGTAACATTCAAATGTAGGGAATCGTTTAACAATTTGGGGAGGAACTATAGAACTTTGTTTTTACTGTATATTAATACTAATATCTAATGTTGGGGCTGCGAAGATGTAACATGTTATCCCTGAGGTACGATCTTAAAGTGCTAAGGAAAAAGCCCTTTTGAAACAAACCTTATACTGCTGTAATTCACACTACTGAAGAATTCTTAATGTCTCCTGCATTTGTGTTTAATCAAATAGACATGTAAATTTAAGTAGCTATGATTACAGTAATAAGAGGACTGGAGAAAAGCTGCTATTTTTTTCACTATTTATGTTCTTACTATTGCAAAACATGGCCCTAACAATTGTTTGTACAACTGAAGGTGTAATAATTGTGTTTTTCTACTCCAATTCAGTGTAATTATGGTAACTTGTACTTTTATTAAATTAAATCTGGAATATTGTAGCTGTTCCATGAGAACAAGTGAAGGTTTCCTGTTCTTTTCTTTCACTATCACTGTTAATTACTTGAGACCTAACGTGCACTTAAAATATTAGAGATCATTTTATGAAGTAATGATTTTTATGAAGCTTATGAAAGTAGTTCTCATTGATATATCATTTCATTATAATGAATGAATCAATCTTAACTGTTAACAAAAAAACACCAGTTTTGATGCTCTGTATATTCGGTGTCCTAGCATTTAATTTTTCTAAAATGCAAGAAAGTCATTGCAATTTTTACAGAATATCTTTTTGTAAATAATAGCTTGTAACATTTTGATTGAGATTTCTAAATCCCCTTTCTCTAATGTGCTGTGGAGGGATATCTACTGCCCATACTACTTGTGCCTCTAGCAGATTAGTCTAATCTGAAGTTGAGACACTCCTACATTTCTTCATTCCCTTAATATGGACCAACGATTACCAACAAAACAGTTACACTTTGAACCAAACCTTCACTCTACTGTATTAATGAACTGTTGGTATGAATTATGCTGTATTACATCCAGTAACTTTTGTTTCAGTTATAAAGCAAGATTAGCGAGTTTATTCTTTGTAACCTTCTAATGTAATAGGATGTGCGCCTCACCACGTTAATGTGTCTGTCTAGATTGTAACATGTAAGCAATGCCAATTTTCAACTTTTGGTTATTACTTTATGGCTATGTCTTACTAGATGACATACTCATATGAAATGTAGTAACTGGAGAATGGTGTCTCAGAATTTTTCTCTCTCAAAACTCTTACTTGAATACTTTCATTCCTATAGACCAGCTGTTCTCAAACTGTGAGTCGGGACCCCAAAAGTGGGTCGTGACCCCATTTTAATGGGGTCGCCTGGACTGGCATTAGACTTGCTGGGCCCAAGGGCGTCAGCCTTGGTGGCGGGGCTCAGGCTTTGGCTTCAGCCCTAGGCTCTGGAGCTCAAGTTATAGGCCCCCCCGTCCAGGGCTGAAGCTTTTGGGCTTCAGCTTTGGCCCCATCACTTGGGGCGGTGGGGCTCAGGCTTTGCCCCCCTACCTCCCGCCCAGGGCGGTGGGGCTCGGGTGTGCTCAGGCTTCGGTCACCCTCTCCTGGGATCTGTAGTATTTTTTGGTGTCAGAAGTGGGTCACAGTGCAATGATGTTTGAGAACCCCTGCTATAGATATAAGTGGAAGGGCAGGGAATTAATTTATTTCTGTTGGTACAACTTCAGTAATTGCAGACCTTATTCCATTTTCAAATATGTATCAAGAATAGGCTGTAGGAGTGCTGCTTATGAATAGACTAGCTTTTTGCCTTATGATACAAGTATAAGTGTGCATAATTTCACGCTGTGTTGTTTTGACCCTCATTGAATTGCAGTTGTTTTTGTGTAGTGTTCTAAATTATTGATGTACTGGATATATTTTTTAATTGTCTGTTTGAATATCTAGTGAAATAAAATTGCTTGCGTGAAATAAAATGCATTTCTCAATACTACTTGTATGTGCTTTATACATTCAGACTTGCTCTAGAAATGCTTTTGTTACTAATCTTTTTCAGTTAATTTTCTTTCTCCAATTAATAATTGTGAATTGATTTAATTGAGAGTATAACCTTACTTTGTTGTTTTTTAACTTCCTTCCAATAGCAGACTAATATTAAACTTACAGGATTTGTATGTACTCATCACACATTTTAAGAGGGGAAGGATACTTTTTGCAATAGTTTACAAAGGTATTCTGAAAAAGAACAGTGATACATTCGGTTTGTTTTGTTTTTTCCTGCAGCCAAACTCGTTAAACATAGGAATAAATTGTGTTACTTCCCATCTTCATTGGGAAGCTTTATCTTCCACACTATGATCTTTAAGCTTCTGAAGTATGAAGCTTCCCTTGTAGTCCATCCAAAGTGCACTATTAAAGATTGTGATCTGAACCTCCTGCTTTTTGCAGCCCAGCATCTCCCATGATTCTGATGTATAGTAGGCTGCTTCCTTCCTCTCTGCAGTTCCAGAGGCATTGTGATGTAGTCTCTGCTGGCCATGCCCCCTTTTCTGGTTTTTCACCAGAATTTCTACCTCCATGGCAGCATGTAGTGGCTGTTTTGCTTTGCTCCTCACCATTTCCTTTGTCAACTTTACTTTTTCAATTCATTTTTCAAGGAATAACATGCAACTTTATAATGCTTGTTCCTCTTCTCCTCTTCGTCTTCCCTGGGTCAGATAATTGGTAGAATGATTGTTTCAGCCACCCAGATCCACCACTGTAGCAACCTCCTCTCTTGGACTCCTCAAACAATGGCAGAGCATACAAGCAGGAACCTGGCAAAGTTTATGCAGCATCTCCCTATGTGAAACAATATTTACAGGTTCTACAAGAGTAAAATTATGCCCTCCCTGTTCACAACAAGCCAGACTGACATATTGAATATCCCACTTGCCCTGAGGAGCCACAACTCCAATGCAGAAAAGCCCAATCAGGAGCTTCCCAGACTTTCAGGAGGAAAGTATAAGGATTAGGCTGTTAAGACAGTAAGTCCTACAGAAGACCTGGGCTGTAAAGGAAAAAACTCTTAAGCGATCCAAAGTCCCTCCCAGAACTGATGGTCCTCAGCTCCCTGGGGAAAGAGGCAGGACTCCTACACATCTCTTCCTTAGATGTTTCGCAGAATTCTTAAAAAGAGACTGTCTCACAAGCAGTGGAAATGGGACCCAGAAAGTTAGTACGCAGAGGAAGACCTCTCTAGAAGGCTCAAGGCTCTCAATGAAAAGGATCATGAGAGACTGTGCCCTGCCCATAGCATTGCAGGGATCCCTGTAAAACAGGCAAAAAGAGCCAAAACACCCTGGAAGCACAAAAAGGGAAAGAAGATATAAAAAATCTAAGAAATATTTGTACACACTCTCCTCTATTGAGGAGGGAGAATTTCCTGATTCAGACTCTGAGCAGGTCAAGGAGTCAAAAACGAAGGTTTCCTCCTCCTATACTATGTGTAGGAAAATTGTATCTACCATATATATCTAACCAGATGAGATATTAGATGAGATGCCTAAGAGCAAATACCCACCAGTCTAATTCTAGCTTGAGATGGCAGTTCTGCTGTACTCTTCCCTTATAGATGTAATCAGGGATGAATGGGAATACCCTAATGAGGGAAAGAGTGTAAGCAGTCACACACTTAAATACTATAAGATGCAAGAACCAAAAAACGCCATCACAGAAATATTGAATGTTGATGCTGTGGTGGTGGTAAAGGATATGATGATCCCATCAAAGGAGATGGAGGTTAACTTTAGGAGGAATTTTGAGGCTTCCTTGGCCACTGAGAGTATTCCGGGTCACTACCTGCTTTTCAACAGCTGCAGTGTCTTCTACAACATGCACCCTCCAAACCCACCGGTACTCCTGACAGGTCAATCTATTGGGGTGGAGGTGGGGGGGAGCACATTGAATCACAGAAATGTAGAACTGGAAGAGACCTTGAGAAGCCATCAAGTCCAGCCTCTTGTACTAAGGCATTACCGAGTAAACCTAGACCATCCCTGACAGGTGTTTGTCCATCCCATTCTTAAAAACTCCAATGTTGTGGATTCCACAACCTCCTTGGAAGCCTATTCCAATACTTAACTACCCTACTTTTCTTAATCTCTAACCTAAATTTCCCTTGTTGCAGATTAAGCCCATTACTACTTTTCCTGCCTTAGTGAACATGGAGAACAATTGATCATGTCCTCTTTTTACCAACCCTTAACATATTTGAAGATTGTTGCCAAGTTCCCCCATAGTCATCTCTTCTCAAGTGTAATCATGTCTAGTTCTTTAACTTTTCTCCATAAATCAGATTTTCTAAACATTTTATCATTTTTGTTGCTGTACTCTGGACTCTCTCCAATTTGTCCATATCTTTCCTAAATTGTGGTGTCCAGAAGTGGACACAGTATTCTAGCTGAGGCCTTGATAGTGATGAGTAGAGCAGGACAAATACCTCTTGTCTTACATACAAGACTCCTCTTAATGCACCCCAGAACTGTATTAGCTTTTTTGCAGCTGCGTCATATTGATGATGACTTATTCAGTTGGTGATCCACTGTAATCCCCAGATCCTTTTTGGCAGTACTACCATCCCAATGTATTAGTTATTCCCCTTATATTAGTTGTGCATTTGATTGTGCAATTGTGTATTTAATTCCTGGTCAGCTACTGCCAAATTATCACAGTAGAAGTCATGGGACAGCCATCTGTACCCTCTTTCAAATGTAGATGCTTAAATACAATACAATCCCTGCAACTGTTCAACTTAATCAAAGTTTGAAAGTCAAATAAGTGACTCAAATTAGAAAAAGAGCATAATCCTAAGTAAACAGCAACAACCCTGGGACCTGCTTCTGTATTCCCTATGCACCCAAAACTCCCATAGGCTTGGGAGATTTGCCTGAATGAGACTGCTGGAGTTATGTACTGTTTATGTTGTAGTCACAACCTAAGGTCCCAAAATGATCATGGTCTCATTTTACTCGGTGCTATAGAAACACACAAAGATAAGGTCCCTGTCCTAAAGAAATCTCAACAGGCAGCAGTTAATCTGATGAGAAATCACTGAGCCAGCAACTCAACTTTTCTAGCGGCCTTGCCTCAGAGAACAGGACAAGGACCCCATTGTGATTCTGAGAGTTACACTCTGCTCCCCCGGTTTTGCCAGCCTTTTTTTGTGGTGTAGCTTGTTTCTTCCTCTGCACCGCTCTTCTTCATACGAGTAGGATAAGCAGCTGCTTTCCCTCCTTCTGTGCAGTGTTTGCTGTGGGGAGTGCACAGCTGAGCTCACAATTGAGCCCTAAGGGACAGGTTCATCATCATGGCCAGCATCAAACTTCAGAGATCAGTTCACAAACACTGGGGTGCTACAACATTGTGATATACTCACCTCTTGCACGGAAAGCTCAAAATTGGAACACAGGTCATGGCAAGTAAAACAAGGTAAATACTTTTTCATACTGTGTGTCATTGTTGAGTCTGCCTGTTTTGCCTGTTAATCACTGAGACTTCTGTATTTGTTTTGAAATCATTTTGGCTCATTTTTAAGTTGCAGGCTCAGAAGCTACCCTCCATTCAACTGTATATGTCCCCTTTTAACTTCTCAGAAGTCACCTGGGATAGGAAGGATTCGGGTTCCAGTCATGCAGCATTGTTCATGCACTTTCAGAATCCCATTTACCAAAGAAATAGCCTCTCCAGAGAATATCATCCGTCGCTAAGGGCTCAATCCTGCAAGGTCCACTCTGGGTCCAGTCAGCAAAGCACTCACATTCTTCACTTTAAGCCAGATGAGTAGGCCCATTGAAGTCAATGAGAATACCAACATGATTAAAGTTAAGCAAGTCTTTAAGTTCTTTTGATCATAGAATGTCAGGGTTGGAAGGGACCTCAGGAGGTCATCTAGTCCTACCACCTGCTCAAAGCAGGAGCAAACCCCAGGCAGATTTTTGTCCCAGATCCCTAAATGCCCACCTCAAGTATTGAACACACAACCCTGGGTTTAGTAGGCCAGTGTTCAAACCACTGAGCTATCCTTCCCCCTAAAGCTGGAGTGCTCAGCACCTTGTAGGATCAAGCCCTAAGTGATGTCTTAAAAGAAGGAACATAAATTATAAGAGAGTGAATTTAAAACCAAACAAACATGCAGCTAGTTTTGTTTTTTCATCAAATGTTTATTACATTATTCCATTACAGTTAGGTCATACAGAGTGCTTGGATTATCCAGGAAATGTATCATTTCCCTCAGTTTCCTTCAGGCAAGTGAGTCATGTCTGCTAACAGCTGCTTCTCATTTTTGAAATGACGGTGTTAACCAAATATGCAATGTTTCAAATTATGTTTGTTTCTGTTTCCCTGAACTGCGGATCCTGAAGACAGCAGTTCTTACGAGCTTAACACAAAGGTAAATAACCCCCAGGACATACCCTGACAGGAACAACAAAACATCCAGTAAGTATTGCTGATACCAGGACTGCTGAAAGGCATAAGGCTGGAGGTGAGCTCCTCCCCTTGCCTGGAGGACCTGCTCTATCCATCGTCCCAGGCGTTGATCTGGCGGGAGCTGGTGGGAGTGATGAATTGTGCTCAGAGACATCACTGCAGATTTATACCTGTGTGAAGAGATTAAAATGCAGAGACTTGTGGTTATTAAATGATCATAGTTGAAAGCATGGCCAAATGAAGTTCTAAGCTATTGCTCCTGGGCAGGGTTAAATTAAAGCAACCTGGGGCCCTTCATGGCTTCGCTTTGGCTCTCCTTGGGGTGGTAGCTGAATGGGGCAATTCACAGCTCTTGGACCAAGGGGTCATGCCTGTCTGAGTTTGCAGTTATGTTTTGTAGGTTCACTTTTCATCTATAAGGCCATGTCTATGCTAAAAAGTTAGGTAGATCTAGCTACATCGCTTAGGGGTTTGAAAAACTCATGTTCCTGAGTGACGTAGTTAAGCCAACCTAACTCCTGGGGTAGACAGCACTAGGTAGACACAAGCATTCTTCTGTCTTCCTGGAAGAACCACACCCATCGCTGTAGTGAGTGTCTACACTGAACCGCTACAGCAGCAGAGCTGCAGCACTTTTAGTGAAGACATAGCCTTGGCATTAGAAACATAATTTAATGAACAAATTAAATCTGCAATTCTGATCTCATCATGGAACTCCAGGCGTGGGGCCCCAGGCAAAGGTTTGTAATGTCTGTGCCTTAATCTAGACCTGCACAAGGCACTTTAGTCATTGTGAATATATATATATTTATTCTTTTTAACTTTAATGTTAAAAACATGTATAGAAAATCTGATGTAAAGGATCATCATCTAATAACCCACTGACCTCATTTCTCACAACATTTGCTTTCAAAACATGTGATTTTTGAGGCTGTCTTTAACTCTATCCTTGAATGATCCAGTTTTGAAGGGGCATAGATACCCAATAATGCGCAGCGAAAATAATAACCAATATGTGCAATGAAAACAAAACTAAAAGCCCTGAAACTGGGGCACAGCTTTTGAATATCTAAATTGTTCCAGAAACAAATATGTGACACGTAATAACGTCACTGGCTACAGCTGTGTACTATGGGCCCAATCCTGTGAGGTACTGACTCCTAATAACTTCCCATTGACATCAACTGTAGTTTTGGCTGCTCAGAACCTCAAACTTAAATCCATACATATATCTGATATTTTTGGCACTGACTTCAGTGGGAGTGGGAAGGGGCCATAAATCAGCCTTCACCCTGTTCCCATTTAAATCAATGGTAAAATTTCCGGCCTTAAGTACAATAGGAAAATTCAGATCCATAACTTTCTCTTGCTGCAGCTCCATTGGTGGTAGCAAGGGTGGAACCTGTAGTTAGGATTAAAGTACAGAGGAGTCAGTAGAGCAGAGTTTTCCTGTCTTTTCTCCTCCATCTAAGGAAGCAGTGTTTTCCCACAACTCTTCCCCCCTCCTTGGATGGAGAGGTGAGATCTCCCCCATCCTGTTTAGATCTACTTTAATAACTGCCTGTAGGAGTAGACCATATGATGACAAAAGTGCCTGCACCTTGTCTACACTACACTGCTGCTTTTGTTAACAATAGTGGAGAATTGTGGATCCAAACTATGCCAATGTAGACCTCATACCACTGATTTCACAGGGAACAGGATCAAGGCTTAACTACTGACAGGAACATACCTTTTGTCTTCTATAACTTGCTTCATTGTGCGAGTGAATTTGTCAGCTTTCAGCTGGTCTATTCGGAGAGCAATGCCCATATTTTTGGCCTCCACTCAGACCATGTTGTTATGCTGGTCTCCAAAAAGGGGTATTCCCACAACAGGGACCCCATGATAGATAGATTCCATCAAACTTTTCAGTCCCCCGTGGGTAACAAGCAGACGAGCCATAGGATGTCCTGGCCCAAACCAACAAAACATTGTCAGCGGATTAAATTTCACAGTGTTTGTGCAGGATTTAAAAGTAATAATTCTTTTGATTTCTATTCATACATGTGTAGAATGTGTAGCTTTATAACTATTTATTACTTGTAGTATAATAGTGACCAGAGGCCCCAATCAAGATCAGGGCCTTATTGTGCTAGTGTAACATTGATACACCCTGGTCGTTGGTGGGCAGGATTGAACCTGGGACTTCTGGAGCTCAGTGTATGAGTCCCTCCTGCTTGAGCTAAAAGCCTTATGGCCCTTAGCTAAGGCTTTAGAGCAGACTCATTAATCTCTAAGTAGTCTTGGTGCGACTTGATGGGACAGAGCACCACACCCAGGAGGTGTGTGGGTTACACTGGGTACTGTAAAAACACAGTACGAGACAATCCCCTACCTTGAAGAATTAATAATCTAAATAGACAAGACAGTCAAATGGTGGCAGGGGACAGATAGAGGAACAATAATAGATAACTGACCGTTTGGGAAATCTGTCTCTGTAAAACTTGTGAACTCTAGTTAGATTTTTATGAACTTTGTATCATTATGCCTCAGTGAATATTGAATCAGCCCTTTGTCGACAGGGACTGTCACCCACAGATAGAGAGCTGTTACAGGAACATCCAGGCTCATTAATATTTGAATAGGTCTACCTTGGCCATACAGTGAGTTGGCTATAAGGAGTAGCTGAAAGGCAATAAAGTAATTTTTTCCATTCTGGACTTGAGTTGAGAAGTAACCAAAAAATGGATCACCTGAGGGCTCACCTTGGTAACATGATGGGACTTTGAGGCTGACCAGGAGGGTCACCTGACAGAAGGGACAGGAAAGTTATAGAAGGACAAGGTCTATTCAGGGCTAGTTTACACTGGCAGCACTTTAACATGCCTTGTGTGGTTGCAGCGCTCAGTGAGGGGCATAGCTCCCAGCACTGGGAGCACAGCTACCAGCGCTGGGGCACTGTTTACACTGGCGCTTTACAGCGCTGCAACTTGCTGTGCTCAGGGAGGTGTTTTTTCACACCCCTGAGCGAGAAAGTTGCAACGCTGTTAATTGCCAGTGTAGACAAGCCCTTAGTAGTGCACACTCTCACTGACCAGAACAAGAAAACAAGACTCAACAGGAGGAAGGAAAGAGGAGAGAAGGGTCTTGGGACCCTGAAAGGACTGATCAAAACCCAAAAGGGTCTTGGGCAGGTGAGAACACTGAAGGCATGTTTTTTGTGTGCAGGTTTTGTTGTGTTTCTGCCTGGATCTGCAAGTCTGTGTTTTTGTATGAGTAAAACGTAGAGCATGTTTAAGAGCTTACTTTTCAAAGCCTCTGAGTTCCTTGCTTGACTTCTCACATGTCCCCAAATGGGGTAAATTGTAAACTGGAATGTCCATCTGGGTGGAGCTCTAGGGAAGGTGGGTTTCAGCTACTGGAGAGACTTGAGTGCTTCAGCACCGGTCTCGGGGATTTGCTTTATATAATGAAGAAGATCTACCAGCTCCTTGTACTGGATGTTTTATCCTGTTACATGCACTAAGTTGGAGGGAAAGATATTGCAATAGATCTTAGATACTTTCACATGAGCTGATATGTTGTAAGAGTGACCACCTCTGTGAGGGAACTATGCAGATAGAAAGTGTAAATGCGAGTACTGAATGTGTGTGGGGGGTGAGATCCTAATCACAGTTCCAAGTGGAGAACAGACAATTTAAATTGTATATGCACAACCAAACCTGCACTCACATGGATTATCACAGGATACATATGTAACTTTGACAGATCCCAGTTGTCAGCAGGCAGGATCAAACCTGGGATCTCTGAAGCTTAGTGCATGAGCCAAAAACCAGCAGCTGTTAGCTAAGGCTGTAGAGCAGACTCATTTGATCTCTCTCTTTAAATGGTCTTGGTGCCACTGGATGGGACAGAACACCACACCCACAAGGTGTGTGCGTTACACATAGATCTGCTCATTCCCTGTTTAACCCTTCTGAGCCTTACAAGTTATGAGTCTGGTCCTGCTCTCATTGAAGTGAATAGGACTTTTGCCTTTAGCCTAATCCTGCCCTATGAAGGCTATCTGTATCAATGGATATTCCAGTGGAAACCTACGGGGATTCCAATTTGCCTGAATACACAAGCATATTTCAATACCTATTGTCAGGATTTTTTCTAGATTTCAGCTACTGTGTTCTTTACCTAATAGATCATTCTGAGGGATCCAATCTGCAATTTTCACATTAGATGCCAATTTCAGTTCTTGGGCCATTTGGAATGCTGACACCTCCAGATCACTCCTTGGGACAGGTGGGCAAAAGCAGTATTCATCTCCTGTAGTACTTCCAAGAGTGGGATTGAGGATAACATTGAGCCCAATGTCACAATGATAAAACCATCTTCTGAGTTTGCTATAAAGTCTTCAAGCTTCTGCACAAACAAGACACAACCTTCAGATCCTAAAATGAGGTCAATTACATTCAAATACTGTAGCTGCTATCTTTAAATGGCGTTCACTAATTTCACGATCTGATTATAGTTTATCATTTTATAGCATTTTCTATCCAAAAAAATCTCAAAGCACTTGTCAAATTTTTATTACACCTTTAAATGCTCCTACAAGGTAGGGTAACTATCTGTAAAAATGGGTATAACAATAATCTAATCTAAAACAAAGAGGTTAATGTTCAAATTTTCAGCAGTGGCCTCTAATTTGCGTGCCTTAAATTCTATATGTCCCACTTAGACCAACCTAGGACCTGATTTAATAAGGTGCTGTGTATCCACAGCGCACATTGACTTCATCTTCCAATACAAGTTTACTCACTTGAGAGAGTGGTTTGGCAGGCTTGGCTAGTAAACCTCCAATATACACAGTATTTGGAAGAAGCGGACGTGCAAATTCAAAGGAGAAGTCAGTGTTATAAATCCATAGTTCTGCTTTTAAGTAGAGCTCAGCTAAAACAGGTCTGGACCCAGCTGGGAAATGCTCCTTGATGACATTTTCAAATTTTGGTTTGGACTTGATTTTGTACTATGGCTGAAATAAGAGACATTAGACAGTTCTTCAAGCGGCCCCAGAAGTCCATGTGGTCAGCTAGGTTGGAATAAAATACTGGGACATAGGACAGGGGGCTAGGAATCCCAACTTGTGGTCCATTAGCAAAAGTTCCAGGAAACACTGCAACAAAAGGCAGGCCTAGTTTCTCTGCAACCAAGAAGGAGCAGGGATTAAAACCATCAATCACTGTTATGTCAAACTTTTCATCCTTCAATGAATTCAGGGTCTCTGATTCGTTTAGTATGACGTGGCACTGATAGGCCAAGTGGTTCATGAAATCCAAGTAATGGCTGAGATCCTCTCTGGGGAAAGATAAGACCATTTAGTTAAGTACTACAGTTTAAGCCTAAATTTCCACACCGGGCTATATTCACCTGGTGGCTAAGAGTGTAAATCCCTGTGCACGTTATTGTCATTGATAAATCTCTGCCATGCGAATTTAAATAGATAATATCTAACTCTTGTATATCACTTTTTATCAGTAGATCTCCTTTACAAAGGAAATCAGTATCACTAGCCCCATGTTACAAATGATGAAACTTAGGCACAGGGAGAGAAAGTGACTTGCCCAAGATCAGCCAGCAGGCCAATGGTAGAGCCAATAATAGAACCTAGATCTCCTGTCCGGTGTTCTATCCACAAAACACAACGCACCATTATTGGGTTCAGTGTGCAGGCGCTGGGCGGTATTTGGTGGCCTGTGATATACGGGAGGTCAAACTAGATGATCTGTTGGTGCCTTCTGACCTTAAACTCTGACACCAGGGGAAAGAAATGTAAAGAGAAACAACAACAAAAAATCAATGAGACTTAGGCACAGGTCCTCCAATGTATTTAGGTGCCTAACTTCCATTGATTTCAATGGGAGTTAGGTGTCTTAACACCTGGATCTAGGCCTTAGCTCTTTTGAATATCCCACCCATATATCTTCAAGCTGATGCCTACACAGAACTCTTCTTAAAGCTAAAGGGAGTTACAGGCACATATAAGTGGAGACAGCTCCTAATATGATAATTCTGAATAGAGTTGTGGAATTTAATAGGTCAGTAACCTACAGCCATTGTTCCAGATAAACTTTTAGCTCAAGCATCCTTTCTCAACTGTGTCCCATGCAACAACTGTTGTTTATATTCTAATGGCATTTGTATTCTGGTGGCTGAATTTGGGTACCCTTGTGCTCAGCACTGTGCAAACACAGAATTGGAGTCTGTTCTCATTTTGGTTGATTTATGCTACTGCTTAAACTGGATGAAGTTGCAGCAAATTACTATTACTATCACACCAAGCTCTGCAGTTTTGGGGCTTGATCCTGAGGCATAAGTTCTTGGTTGGCATGCTCAAGGGTTCAGTGCAGGCTCTGAGTCAAAAACTGTATCTGCATTTGGGTGCTGGCACAGCCCAGAGATTCCTGCATCATATTCAGCCATCGTGCAACCCAATGCAGATCTGCTGGAACTGGGTGGGGCAGATGAGCCAGGATTCAAAATGAGCCAGATTTTCACACTGCTGAACTGTCCCAGTGACCACTGTTTCCTTTCCTCCTCCCCAGTGCAGGATCAAGCTCTTAATGGTTAGACAGTGCGTTGCCATGTTTGTCAGTTACATTCAAGGATCAAATTATCTGCTGTTGTCAATGGATGAAACTCCACTGCAGTCAATGAAATCACACGCAGAGAAATCGACACTGCGCTTCTGAAATTAGGCTAGTAAAAATGCAGAGCAACTTCACATCTACAAAAGAGAACTGGGATTAACCTTCTACTTTATCAATTTATTTAAAGTGCAGTAAATGTAGAGCTAATTGAATGATGGAAGAAATTGTTTATGAATTATTTAATTTTAAAAAGTCACAATCTGCCAATCTGATTAGCTCCGGGCCTTTGTCCATGACTTGGGCTCCTGGTGCTGACTTTTTACCTTTCAGGGAGGCTCTCGCCCTACCTATGTGAGCGGGAGTATTTTGGCTGATTTGGGGCCATCACAAAGGAGGTGAGCCGTCTGACAGATATGAATTCTCCCAGGTTAGTCAGTGCTGTGTTGACCATTAATTCAGGGGACATAAGTGGTTCATAGGCCTTGAGCTAACCCTCTGTGCAGGGATGAACTCTGGGAAGCAGGGACACAACAACCAGAAATTCTGAACCTTGAAGCAGAGGGTAGAAAATTTCATACAGACTGAAGTAGTTAATTCCGTATCATTTCATGCTTCCTCTGTTTCTTTGTTTTGGTCCTCATTTGGGTTTTAGCCCCACATTTGAACCTTGGCCATAAATCGAGAACTATAATGACCAGCCTGAGTACCACACTGTGAAAAGTTCTTTACTTTGGGGGAGGGAAAAAAAAAGGATGCACAGGGTAGGTCTAATTTTGAAATGAAGAACTTGGTTTTAATGAATAACCTAATTCAGAGCAATTTTATCTTGCAGCAGGTATATCCAGGCATAAACATTGTATTGAACTGTGTGGGTATGTGAGAGAGAGAGATGGAGTCCAGTCACTCAAAAATTCTATTTCTAAAAGCCCTCTTCACTATCCCAACTGTAATAAACAGGAATTTGATATTTTTAGCTATCAAGAATGGCAGAGCTTTTTCCAGACAGTTTAAACTCCTTAAGAAATTATCATCATAATAATGATGATAAAGTAATACCTGCCCTTCAGAAAATCCTCCGTGTAGTCAGCAAACCACTTCTCATATTCCTTGAGGTAGTCCTGGCTAGCAGACCAAGCTGTAATTTGGTAGGTATTGGGCCGCTCATATTTTCACCCTAAAAATACGCATAATTAAAAAATAGACATTTTCCTTAAGCACACCTACATTTAATACAACCTTAATTATTTTTTTGTACAGCCTTATTGGAAAATAAGATTAACATTTTTTTAAAAATTGAATCTGACTGAGAAATTAATAAGTAGTTTATTTTTTAACCACCCAGGTTTATAAGGATGGGAATCATCCAGTCCCTCAAAGTCCCGCAGGAGGAGAAGAAAACTCTCTGGGAACTCACCCTTCTAGAGTTTACCCAAATTGTTCCATCTGATAGTTGTTCTCTCCACAGTGGAACAGGCACAGATTTGGCCCACATAACCCACCAATCCCCCAAGATTCATCTGAATCTCCGGATTAGCTAAGTGACATGATGGGTTATACAAGCTCCACACTTGGCAACCTGGGAGTAATGAGGGATTGTGGGCTCAGTCGGCCTTTTCCTGCCACACCTGTGAGAGATGTCAGAAGTGGAGGCAGGAGCTTAAAAGGGGAGAGCACAGCACAACTGGTGGCAGACTAGAGTGGAGAGCAGACTTCCAGTCCTCAGCTCCTGGAGAAGGGCTGGCTGAAGGCAAAAGCTCCTTGAGCAACTGTTGCCTGATGCCCTGCACCCTCCCGAAAGGAAAGGAAATAATTGGTGGGGCAATTCTTGTATATTAGCCTGTGAGCCCAGTTGGGGCCACAGCTTACCAGAAGCCCTCTGATGGAAGAGAGCTTTACCATACCAGTGGAGCAGTTATGTTCATTTCTTTTTGAATTCATTGCCAACCCTGAAAAGAGCAGACTGTCTGGGACTGAGCATCTTATGACTGGACTGGCATGGTGGAATGCCCGGACATTGCAGACTAGAGGCCAGGTGAATGCAGAAGCCCACCTTGGGCCTTAGGGGGCAACCTGGGCAAGAAATGCCGTGCCAAGGTCCAGAGACATGTATGCTAAGACCCTGTGCTTTTCCTCAGGCTACAGGAGGACTCACCTCCTTCTGGCTACCTGGCACCATGGTTCCACAGGAGACATGAACATTCACCATGAGTTACCGACATGCATGTCCAGTCTCTCTTCATTAGAACATTGCTGTAAGCAACTAACTCTTGTCCCCAAAGTATTTTGTGTGTGCTATGATTTAAAAACCCTAATAAACCCCAAGTAGTACAGAACACTCCTAGATGTTTCTCTTCACTGATGGCTATTGCCCTGCCTAATTCTGTTCCCTACAGTCAGCACTTTCACAGCCTGAGCTGTCACTTAAAAAAATGTTCTTGCAGGATTTAAAAAAAAAATGTTTTTAATGGCTGAGGCATTTTTTGCTCACATTTGCCAAAAATAGTCACCTGAAAAGGCAGAAAACTCATCCCAGGAGCTGAATGTTTTGAAAAGTTATGAGAAATTGAAAATGGATTTATAATGGAAAATCTTAAGGACCTTAAGTATGACAAGAACTAACTGTAAGAATGATCAAAGAGCCTAGCTTGTACCTGCTATGCATATGCTTTTACTAGTTATATATAATATTTACATTACTTTGGTAATAAGCTCTTCTGGGAAAGGTGCCTTTACCTGGGATCATCAGGACGCCTGTCTGTAGTAACATCCTGACTTCATGACCTCTATTATGAAGGACTTGTGAGATTTCATCCATCATAAAATAATGGCTTCCTCCTATGGATTAAAAAAAGATGACAGATTATGCAATTTCCATTTTAATATGTAGATAATGCTCACAACTGCTGATAAATTTGTCTTCAAAAGCAGCAGCAGTAAATGGCGACATTTGCAGTGATATTTATTTATAGTTTAACTATGCAAACAAGCTAAGTTGGGCTAAATTTTTTTCCTGTGGTAACTCCATTTAAGACAATTGGCCCAATAGTGTTCAGTGTTTTTAAGACAAATGTGTCCCTACCCTTTTTTAAATTTTACTTTTACAAACTGTAAAATGCTAATTTTATAGACCTCACACTGTTAACATCTAGCTGACCATTTTCTATAGAGCCCATTGAGTTATTTGTATTGCAGTAGTGCCCAAAGACCCCAATCAGCATCAGGGTCCCATTGTGCTTGGGCAGTACAGGCACATGACAAGATATGAATCCAGAGCCTTAGCTGGTGTCCCTGGAGCTATGTCCAGGTACTACTTCATGTAAGTGGGAGCTAAGAGTGACCAGATGTCCCGATTTTATAGGGACAGTCATGATATTTGGGACTTTCTTATATAGGTGCCTATTACCCCCCACTACCTATTCCGATTTTTCACCCTTGCTATATGGTCACCCTATATGCTGTGAAGATAACACTGACCCACGCCTTCCTCCTCCAACTCAGTGGATTTGCAGAAGAGACTCCTAGCAGCATCCTTCACTCTAAAAACATAGGTTTCTGAGGGGCTCATGTTTTGTAGTGTGGATTCATCTCAGCTCTATCCCTCGCAGGGCCTTTAAAAAACCCACTGAGCTTTGATACAGGTTTAGAGAAGGGGGCACATGCTGCACTGACAGACCTCTGATTCCCATTCCTTTACTCCCCTACAAGTTGCAGAATAGAAGGCCCTGAGTCTTTACTCAAGCAAAACTCCCACCGAAGAACTTCACAACTGGATCTGGTTGTAGTTGGTCTGGGTGGCGGAAACAAAGATTGTGAAGGGGTTAATTTGGTTTTATTATCTCCATTATTTTTCACTAGTTAGTACATGAAGTAACAGAGAGTGCTTGCTGTTCCTGAGGCTGAAGTGAGGCATAGCCAGGGGATATTTCCTCACAAGTCTAACCAGCTAGTTATAGGGACATTCGCTGAAGGTCCATGGGATCTGAGTTACTGGTGCCAAAATTGCTGTGCATAACAAATATTTGCTGTAACCTCAGTTAACAGTCCTCCTTACAGTATGACAGAAAAAACACTCCTACCCCAGCAACAAGTCTAATGATAAGGAAAGTAATCCAGAGAGAGTTCACTTGGCTAAATTCCCAGCTAACAAAACAACTGTGACATTCCAAAGCAAATAATGAAAAAAGGCAATGTTAACAAAGAAATACACATTCACTCACATTCCAGAGCAAGAGTAGATCTGAATGCTGTGCAGTCACATGGATTTAAAAAAGCACATTGAATATTGCAACACATGTCCTGTAAACAGAGCTCACGGCACATACCAGGCATAAGGCTCTCTTTGGATAAGTGTCTTTTGGCCAGCTAGTGTGAGGCTCATTTGAAGTACCACTTCTGCTCTTTCCCATTCCTATCTACTCAGCCTTCCTTTTCTCTGTCTCAGAGCAAAACAGTCTCCCAGCTTGACCACTCCTTTAAATGCATGCACTGCAAACTGTCCCATTCAAGAGGAAAAAAAGTCCCTTTTGACTTGTCAGAGGAAAACATGCATGTGCTTTAAAAAGCTTGGAAGATTATGCAAGACTCTTGTGCTGTGCTATCCCTTGGCTACCTGAGCACTCACCGATGAAGGAGAGAATCAGGATTTTGAAGGCTTCAGAGAGTAGGAAATGCAGCAGGAAAAGCAAAGCGAGAAGCGGCCCTATCCCTCCAGCCATCATCCTGCAGCAAGCCACACCTCCAGAAAACAAACAGGCAGACTTCCCTGGACCACTCATAATGCTGCACTGCCAAACTGGAGTCAGGGAAGTAGATTATACCGTGTGTGTGTGTGACACGCAGAAGGAAACCTTGCCCATAACCCATTCAATATCTCAGTTGTGGTTTGCAAAACATGGAGGGCAGTAAGCAGCATGGAGTTAGTTTTACATGGAATCTGCATAAATCTCAGCAATTGCTCCTGCTCTGAAATCTAAGAAAAGTTCCAACGCACTATGCTTTATAAATAAGATCTGTTTAAGTCAAGCTTAGAACTAATATAACAAATAGAGAGAGCAATGTTGTGTAGGTTTATTCTGAACAAGGACATGAAACAATGACCAAAACATGAATTCACAGTAGCCTTGTAAATGTATAAAATATGTAGACTAGAAAAAAGATGGTAGAGAACAGACAGTATACGTGCAATGCGTGAACAGCTTGTGATCTGTATAGAGATTGACAGAGACCTGTGGCACCTTATAGGCTAACAGACGTATTGGAGCATAAGCTTTTGTGGGTGAATACTCACTTTGTCAGATGCATGTGACATATTCACCCATGAAAGCTTATGTTCCAATACGTCTGTTAGCCTATAAGGTGCCACAGGACTCTTTGTCGCTTTTTACAGATCCAGACTAACATGGCTACCCGTCTGATACCTGTATAGAGACTGATTCCCAGAAACTAATGAACCAGTGATAGATTGTGTGATACGATGTAGAACAGAAGGCACATGTCGCAGTTTGTTTTAGAATGGATGTATAAATTCCTTTATCAAGTGATCCATCCCCTGTCATCCACTCCCAACTTCTGGCAGTCATGTTTAGGGGCATCCAAAGCATGGAGTTGCATCCCTGACCGTCTTGGCTAAGAGCCATTGATGGACTTATCCTAATTCTTTTTTGTACCCAGTTATACTTTTGGCTATCAGAACATCCCCTGGCAATGAGTTCCATAGGTTAACTGTGTGTTGCAGATAAATCTCTGCATTAAGCATCTTCACATAACTTTCATATGACTTTGTATTATGCCTCTATTTTCATACAACTTTGTATCAGATCCTTATATAGAAAACTTTGTATTGACCCTTGGTATAATGTTAAAAAAAGTCTTTTTGCTAGGAGTAGAATAAAATCTCCCCCACACACACTTTTAATCAGTTGTCCTGTTGAATGAATGGGGTGTGAATGAGTAAGGCGTGGAAGGCAAGCACCTCCAGACAGCTGCAACAGTTGAAGAGGGGATGGAAGCCAGACCCAAGAACAATAAAACTTGTCAAGTGGGCTCACTAAAGAAGAGCAGACATATTGATGGCCTTGGGGGTTAGAAGCAAGCACCTTCTTTTGAAAACACCCTCTTTGAACAGCACTGGGACAACACCCAGAAAGAAGCAGCACAAAAGACCAATGGATAGATACAGATTTTGAATCTGGTATGGATTTTCATGGGAGGGAAGCTGCTATAAATGTGAGGTGTCTTGCAGAGGACCCTGGGTCTCATCTTGTCAACATGGGAGCATCGATCCGGATCGGCAGAAGCCTGGCTCCACCCCTCCCCCATCTAACTCACCTGGCCAGTGAAGTTAAGGGGAGCAACTAATTGATAACAACAAGAAGATGCTGTATGCGCACGTGTGTGTATGTATGTGAGTGCATGAGTGTAATATGTATCATATGCATATGATAGTGTTGATTAATACATGTATTACCAATAAATGTGGCACTTAGCCTTGTTCCCCCTGAAAAGATCTTGTGCAGTACTTTAAATACAACAGTGTTCTGCAAAAAAGTACTTCTTTAGGTTAGTTTTAAACCTGCTGTGTACTAATTTCATTGGATGACCCCTAATTCTTGTGTTATGTGAAGGGATAAATGATGCTTACTTTCGCCACACCATTCCTGATTTTATAGTTCCCCTTAGTCATTCCTCTTTTAATCTTAACAGTCCTAGTCTTTTTAATCTCTCCTCATATGGAAGCTGTTCCATACCCCTAATTATTTTTGATGCATTTATTATTACATTTTCCAATTCTAATGCATCTTTTTTGAGATGGGGCAACTAGAACTGCACATACTAGGGCAGGTAAGGTAAGAGCCGTATTAGGAGAGCAGCAGCCATGAGCCAAAGTGTGGGTACCATGGATTTATATAGTGGCATTTTGATATTTTCTGTGGTATCTATCCCTTTCCTAATAGTTCCTACTATTCCTATTCCTACTATATTCCTACTATTAGCTTCCTGCCTTGCAAAATCAGAAAATGTTCCCGACCCCTTACTCTTAACTCTTAATTGCAAACAGCCTGCATCCAACGGACTCCTTTTCTCCCCTCTGCCCCAGCTGTTGCTCTGTCAAACAAACACTCACTCCCTGCCTGCCTCATTCACAGGGGTTATCTCATTTGATTGTTCACACTCAGGTACAGATCGATCACAGCAAAAAGGAGCTGTGTTTGTTTTTTAGATAAGCAGCTCCAGGAGCTCCGGAGCTCCGAGTTCACAACAAAACAAAGAGAGGCTGCATAACAAAACAAAGAGAGTAATTTAGTTAAAAGCATTCTGGGATATCTCCTAATACCCTGGAGGCCAATAACAGCGCTGGTGTGTGTCCACACTTGATGAGCAGCGCTGGATCACCGGCGCTGCACTCACTACACCCCAAGCAGACCAGGTGTTCAGCCAGCGCTGCAGCCAGGGAGTTGCAGCGCTGGATGTGCCTTGAAGGTGTGGACAGTTTACTAAGTTGCAGCGCTGGAAAGCCTCCACCAGTGCTGCAACTCTCAAGTGTAGCCAAGCCCTTGGCTTTTTTTGACTGCTGCTGCGCATAGAGCAGAAGTTTTCAGAGAACTAGCCACAATGTCTCCAAGATCTTTTTTGAGTGGTAAGCAACTAATGTAGACCCCATCCTTTTGTATGTATAGTTTGGAAAACATAATCCCACGTGCATTACTTTGTACTTATCAACACTGAATTTCATCTGAAATTTTGTTGCCCAGTCACCCAGTTTAGTGAGAACCCTTTGTAACTCTTCACAGTCAGCTTTGGACTTAATTATCTTAAGTAATTTTGATCATCTGCAAACTTTTCCACCTCACTGTTCAACTTCTTTTCCAGATCATTTATGAATATGTTGAAAAACACTGGTCCCAGTACACATCATTGGAGGGTCCCACTGTTTACCTCTCTTCATTGTGAAAAAATACCACTTATTCCTGCTTTTTGTTTACTATCTTTTAATCAGCTCATGATTTATGAGACCATCTTCCCCCATATCTCATGACTGCTTGTTTTGCTTAAGTGCCTTTGGTGTGGGACTTTGTTAAAGGCTTTCTGAAAGTCAAAATACACCACATTGACTTGATCACCCTTGTTCACATGCTTGTTGACACCCTCAAAGAAATCTAATAGATTGGTCATGCACGAGTGTCCTTTAAAGAAGCCGTGTTGACTCTTCCCCCAACATGTTGTTTTCATCTTTGTATCTGATAATTCTGTTCTTTACTATAGTTTCAATCAGTGTGCCTGGCACTAAAGTTAAGCTTACCAGCCGGTAATTGCCAGGATCGCCTCTGGAGCCTTTCTAAAAAATTTACATTAGTTATCTGCCAGTCAGATACAGAGACTGATTTAAGCAATAGGTTATATAGCATAGTTATTAGTTCTGCAATTTCATATTGTATTTTCTTTTTTTCTTGGGTGACTAGCATCTGGTCCTGGTGACTTATTACTGGTTAATTTAACTATTTGTTCCACAGCCTCCTCTATTCACACCTCAATCTGGGACCGTTCCTCAGATTTGTCACCTAAAAAAATGACTTTTTTTTCCTCAGTAGGATTTGACTTCCAACTTATAAAGGATATATTTTTGCCTCTAACTGCCTCTTTTACTCTGTTTAGCCAGGGTGGCATTTTTAATTTTTTTTTACTTTTTTTCTTTTTTAATTTGGAATATAGTAGTATTTAGTCTGAACCTCTATAAGGATGTTTTTAAATAGTTTCCATGCAGCTTGCTGTCACCTGATCTATAGATTACGTGTTAATTATGTAGATTACTTAAGAATTCCCAGTTTCACTTTGAGGGTTGACAGGTCCTTGTCCCAAGATCAGGCCCAGTATTACTAAAATTACTATATAGTTGGGAACCCCAATGTGCACATTTGCAACACTCACACTATAGGACTCTTCTATATTTACAAATAGTTTATTAATCCATGTAGCAAAGTCACAAACACTAACTCAGTAAGGTAGAGAGCCTTATTAGGAGAGCAGCGGCCATGAGCCAAGAAGCAGAAAGTCACATCCTTACATTCCTTCTAAATTATATCAAAACAATGTAATATCAGGCTGTTAAGAAGGCACCGCTCCTAATAGTACCCACCATCATCAGATAAGCAAGGAATCTCTGAAGATGTTTAAAGAAAACGCTTGATAGCATTCTGTCTGGCAAGGAATCACTTATCAACTCTTGCAATTGCATAACTAATTTTTAAGATTTAAATCAACTAAGGTGGTGGGATATGATTAGTTAAACAATTGTTTTGCAATATGTTAGGACTAATTCAATGAATAATTTTGTAATATTTTAGTAAAATAATTGGCTATAGTAGAACTAAGCGGGACTCAAGTTTCACTATATAAACTGCGGTCCAAGAAGGAGACCAGCTGGAAAAAGAATATGAAGAAGGAAAGACCTAGAAGAAGAACTCACCTCTAAGACTCAGGCTACGTCTTCACTACCCGCCGTATCGGCGGGTAGCAATCGATTTCTCGGGGATCGATATATTGCGTCTCATCTAGATGCGATATATCGATCCCCGAATGAGCTCCTGTTGACTCCGGAACTCCACCAACCCGAACGGCAGTAGCGGAGTCGACATGGGGAGCCGCGGACGTCGATCCTGCGCCGTGAGGACGGTAGGTAATTCGATCTAAGATACTTCGACTTCAGCTACGTTATTCATGTAGCTGAAGTTGCGTATCTTAGATCGATTTCCCCCCGTAGTGTAGACCAACCCACAGCCTAAGATCAGAGCTGCTAAGAATCCTCTGCACAACTGTGACGTGCAGCAACCAGAATCCAGATGAGACCGACCTTTGCCTGGCCAACAGGGAAAGTCCGCCTGGATGATCAGGATAGGTGAGCATAGCATTGTATGCTTAGCATGTATATTCTGCTCCCTAATTGTTAATAAATAGGGGATAAGGATATTGCTGTGTAAGGCTCTTTCACTGGTAAAAGGTCCTGCAAACCCACAGAAGATTATGCCCTGAGTCCTAGGAATTGGGTTCTAAAAAGGACCCTGGGAGCTCTGGTCAGCACCGCCGACTGGGCCTTAAAAGTCCAGTCGGTGGTGCTGCTCAGCTAAGGCAGGCTAGTCCCTACCTGTTTAGACACCGTGCTGCACCCTGGAAGCGGCCAGCAGGTCTGGTTCCTAAGCAGGGGATCAAGGGGCTCTGTGCGCTGCCCTTGCCCCAAGCACTGGCTCCACACTCCCATTGTCCGGGAACCAGGACCTGCTCCTGGCCACCTCCAAGTGCAGCATGGTCCGTGGTGCCAGGGCAGGCAGGAAGCTTGCCTTAGCACTCCTGCTGTGCCGCTGACCGGGAGCCGCTGGAGGTAAGCATGTGCCCCAACCCTGCACCCCTGCCCCAGCCCTGACCCCCCCCCCCCCCAAACCTGAAGTTTCTTCCAGCACCGCAAGCTCTAAAGTCTCTACCCAGCCCCATCCCAGAGCCCTCAGCCCCCTGGTACCCCAACCCCCTACCCCAGTCCAGAGCTCCCCTCCCACACGCTGAACCCCTCATCCCTGGCCCCACCCCAGAGCCCGCACCCCCAGCCCAGAGCCTGTACCTCCCACATTCCAACCCCCTGCCTCAACCCACAGGCCCCTCCCACATTCTGAATCCCTCACCACCACCCCCCGCCTGGAGCTCCCTCCTGCACCCAAACCCCTACCCCAACCTGGAGCCCCCTCGAACACCCTGAACCCAGCATTTCTGGCCCATGCCCCCAGTTAGAGCCTTCACCCCCAACCCCCAGCCCAGTGAAAGTGAGTGAGGATGGGGGAGAGTGAGCCACCGAGGGAGGGGGAAGGTAGTGAGTGGGGGTGGGGCCTAGGTAAAGGGGTGGGGGAAGGGAGCAGGGCCTCGGGGGTGGGGCTATGGTGTTTGGTTTTGTGCAATTAGAAAGTTGGCAACCCTAGGTGGCCCTGAGTCCTAGGAACTGGGTAAGAGTGGGTGCCTTTTGCCCAGAGCCCTAGGAACTGGAAATGGTGGTGCCCTAGAATGTGCAGGTAACAAGTTCAGCTATAGTCAGAATTCCCCCTCCCTTTGTGGGTTCCAGGACTCGCTGCCTAAGAAGCAGTTATTAATGGTGTCTAAAAATTGTATCTGATTAAGTTGATTAGTAATTTTGTACTTTGGATGTGTGGTTTACCCTGTACCCACCCCCTACGTGTGAGTCCAGTCAGCTCTGGGTAGTTTTGATTTTTATGCCAGTAAAGAAACTTTAGTTATGAGTTTGGAGTTGAGCTGAGTGTTTGGGAACTGAGTGCGTAAGGTCTCTGAAGCCACTTCAACATACTCCTGAGTGAGTAAGGTCGTAGAGGCTACCCCAACCTGTTGTAAAGTAACTTTAACATGAGGCTGCACTATAATGATTCTACCTTGTGGGAGAGAACAAAGCTATTTAAACTTGACAAAACATTTGTAGATATTAAGACACATTCTTCCTGTTGTTCTGTTATAAATTCTGATGCAAAAAAATCACATTCAGAAATTTTTCTAGAGCTGGTAGAAAATTTTCTGGCTGTATGTTTTATCCTTGGAACATGCTATTTCATTGAAATTGAAACTTTCTGTGGGAACATGTTGATTTCAAGAAATGCTTTTAGAAAAAAAAGGAAAAAAGCATTTTGATTTTTGTTTTGAAATTACTGTTCATTTATAATATAGAAAGTAAATATGGACTCAGTGAAATATTTTGATTTTATCATAATGAAATGTTTTGATCAGGAATGACATTTTTTCAGAAACTTTTGTTCTACAGGAGATTTTGGATTTTTTGTTTGTTTGTTTGTTTCCCCATGTGAGGGAGGGGATCATAGAATCATAGACTTTAAGGTCAGAAGAGACCATTATGATCGTCTAGTCTGACCTCCTGCACAATGCAGGCCACAGAATCTCACCCACCCACTCCTGTATCAAACTCCTAACCTACGTCTGAGCTATTGAAGTCCTCAAATCGTGATTTAAAGACTTCAAGGTGCAGAGAATCCTCCAGCAAGTGACCCATGTCCCATGCTGCAGAGGAAGGCGAAAACCCCCCAGGGCCTCTGCCAATCTGCCCTGGAGGAAAATTCCTTCCTGACCCCAAATATGGCGATCAGCTAAACCCTGAGCATGTGGGCAAGACTCACCAGCCAGAGACCCAGGAAAGAATTCTCTGTAGTAACTCAGATCCCACCCCGTCTAACATCCCATCACAGGCCATTGGGCATATTTACTGCTAATAGTCAAAGATCAATTAATTGCCAAAATTAGGCAATTCAACTCCATAAACTTATCAAGCTTAGTCTTGAAGCCAGATATGTCTTTTGCCCCCACTGCTCCCCTTGGAAGGCTGTTCCAGAACTTCACTCCTCTGATGGTTAGAAACCTTCATCTAATTTCAAGTCTAAACTTCCTGATGGCCAGTTTATATCCATTTGTTCTTGTGTCCACATTGGTACTGAGCTTAAATAATTCCTATCCCTCTGATATATTTATCGAGAGCACTCATATCTCCCCTCAGCCTTCTTTTGGTTAGGTTAAACGAGCCAAGCTCTTTGAGTCTCCTTTCATAAGACAGGTTTTCCATTCCTCGGATCATCCTAGTAGCCCTTCTCTGTACCTGTTCCGGTTTGAATTCATCCTTCTTAAACATGGGAGACTGGGATACATAGGATACAGAACCCAGAATCTAAGTGATTACAGGGGGACAAAATATGAAAAAACTGGGAGAGAGTGCCGGTCTCAGGGTCAAAACGAGGGACCTAAAGGAGGACACTGAGCAGAAAGCATTGATAGTTCAGCCAATCACAATCCTTTAACCACAGAATAGCTACATCACGGGCAGCAGCAGTACAGACTTTATTCTTTGCCAACCCAACATGCCTCAGGCCTAGCCTGGAGGGGTCAGCTGGTAGCTCAGTCGCTGTGACCTGTGGGCCCTGTGTGGGGGTGTTAAAATTTTGTCGTCTTAAGGAAAGTATATTTTTATTTGAAGTAATTGTAATCATGAATCCCCAGCAAATGCCCTGGACCAATGGTTTTTATAGTCATTGTAACAAAGATGCTCCAACGTTATCATTGTCCAGAGCTAATTATAGGAAAGAGCTCCATTATGCTGGGCATTATGATTATGTATGGGCCACCTTCTGTAAACACCTGCTCCTCCAGGGCTTGGTTTCCAAAATGTTTAGTTATGACTCTTGCAATGGAACAGCCGTAATTGGATCTATAATCTGTGAATTACCAGGAAGTGCTCCATGGGCCACTGACTGGCCACAGAGCACAGTCTGAATCCAAATGTGGGTGGCACAGACCATGGAGCTGTCATTCCATCTGGTCAGCTCCCTCTCTACCTTTCACTGCGCTGCTTGTGTATTACAAATAGAGGGAGCAGAGAAGCCATGCCTGGCCATGATATGGTTACAGTTGAACTGAGTGCAGCTTCATTACCAGCTTTGACTGTGGTATTCTGTTGTTCATGTGTCCATCTCCCCTATCCCATGGAACTATGGAAAGGACAACTAGCTGCTGCTAGCCACCAAGCGGTTCACTGGCTGATAAGCTGGCTCGTCCTTTTGCTCGAGCCACACTCATACAAAGAGTCCATATAAAAGGCTATTTAAATGACTCCTGTAGCTCAAGCCATAGCAGCACATGCACATTAACATTGAGGGTCCCTGAGTCAAGCTCTCCAGTTGGCCCAAGTGGGGTTGCATATGCTTTCATTTAGATGCAGTCTGTTTTACACAGAGTTTTTTTTAAAAAAAAGTCTCTACCTTCAGGTAGTCTGGTCAGTGTGTCTTGTTTTGCAGAGCCCAAGGTAATGGGCTGCCCTGGAAGGCTTTGAGTCAGAGATGTTCAGATTGCTTCTCAAGGCTACTTTCCTCCTGCATATGGGCCTCCAATAGGGTATATGTTTTTCCTCTGGTATTTTATCTGATGCTTTACATACATGCAGGGCCTGACCCTGTGGTGAGATGAGCTCTATCAATGAGAGATGAAGGTGGTCAGAACCTCACAGAACTGGGCCCCTTTCATTAATTAAGCTTTACTCTCTTTGTGGACTTAGGAACTTCTCTCTAGCTGTATTCGCAAAGGACTGTGCACATTTAAAGCACTACCCTATGTAACTAGTTTGTAACAACAATGAAAGCTGGTTCCTTTGCTTTCTGTTCCTCTCTGTACAGTGATTAGAACTTTCCGCCCCCTCCTGTCTCAGATTTCAGCATTCCAGGAAGAGATGCACAGTTCTGCCTGCACTTGGCCCTCCTCACAAGGGCTTTGCCTGAGTTGTGTCTCATTGCTGGCTCCTGGGTTGTTATTCTGAAGGAATTTCTAGACTCTCCCTTTTCTCAGAAATGCTTTAAACGCCTCACATCTCTCATCTGAAACTTGTCAAGAAACCCGAATTTCTGATCACTGGCCAACACAGGCACTTCAGGTTTATGTTTCATGGGAAAATCAGTTAAATGAGACCTTGCTGATTCTCACTTGACAGATCCACTGAATTGAACAAAAATAATATTTCAGAACAGTCAATTAACATTTTTGTAGCTATGAACTTGTATGTCAACACAACACAGTTAATCTAGGTTTTTACCCAAGTATTAGCCCCAAGCCCTCTACTGTCCACACAGAAAAACCTCTGACCCATTTGGAAGTGCTTTTAAGCTTGGGTTAGCTTACTTGGCTGGGTGTACAGGTTCGAGCTGGTCTCTGGTTTAACTCAGCTAGAATCCATCTACTTTGCAGTGAAGATGTGGGTAAAATCACTTACGTGCTGAGAATTCTCCAATGTCCCTCCCACAATTCCCCACAAATTCTTCTGCAATTGACACAACTGACTGTGAAAGAATCCTACAGCCAGGGGCGGCTCTAGCAATTTCACCACCCCAAGCACGGCGGCACGCCGCGGGGGGGCGCTCTGGTGGTCGCCGGTCCCGCAGCTCCGGTGGACCTCCTGCAGACGTGCCTGTGGGAGGTCCACCGGAGCTGCGGGACCAGCGGACCCTCCGCAGGCACGTCTGTGGGAGGTTCACCAGAGCCGCGGGACCAGCGGACCCTCCGCAGGCATGCCTGCAGGAGGTTCACCGGAGCTGCCTGCCGCCCTCCCGGCGACAGGCAGAGCGCCCCCCGCGGCATGCTGCCCCAAGCACGCGCTTGGCACGCTGGGGTCTGGAGCCGGCCCTGCCTACAGCATCTCAGCACAAAGAACCATGGGCTGTGTCCCCAGACACACATGGGTGAGTGCAGAAACAGTGAGGACACAGTAACTTGGGTAGGGGTTTGCAGTGGGGGCACTGACACCTGGGTTAGGCTAACCCAGATGTTTAGACCCTGGTGCCAATCATTGGGCAACTTTGCAGTGCAGACAGCCTCAGTCAGATGTAAAGTCTTCAGGGCAAATTAATCATTAAACACGCTTGCTTTTAAACCATGTATTATATTTACAAAGGTACAATCATCAGAGGTCTGTTCTCCGCCTTCAAGGTCCGGGATCCTGCCTTGGGAGGGTACTGGCTCCAGGGTGATAAACAGTTCCTGGCTGTCGGGGAAAACAATTTCTCCTCTTGCTTGCTGTGCGCTACCTTCAGCCTCCTCCTCCTCATCGTCTTCCTTGTTCCCAAAATCCGCATCCCTGTTGCGTGAGAATCCATTGACGGAGTCCATGCACAGGGGTGGGTAGTTGTAGGGGCACCCCCTAGAATGGCATGCAGCACATCATAGAAGCGGCATGTTTGGGACTCTGACCCGGAGCGGCCATTTGCCTCTCTGGTTCTTTGGTAGGCTTGCCTGAGCTCCTTAAGTTTCACGCGGCACAGCTGTGGGTCCCTGTTATAGCCTCTGTCCTTCATGCCCTTGGAGATTTTTTTTCAAATATTTGGGCATTTCGTCTTCTGAAATGGAGTTCTGATAGCACGGATTCCTCTTCCCATACAGTGATCAGATCCAGTACCTCCCGTTTGGTCCGTGCTGGAGCTCTTTTATGATTCTGGGACTCCATGGTCACCTGTGCTGATCACTTTGCCACGCTGGTCAAACAGGAAATGAAATCCAAAAGTTCACGGGGCTTTTCCTGTCTACCTGGCCAGTGCATCTGAGTTGAGAGTGCAGTCCAGAGTGGTCACAATGGAGCAGTCTGGGATAGCTCCTGGAGGCCAATACTGTCGAATTGCATCCACACTACCCCAAATTCGACCCAGCAAGGTCAATTTCAGTGCTAATCCCCTCGTCGGTGAGGAGTACAGAAATCGATTTTAAAAGCCCTTTAAGTCAACAAAAATGGCTTCATCGTGTGGGCAGGTGCAGGGTTAAATCAATCTAACGCTGCTAAATTCGACCTAAACTCGTAGTGTAGACCAGGGTATAGAGTCACCAGCAGAAAGTCTGGACTTAAATCTTAGTCTGTCTCTTTACCTTTTAACTCATGCTTTTGCTTTGATACTTCATTCACATGCAGCACATGCTTGAAGCCATTTGGGGGCATTCCTAGTACTGTTGCAGCTAAATGAATCTTCCTTTAGAGGTTTTCTCCTCTGTCGTATTCCCAGAAGATAAATATAAAAATAAATCCAGAGCTCTCATGGAGGCTAAAGATTAAAAAAGGGTTTTACATTGACTTAGAATCAATGTTTTTCTAACCAGTGAATGATTAAATGTGCATTGCTTCCTGGCTACACAATAACTTAAAATCTATTGGCAAGTGAAAAAAAAAGGCATATTTTTAAGTCTTACATATCATGTAGCTTGGTATCAGGATGTACATGCTGATGAAGGACAAACTATCTGTCAGGATGCAAAAGTCATCACACTAGTGTTCATCCAAGCAGCCTAAATAATTTTCTGCTCTGGTAATTCATTCTTAAAAGTCTGATCCTCCACTCCTTACACATCCCACCCTTGCATTGACTTTAAATGGCATGCATTGCCTTCAGTGGAAGTTTTGGGGGGTTCAAGAAGCTATTGCAGGAGTCTATCAGTCCCCAAATATAATATTGCTTGATCTGGTTCACTGAGTTGATTTATTTTCCAAACAATAGGTCTCTACTGTAACTTACTGTAAATAGAATAATTGTATCTAAATGGAACAGAGCATGATGATTTTGTATCATATCAAATTTTGTCTTTTCAGTTTTCTTTTTTCAGTGGATTAATGAAATCCCATGATTTCCTTATACAGATTCTTCTTGAATGATTCTTGGAACTAGTGAAATAATCTACTGCAGAGAATACATCTGTACCTTGATTTTTGTGGAACCAAAATGACTAATTCTTCACTACTTTCTCTCATCTTATTTGGACGCAGGAATTACAACAGTGAGTTTTTTTGAATCATATTAAGTCTTGAATAGATACAATTTTTTACAAATGCACGTTTAGATAAAGCACTATCTTGTAATCTTCATAACCCTTTTATTAAATAGGGAATCTGGATGGGCAAAGAAAATGGAGTCAAACCCTCCATTGTTAATCCATATGCTGCAGGAAGATCTGCATACTGCCAGCATGGGCAGAAAGGAGAAGGGTGAGGCAATTTAGAAGACAGAAAGAAAAAACAAAACAAACAATCTGCTAATCACACAACATCGACACAGCACAAGTACTCCTAGCTGGTGGCTCAGTCAGTAAGGGAAGGTTTGGCCTGTCACAGCGACCAACGTCTCCTTGGAAACACAGGATGGTAAACTCCAAGCTCCTGAAAAAGTGGGGGCTGGGATATGTAAACAAGTAAAATGAGATAGATGGACAAGGAATCCCTCCAGTCAGTTTGGGAGCTTTCTATGGCCCTGCTTCTGTTACCATGAGCTACCCAATCAAAGCAACAGGGGTGTGACCTGGAGGAGAGAAGGAGGAGGTGGTGGGGAGAGAGACAGGACCAGTTTCCCAAGCTGAACAAGAGAGCGTCCATAGTTTCAGGTAGAAGTAACAGGTTACAGATTAACGTTAAAGGTAAAGAATTTAATTTAGGAATTTTAAGGTAGGGGGACTGGGGAATTCAAACATTGCAATTATATGAGAGTCTGTGGTTTCAGAAAATCATGCTTTTAAAGTGACAAGTAAGAAACTTGGCAAACAGTTACGAGGTTTTGACGTTCAGATTATTTGTAGGAGTGCTATAGGAAAAGCAAACAAACAAAAGAGAGTGGCTCAAGTTTGAGCTGTTAAATCTCCATGGATTGAGACTCGGGGGCAGGGAGGGTGTGTAATTGTGTTTTGACAGAAACTAGCACCTTGTGGGCACTATTATAGTCCAAAGAATGATGTGTTTTTTCACCTTTCATACCATGCACTTTTGAGTTTTTCCAAGAAATAAGGCAGGGGTTTTTAAAGGGTTGTGTTGGGCTCAATATAGGGGTAACTGGGTGAAAAGTAATGGTCTGTGATATACAGGATTTCAGACTAAATGATCTAATTGTTCCTTCTGGTCTTAAACCTATGACTCTAAGGGGGTTAAGCATCCAATTTTCATTATATTTCAATGGGATTTGGGTGTCTAACTCCTTAAAGTTTCTTTGAAAAACCCAGCCTGAAATTTCATTTTTATTTTTACAATAAAAATAAATCTTAATTTATTTTTACTCTGACCATCCTATGTGAAGCACCATAGCTAGTAAAAAGTTAACTCAGGCAACTGTAATTGCTAAAAACTTCAGCAATTATTCAATACAAACCTCTGTTTAATGGTAAGGAATTAAACAAATCAATGACCAGGTCGCCCTTTTCTTATGGGAGACAGCTGATGATGTTGTACAGTTGGGGTAGGAAGCAAAGACATATGAGATTAGTATAATGACCTTTCCTTGCTTTTTCAATGGCTATTAATGCTTGTTTATAAGGCACCTGTAGAGCTGTTGTTTAGCATGTCTAAAGTGTATATAGTCACTAAATCTTTTAGTAATCATGCATATTTTTAACCTTTGGAACTCTAGGATAATAAAGTTGTTACTCATAAATCCTTGCATGCTCTGTTACTCCTTTTTGTTCTATGTGCTACATCAGGGAAGCAGTATTGCAGCAGTCATGTGATTTTTTTGAAATATCTAGAAGGCTGTGAATTCATCACCTCTGCAGAAAGAGGTCATACTACTGAGTGGGACTGGAAGATCTACCATAGGGAATAACTCTGACCCATAAAGGGTCTGGACTCTGAATTAGAAGGGCTTTCCTATCCTTCTCTATGCTACTATGGAACAAAACAAGTGAAACAAGATGTACAGCGTAAGGTCCTGATCCTGCCATCAGATTCACTACCATGGACTCTGCCTCTGCATAGACCTCAGTGGGAATCACATGGACATAGGGTCCATATCAGTGTCTCCAATTGCAGGTTCATGGCCTAAGTTGTCATGTTTATTATTCGTTTGATCAGTTTTTACTGTGATATTACTTTAATCCAGTTTCTGCTGTGAATGTAAAAGGGCCAGATTTATCCCTGGTGTAATTCTACTGATGGTTGTGTCTAAAGGCACTGATTGCAAAGGGTGTTCCAGTAACCACCAGACTGGATTGGCTTGTCTGTGAAAACCTGCTTTAGCACTCCCTCAGGTGCCGCAGAGGTCTGGGGAGCAGAGTAATTAATGGTGCTCTATCCTTACCCCGTCAGAGAGGAGAAAAGTGGTACAGAATAGGGGAAGGAAATGTGAAGGGCGGAAGCAGCAACTCTACTGCATGCATCCCACTTGGAAATTCCCTGAGCGAAATCCGCTCCTGCTCCATGCTCACTCCAGTGTATACCTGGAGAATGTTGGCACAATATGAGTGGCCTCATGAAGAAGCCATGCTGACACTGGGGACGAGGCCAGGCAGTCTGCAGAGGGGTGCCTCTGGGAGAGACTGGAATTTCTTTTCCCCACGGAGAGTCTAATTTTGGAAGCACCACAATTTATTGCAAAATGGTATGATGTGGTCCTAAATCTTTCAGGTGTTTCTCCCACCTCATCAGACTGTTGCTATGCCCCATGATGGGTCACAGGATGAAATTCCTTATATTATTTTTGGGGATTTGCACCCATCACCCATTCAAACATAAGTTATTTTAAGTATCGGGTAGTGGCTTTGCTGCGATCATGTCTTTCAGAAGATGGTGGTTTTTTGTTTTACTGTGACTTGGCTTTATAACTTTTGTCCGTTCAAAGATCTGGTGCTAGATCCTGCTTCCACTGAGGTCAAGCAGAATGTTGCCATTAAGTTGAACAAATACAGGATAGGTTGTTTTATTTGCTACATATTGGGAGTCTATGGAAAGGAAGCTTTAGGAGGTAGCAGTGCACGTTGAAAGCAATATTTTGAGAGGATGGGAGAGTAAGGAGTTGTTTAATTCCTCTCATGCTAATGTCTTAGTAGTGACTTAGAATCAGGCTTCCTGAAGGCATGTCCATTGGTTCCCAAAGGCAGAGCAACAGTCCTCAATAGGGCAACAAAAGTGCACTTCCTACAGCTCTTTAGGGCTTTGTCTACACCATATACCAGCATGACGAAGCTGCACTGGTCCGAGCAATGGCCTAAGCAGTAGTGAAGACAGTGTTCAGGCATTTTTACCATCATCTTCTTTACTGGACACATGCTGCAGGATGGTTGGATATATGTTTATTAAATGTGCAGTAAAGATTTTGAAAGGACTATAGTCCTAGCGTCCTATATTACACGTAAGTCATATCCAAGATATAAGTGTTTTCTCAGTGTAATGTGTTAGTTATGTAGAAGAATATCTTTGTGACTAGAATTCAAACAATTGATTTATTCAGCCTTATGAAATGTGTTGATAATTGCGGTGTTGTGAGTTTATGTAAATGTGTGCAGGCCTTGCAAGTAATAGTAATATTTAGCACTTGTATTTTTAACTATAAATGTTAAGAGCTGGGAGGTGGATTTACCTCTGAATATGGCATTTGGGTGAACATTACTGTAATACAGTGTCCAGTTCTGTCCACACTTCAAAAAGATTGTTGAAAACTTGGAAAAGGTTCCAAAAAGAGCTACAGATTGTTTTGAGGTCTGGAAAACGTGACTTATAGTGAGAGACTTAATAATTTCAATCTGTTTAGTTACCCTACCCAAGAGAAGGTTAACAAGTAACTTAATTATGGTCTAAAATCTCTAAAACAGATTTCTGATAATAGACAGCTCTTTAATCTAGCAGAAAAAGCATAATGAGATCCAATGATTGGAAGATGAAGCTAAGCAAATTCAGACTGGAAATAAGGGTGTATAGATTTTTAACTGTGAGGGTAGTTAACCATTGGAACAACTTACCTGGGGACATGGTAGATTCTCCATCACTTGAAGTCTTTAATCCAAGATATGCTATAGCTAAAACAGAAGTTCTGGACGTGATGCAGAAATTGAGTGAGGTATAATGCAGGATGTCAGATTAGATGTTTATAATGGCCCCTTCTGGCCTTGAAATCTATGAATTGTGTGACGTTTGTAATGAATGTTGTAGTATGTGTGATTGTTATGGTATGTTGGAAATGGATCCCTGGAACAAGAAATGGTTTGTAACACTAGTAGGATCCATCTGGTTTGGCTGCCTGGTAGAGTTAGTAGAAATAACTTTGCATTTCTACACAGGTCTCTCAGAACCTGAGACCTGTTACAATCCTATACAATTGCTAAATATTTGCTCACATGTGGAAGTATTAAAGTCATCTGGATGGCCTGCATTTGTGTAGGTTTTTGCAGCATACCACACAGCTACATTATGTTGTCATTTGTCTCACAGAGTGAGCTAGCATTTGCAGATGGTTAGTATAGATCAGACTCTTGCTTGCTGTTCATTTCCTCCCAAGGGCAGATTTGATTTCCAGTTTTGTGCAATGATATTTTTGACTGATAATATCAAATGGACACAAAAGTCTTTCTAGTAATTCATTAACGAGTACAAAGCTCTTACAAGTGAAGTATTTGTGCAGTCCAAGGGAGTAAGATGGGTTTCAGTATTCAAGAACATGTTTTAAAGACCACAGTTGGTAATCAGTGCCCATCAGATAAAGCCTTTTTCAGCTCTGTGAATCTGTGCTAAAGGGGGAAATTCTTGTTCTAGATGCCTGGTACAGCGAGGCATGACCGAGACATGGCAGACCAGGCCAAAAGAAATCTGGCCAAAACCACAGACCCAATTGAGAGGCTTCGGCTGCAGTGTCTAGCAAGAGGGTCTGCAGGCATCAAAGGACTTGGCAGGTAAATCCAGGAAGCCAAATACATTATTAAAGCAAAGAATTTGAGTAGTAAGATGCTATATCAATATAGCTAAAATGGGCTTAAGCTGCAAAATATCAGCTATTGATTGAAGTCAGTGGCAAAACTCCAACAGACTTTCATGGAGCCAGGATTTCAAATGCTCCAGAGTTCAGGGTGTTTGGATTTGGGAAGTGCAACTGCAACTCCAGTACTATTTTTTTCTTCAATGATTTTTCAATAAAAATACAAAGCTAACCAACTAAACAAAAGAAAGCAATGGAAAGAGCCAGGAATTGAAATTAATGCAAGCATCTGCATCACCAACATCAAAACAAAGGGATGTAAAGGTACAAGCGCCAGATCCAAATCCTTATTCTTCAGTGAAATGACACTGGTTTGTACCTGCTGATGGTCTGGACCACAAGCTTCCTGTTTTGCACATTTAGCTTCTGTTTTCCTATTTAAAATTTTGATACGGGACAGGGCTTGGCTATGAGGTAAGGCCATTAGACCAAAGTGCATGGCCATAGGATCAGTGTGCACTAGTTAAATGTGTATATTAGTTAATGACCTCACAATGTAAGTGGACTAGAAAGACAAAAGAAATATTATTATCCCCATTTTACAGATGGGGAAGAGAAACTAAAATGACTTGTGTGCATGGCCAGACTTCCTGTGTGACCCTGTTCAAGTCATTTCATCTGAAAATGTTTTTTAGTAATTACATCATGTATGAGTCCTGTTATATCACAACTGCATCTATGTGACACCAATTTTAATGTAGTTTTCTGTTTCATCACTGATATAGTTTTTTCTCCATCTGAGCTGAGTTTGACAATTCTTTCAACCATTCCCAACAGCTATGATTTACCAGATGGCTCAATTTCAATACAATCATAATTATTATTATATTGGGGTTGGATTTTTAAAAATACTTGTATACTTCCTTTACTGCAGTCCTGTTTAAAAGTAAAACATCTTCCCTGTGGAACTTAGTAGTTTGTGTTTTGTGAAGGTCACATTTCATGTTCAGAGAGAGGGAATGGAAAATAGGCCTTGCCAAACTGGCTAGGTGGGGTAAGCAGTGCTGATTGACAGGCATTGCTCATTACTATCTCAATACCTGCAGCCCTTCTTTTCTCTGAAGAGACTTTGGGAAGAGGAAATGTTATCCCAATAAGGTGCTGGTGTCCCTTTCTAGTCCTAATAAACTGTCATTCTTCTATGTAAGTTCTGCCTCTTGTGCTACTCTCATTCTTCATTTTATTTATTTTAAACACACGTTTTTCCACAGAGTATTTCGGATTATGGATGACAACCAAAACAGAACCCTTGATTTCAAAGAATTCTTGAAAGGGTTAAATGATTATGCCGTAATGATAGACAAGGAAGAAGCTCAAGAGCTTTTCAGGATCTTTGATAAAGATGGCAACGGAACAATAGACTTTGATGAATTTCTTGTAACGTTAAGAGTAAGTTTCCAAACAATGTGCTTTTTTTTTAGCTAAATGAGAAAAAGCCTTCCATGACTAGCTGAACAGTCAATTACTAGGTCAATGCAGTTCTATTTTATCAGTAATACCGATAGCTACAGAAATATCAAAGGGACAACATCAGTTTGAAGAATTTCATTTTCCATCTAAAAATGAGAAAGAAAAGGTGGTCTTGTGGGTCAGTCTCTGGACTGGGAGCTGGGATTCAGTTCCAGGGCTTTACTACAGACTTTCTTGGGAAAATCACTTACTCTCTCTAGGTCTCAGTTCCCTCTCTGAAATGGGGATGATAATTCTTGTTTGTCTGCTTATGCTGTAAACTCATTAAGGCAGCATGGTCTTCTCTTTGCGTGTGTTCATACAGTGCCTAGCACGACAGGGGCCTTATCTTGGTTTGGGCCTGTAAATACTGCAAAATACAAATGTAAAACCAGAGATCTCTTATATCTATTGTTGTTACAAGTGACATCTAAGAAGGAGAGAACAGAAAGATATTCTAAAAAACATTTTTACCTGGTTTTTCAGTTTGTTTCTCTACCGTTTGATAGATTTACCTTTGTTTCTCCATCTTTGTCTGAGTACAGTCAGTTTCACTATTTAGTCCAGGGGTTGGCAACCTTTCAGAAGAGGTGTGCTGAGTCCTCGTTTATTCACTCTGATTTAAGGTTTTGCGTGCCAGTAATACATTTTAACATTTTTAGAAGGTCTCTTTCTATAAGTCTATAATAAATAACTAAACTATTGTTGTATGTAAAGTAAATAAGGTTTTAAAAATGTTTAAGAAGCTTAATTTAAAATTAAATTAAAATGCAGAGCCCCCCGGACCGGTGGCCAGGACCCGGGCAGTGTGAGTGCCACTGAAAATCAGCTTGCGTGCTGCCTTTGGCATGCGTGCCATAAGTGGCCTACCCCTGATTTAGTCAATGGTGAATTGCACTTCCTGTCTCAAGTACTTGTCTAACAGGATGACGGTCACACTCTTCTCTGGGTAGCATTTATGTGTGCACCCCATGTCCTAGGCTCTATGAAAGTATGTTTACTAGTAACAGCAGCAGCAAAGCTTGAAGCTGAAACTGGACAGACAGCAGAGAGACATAGGATTAATCTGTTAATATCTGCTTTCAGCCTCCAATGTCTAATGCCAGAAAAGAGGTCATCATGCAAGCGTTTAGGAAGTTTGACAAAACCGGTGATGGTATTGTAACCATTGAAGACTTACGGGGGGTGTATAATGCAAAGCATCATCCCAAATATCAGAATGGAGAATGGACAGAAGATCAAGTTTTTAGATCCTTTCTAGATAACTTTGATTCACCATATGAGAAAGATGGGAAGGTAAGTGGAATAGCCCAAGGTAATTGAAGGGTGCTCCACTGGATGCACAACTAAAATTATTATGTGTGAAAACAAGCCCGATATCCAACAATTTTTAAAAGCATGTACAGTGCATCTGTGCCATGCTTATTGATACATCCTTTAGATTAATAGTAAAATGGATGTACTGCCATGAGGATAATGTTTTTATTTCTTTCCCTTCATTAATACCCAACTGCTTTTTTAATGCAGAGACCTATCTTTTTTAATAATTTGGGCAATCAAAGTATAGTGGGCTAAATCCTGTGTTCTGCACTCATTGAGTCAGGGCTCTGTACCTGGGGTGAAGGATTGGAATGGAGACACTCTGCAGCTGCTTTTGTACCTGTGCTCTATCCGTGCCAATGGTTGGTGGTATCATGTAGCAGCAGATCCACTGATCTCACCTCTCCAGCCTGCCTCTGTCACACCCCAAGCCCGCTGCATATAGAACAAAATTTGACCATATGCAAATTGTAGGATTTGGGATATTGTTGTAGTTACTTGTGAGTGATTTGCAAATAATGTGATATGGCATCAGACTATGCATTCCACCTCAGGCCAACAGCACACTACATAATTAAGAAAAGTTCAATCATTGCCAATACATAGAGCTTGATTTTAAAACCCCTTGTGAGGAGAAGATTCTCTACCTGCTAAAAAAAACTACAATGCATCGTCTAGTTTAAGCACAGAGTCCCAGATTCAGGAAAGCATCCCTATTCAGGACAGCATTTATGCATGTGCTTAGCTTTAAGCATGTGCTTAAATCCCATTGAGGTAAAATGACATTGAAGTCAGTCATGAATAAGGAGATGGACTTATGCACGTACTTTAGTGCTTTCCTGAATTGGAACCAGAGTTCGGATTTCTGTTACCACCTGTGCCACTAATTGGCCTTCACAATGTTTTTTGCACTTTATAAACACTTTCAACATACGAGCATATTTAGGAAGTAAATATAATTGTTCCTACTTTACCAAAGCTCAAGGTCATAGAAAAGTCAGTGTCAGAACTTGCATCTCTTGTTTCCAAGTCTTATACCTAATCCACTAGACCACAGGTCCTTCTCAACAACAAACTTGACCTCTTGGAGTTGGAGTCTGATCTAAGCCACACCACTGATGTAAATTCATGGAGCTTCACCTCAGTTATCCAAAGCCTCCTGTTATTTGGAACAAGGACGTGTACCCTGACGTTAGCAGCGGGGACCTAGACTTGTTTTTGTTAACAGGTGGTTTGAGATAAGCGAGATTCATATAATGGAGCTGGCAAGAATGTCTGGCTTAGTGAGCAGAACTAATTTGTTTTAGCCAATGTGCCTTAGTACTGAGCTTCAGATAAAAATCACCTTAGCAAAAGCACCACAGTCTTGCTGAGTCAGCCAGGCTTGGGAAGCTGGATGCCTGTTTATAATAAGCGGAACAGGCTTTAAGGTCCAGCTCCCCCAGTTATTGAATCATTTTAGGTGTCTCCCAAACACAAGACGGGACCAATGACTGGGAGATATCTTTTTGTATAATAGCTTTATTCAAAGTACTGTATAAATGGTCCAAAAATTAAAACTATGCAATTTATATAAATGAAGAATTGGAATAATATTTCTCCACATATAAAAGGTCATGCCAATTTAAAAAGTGGACAGGTAGACTAGTTGCTTTTGTAAATGGTTTCAATCCAGAAATGCATATCAAAATAAACAAAACTCAGCTAAACACTTTCTCTCTCTTAGTCAGAGCTACTCGAAAGAATGGCATCTTTAGCTTGATAAATGGATATAAAACTACAATCTCCCAATAGCACCAGGAACCCATTCCAATTCATTCATTACAATGTAATGAATTTGCTGTCCAAAATCAGATGAGTCAATGAGAAAATTACATGGCAATACTTGTCTTTTTGAAGGACCACAGCTTCACTGATTCTATCTTTCAGTTTTCAGGGAAGATAACTCATTTTAAATAGGTTCACTTAGAAAACAGGACCCTACATTTTAGGACTTTCTACTGCTGAAGGAGTTCCATCTTCTTCATTTTCCCTCCTGTCTTAGGTGCCTTCCTAATGCAAGATAACTTGAAGCACAAGGTGTACAGTATATGGCTTAAATTTTGCTTATTTACAGATGTTTATTTACATATAGTATGTATGTGTTATGACATGAAGAATGAAGGTTTCCTTTTCTGTTTTAAAATTTTCTACTTTAGGTTACAACAGAAGAATTCATGAACTACTATGCAGGAGTCAGCGCTTCAATAGACACTGATGTCTATTTCATTATCATGATGAGAAATGCTTGGAAATTCTAACTGTACGATTAAGGAAACAAGACTTTATTTCCATCTTCTTAGCTCCACATGATTAAATATGTGCACAATAATATGGTCACGTTTCCCATAATAGTACCTTGTAGTCACTGTGCTGATTTCAGTATATCAGAAGAGACAATACTCACTCTACCACATTGCTTTGGCAGGACCATGCTGAGCTGATGCACATCATAGGCTAAGAGATTTGGCAGCCCTGCCAATAATCACGCCCCTTGCTTTTCCTACTGCTCCCCTTATCTATGTTGTTTCTTCTCTCATGTTTCTCCTCAGACATGTGTTAGGCTCCTTTTGTTCCCAAGTTTGTCCCCAAATTCACGTTAGGCAGCTGTGCTTCAAAGAAGGTACCATAGCACCAGAGCAGAGGATTCTGGGATGTATATACTCAGTGTATAAATGTGTAGGCATTTTTGTAGCATGTATACTGTCCTAAAACTCCATAGATTTGTCTTCCTTCTTTTTCCTTCTATTCCTTTGTTTCTTGACTTTCTTCCCATTCTCTGGGACCACCTGTTTACTGTTTCTCTTATCAAAGTCACCGGTGGGCATAGATGCTTTACAATGTTCTCTTAACTGTGTAATTGGAATACCTACCAGTGCTCCAGTGTCTATGCTGGACCTAAACTGAAAGACTATACATATTACTAAGCTACTTCTCCTGGGAATTTTTTATGAACTAAAGAACTTTAGAATCTTAATTTTTCTTGGCTTTGCTGCTGAAAAAGACTGGACATTAGTTAACTGGAAGAGATAATAGGACTCTTCTGCCATGTCAGTGTCTGTGAGAGCTGATGTCTGGTCAGCTACCTGTGAGAAGAGGGATGGTAAGAGAAGGGGCCTGTCTGAAAGCCATACTTCCGCTAGTTATCCTCGCTTTGTTTCCTTTTCTCATTTCTCTTGTCAGTTTGTCCCAGAGTAAATTGTTGTCATGTAAATGGTTTACACGGAGCAGGATTTACTCCAATTAATTTGTGAAAGTGTCATATACTTGTGTTTTCAATCTCTCAATCCTTAGTAAAAGACTCAAGGTTTTGACAACAAATTGAGCCATGTTCAGAGCCAAAAAAAAGTCCTATAGGCCACATTTTTAAAAGCGCTTAGCACCCAGAAGTGGCACTAGATTTTCAAGAGCTCTGCTCTTATTTACATACCAAACTAAGTGGCCTGATTTTCAAAAGTTCAGTGTATGATTTTTGAAAATCTAACCTTAAATGTTACAATGGCAGTTAGTAGCTACTGAGCACTCTAAAATCTGGCCTTGAGCTGTTTGGAAACCTGGCCTTATGGGATACACACTTGCTATTTTTTTTAAATATGACCTGTCATCACAAGAGTAGGTATCTGGAATTCCTCACCACAGGCTGTGCAATCTCAGTGTTTTCCTTGATCCGGTAAGGCTCTGCACACTTGCATATATTAATAACTATGGAAGTTGGTGTGAATGGAAAGGGAAATTATTTTGATTAGATAATATGTGTCATCAAGGAATGAGGGCTCTTTACATAATGTGATGCTGTTGTGGACCAACAAATAAATTCATGTACATGAAGTGGAAAGGTGCATGGTACATGAATAATACATGTGCCATTTCACATGCTGGCAGTTATATGTAGCCACTTTCTTATTAATTTATTTATTGGTTCTGTAACAGGTATATTATCTACCTTGCACATTTTAAATAAAGATGTAACATTAGTGGGCTGAGAGAGTCACAAAGTGAAAAATGATCCCACTCTGGCATATGCCATATCTAAAGACTCCCAAAATCCACAGTGATCTGTTGTGCTGACATTTAATCAAGTGAAGTGAAAAGTTTTGTCTTACTAACCTTAACTCTTGACCAGTTTGTCTGTTTAATACTAACCATATGAAATTCTAACATTTATTCAAGGCCAAGTGCAATATGCCTTTTCAAACGCAATTTTTTCTTTGTAAATGGATGAAAAGCTCTGACACTGCAAAATGTATTGTCCCTGATCATACACTATTAAAGTCAGTGGGAACTTTGCCATTGACTTCAGGGAGCAAAGGATCAAAACCGTTGTGATTAATGAAAGATCACTACTTTGAGATTAGATTTCCCTTTTTCTGCACCAACCCCGAGTAACGGAACTTTGTGCAGGGAAGTGAGTGAGGTGAACAGGGACAGAATTGGTACATCCCATTCTGCAGACAGCAGGACTCTGTGGCCACTATTGCAATAGGCTGAAAACCAGCTGATCTCCCTTTGGATTCTCTGTACATAAATTCTGGGCCACTGGGATTGGTCCTGCTTTCAGCAGGGAGTTGGACTAGATGACCTCCTGAGGTCTCTTCCAACCCTGGTATTCTATGATTCTATGGTCCCTCCCCTGCCACACACTCTTTTCTGGAAGTCATTATACGTGAATAAAGAACCCTGAATACTTCCATGGAACTGTTACTGATTTTAATCCCTCTGGCAATGTTCCCATTCACTTCAGTAGAATCAGGCCCTCAGTCCGCTTTTTACAACAAAACTTGTAACTGCAAGAAAAGGTCCATTGTATGCAGGGTGGGGGAAAGAGCTGAGCTGAAATATTTTTTACCCTCTAGCAAATATAGTAGAATTCAATGGGGATCTCTACTATAACAAATATAGTTTTAATTGCAGGTATGCAAAATCATACAAACAAGCATAGCACATTGGCGGCTAAATTGAAAAAGTTATATACAAAGGACCAGACACTGCCACCATTGACCCATGGGCAAAACTTGCATTGACTTTAACAGAAGTTCAGTGCGTAGGTCAAAGGCAGGATGGACCTAAGGGTTGAGTCAGGTCTCAGATGCCGTTATAGATAATGCTATATGCATGGAGCCAGCAGCAGTCTCTAGCACTGTTGTATGCTGTACTGTAAACAGGGATAGCTGTAAAATTCTAAAATGTGATTTCGCACTTTGTTCGATGGGATGATTTCTCATTTCTGATCATGACACTCAAGCTACACCGGGTGGTATAAATTGTGGGGAACAACTTAGTCTGATGCATGTAGCATTTTCAATCGATATATGGAACGCCCACTGATGTCAGTAGGAGTGACGCATGTGGATCAAGGGCAGCATAAAATCCTAAATTGGAACACAAGCCACAGTTGAAAACCATTGTAAACAATGAGCTCTGTGGTCCCCTCCAGTCTGTGCAGGGGACAAAGGAGCAGGACTTCTGGCCACGTTACACTGATTCATAGAAGCAGCAGCTCCCCTCCCTCTGCCTGAGCCCATAGGAGCCCGCTGGTGCAAACAAGGACCATGTGTTTGAGCTCCCCTTGTGTGTGAAAGGTAGAGATCCAGGGAGCAGCCGCTCCACAGAGCATATTCCCCAGGGACAAATGGTTTTACAGGCAAAAAACACAGCAGGAGTTAATGCTAGTGCAGGCAGAATGAACTTTCATTCTTCACCTTGTACCTCTGGCAGAGACGAGAATGATAAGGAAATAGAGCAGTCGGGGTAGTGAGCTGAGCTGCTAAACAAGCCATTCCACCTGCTGTGTGGGAGGAATCGGAAATTGCATTGAGAAGCTAGTCATCCACATGGGAGCCCCAGCACATGCAGGTTTGGAGTCAGAATTCTCCCATTGATCCTTGGGTCTTAATTGACTGACTTGTCATAGGCCGTAACTCCTCAACAATATTGAAACTTCCACTTAGTTTTTCCTCTTTGTTAGTTTGGTTGGGGGGCGGGGGGCATTGCAGGGTAGGGATAAGGAGAGAGTGTGAAACATTTGGGCTGATATGCTCAAATCCTTGTTTAATTCACATTAACCGCATGAAGCCTGCAGTTAATATGTAAATCATAAGCATGCTCCTGGTTCAAGGTAATTAACTTCTGAACAATTGGGTAACTAAACATATTCCTGTATGCAGACTGAGAATCTGACTCTGTTTGGGCACCTTTGTGCTAGTCTCCTCACACAAAGCTGCTTTAAAACTGGCAGATCAAACCGGTAGAGAGTTCCCCTGCCCATGGAAAGCCTTAGCTGGTGTGGACCCATCGTAGTGGCTCAAACTTCATCCACTCCTTGCATCCAGTTCAGGAGGTAAGGTTGGGAGAAAAAGGATTTCCTAGCAGTCTGTGGCTGATGCAAAGGCCCTGGTGGCTGATAGCAGACAGTAGAGAGGTCACCAAATATTCCTGGACACAGTGGTTCAGTGATATAGCATAGGGAGATCCATTACAATTGGCCAGAAGTTTTCGGAGATGAGAGAGTACATGTGTCAGTTGCAGGTACCAGGGACGGCTCTAGGCATTTTGCCGCCCCAAGCATGGCAAGGCACGCCTGCGGGAGGTCCGCCGAAGCCGTGGGACCAGCAGGTACTGACGTAGGGCTCCAGGATGTGAGGGAATGGATTGGACAGGAATTGTGATACCAGGCAGTGTGGTAGGATTTGGGAAGGGAAGTGACCAAGCTAGTCACTCAGGTGAACCTACCCTGCATTATGGGTTATATGATAAGGAGGCTTGTAAACTTGGTGTCTGTGATAGGTTATATGATAGGGAGCCCTGTAACCCCCTCCACTGGAACCAATTAAATGCCTGGTATAGGAGAGTGTGGGTGATGAGTGGGTAGTACCCCTGCCTTGTGTTAAAAGTTTAATAAAAGCTGTGACCTGCCACTTGACTCCATGCACGTGTCTGTCCTCATTTTGTAGCTTCAATACCTTTGGTAACTGAAAAACAATTCTATAGCAGTAAATGGGCCCAGAGCCACAAAAGGATGTAAGCATCATGATGTTACGCATCGCAGCACCTAACTATTAGGTGTCTAGAAAATTAGAGAAACAGCCCTACAATCCACAAAGCCTGCATTAGGCACCTAGGCTCCTATACAGTGAATGGAGAGAGAGAGGCAGCTAAAAATGCAATCCAGAAAGGCTGCATGCTGGGGGGAGCAGCCTAAGCTTGCCAGTGGGAGATCCTAACCAGAGGCAGGGCCGGATGTACACCTTACACACCCCAAGGCACAGCATCTTTAGCACCTGCCCCCTTCGTGTTGCACAGTTTTCGAGAGGTAAGGCATCCGCAGAACGCCGGCGCCCCTAGGCACGTGCCTACTGTGCCTAATTGGAAATCCAGCCCTGACCAGAGGGTTGTGTGCTAAATCCTGAAGTCCAGGCTGCAGGGAAGTGACTATCTCTGCTTACTATTGGTGAATCAGGGGAAGATAGGTGGCTAAATGCATGTAGGGCCTGAAATAAAATAGCAAAGGTGGGGGAGGGGGTCAGAGGTGGCTCTCCCTTAAAACCTTTAGCTTACTGGTTAGCTATTCACCCAAGATATGGGAGACCCTGAGTTCAAGTCCCCCCAACATGAGGGGGGAAAAGGGATGTGAACAGGGATCTGTCACCTCTCAGGTGAGTGCTCTAACTACTAGCTTATAGTCATTCTAACTCTTTCACTGGCCCAATTAATATTTAATTTTTCAATGGCTTGACTAAAGTGGAACAACTTCAATAGGAGAGATTGAGAGAGCCCCACATCAGAATGTTCCATAAGCGCCCCTGCCTCACTCGTTTTGTGTGCACTGACTTGAGGGATTCGATTCACTAGGCAGCCTCTGACCACACCTACCAGATCAGGCCCCTGCATGTGACTTAGGCTGCCAAATGCCTGTCTTTCCCAGTTTGCGAATTGCTCTGGGGCTTAAGCTGGAGATAGGTGCACAGATGCCTAGATTGAGTCAGTGGCATGCATGCTCAGAAGCAAAAACCATGTGTGTCTAGAGAATGTTTACTGCAAAAACGTAGGTGCCAAATGAGTTTAGGTGCATACAGGGTTAGGCAGTGGTAGACTACAGTGGTGCCTAAACCTGTGACAGGCTCCAATGTACCTCCATGGATCACACCCTTGATGTAGAAGCTTAGGCATTGTGGGCCAGATTGTAAAGGTCTATAGGTGCCTAATTCACATTGCTTTCAATAGGAATTAGCAGCAAAATACCTTTAAAAATCCAGCACTGTACATTTTATATTGAACCTAGCCCTGAATAAGGAGAATCCTTTTCTAAATGAACAGGGGCACATCTTTGCTATTGATCCGCATTCACAACTCCCATTGACATCAGTGGAAGTTCTGCCTGAGGAATGGTGGCAGGATCCCATTAGTATTCAAAATGGGGGGGGGTTTGACTAATTGAAATATTTATGAAAAGTGTCTGCTTTCCACAGGAAAAAAATGATATTTTTGTTACAAAACAAAAAAACACCAAAAAACAAATATTTTGGCTAAAAACCAAAATATTTTGGGTTTTGGCCAACATTTTTCAGTATATGAATTTGTGCTGATTATTTTTTTCATTTTTGTCTAAATTATTTTTCGGGGAAAAAAAATTTCAACCAGCTCTAGTTTTATACTGTAATTTCAGTTCTTAAGATCTTTCTAAAATATATTTTTTCTTAATTGCTCCTTTTGAAAGGTACCAGGTTGCTGTTCTATTCTTGTCATTTCTTCTCCAGATGCCTGCTGGTGGTGGCATTACTACTGGAACACTTTACTCTATTGTGATGTCTGAGTAGTGAATTTGATTCCTATCTTGCTGTGGTTAATAACATCTGATAACTTTTCTCATATTCATCATTTCAGGACAAAGGATCCTGCTCCAGTTCTCACTGTAGGAACTGGGAGTGTTTCAGACTCTCAATTTTGATGCCTATGTGATACCAGAGATTTTTGCAGGCAAGCAAATGTTGCCAGTAACAATGAATTTCAATATTGAAATAGTTGACAATTGGACATAATCAGACATAGCTGAACGATACTAATCAAACGTTTAAAACATTTTTGGAATGTGTTAAACTTTCTGATTTGGTCGATAGCAGTGTATGGTGGCAGTGTGGCAAATAATTAACTTTGGCTTTCTTGGTTTTAGGTGACAAAAGATGAGTTTTTGAACTATTACGCTGGAGTTAGTGCGTCTGTGGATAGTGATGCCTACTTCAATCTAATGATGATGAAATCCTGGAAACTATGATTTTTGCTATTACTACTTTTTGCATCAGAGACGATAAAGAAGTGCAATGTTTTTCAGGAGTTCAGTGTGGGTTTGATTTTTTTTCAGCTGATTCCTTGGGCTAGATTTTCAGAAACATGCAATGACATTGCACCTGCAAAATCAGCGGTTTCCCAATTAACTCAACCCTTGTATATGCTTTAATATTTTCAGTGGAGGGCTCATGACAGGCAATTAAGAAGCAGGGCTTAATGACAGTCAAAAGAACTGAGTGAGCTGGGAGCTGTGGTAATCTACTGAAGTTTGCAATTGCATTTTCAGTGTAATCCCTTGTCTGTTGTAGGGCCATGCATTAGATTTGTAATGCAGATATTCCTGATGTATATAAAAGCACTAATTTGTAATATTTTGGTCTATTTACTGATCATCATAATAAGGAGTTTATTTGACTCTGAAATAATTTTGAATGATTATGTTTACTGTTTCCGTTGTATAACATTTTGACAAGTTTAAAAAGATAGCCTCAAAAGCCTGCAACCGAAACAACAAATGCATAAAACAAAGAACAAATTAGCTATCAAATCCCATCTGTTTAATCCAGTATAGACAAATGTACATTATGTTTTACAAACATGAGCCCCAACCCTGTAAATACCTTAGCATGTGAGTAGTTCAATGGGACTAGTCACATGTGTAAAGTTACCAATAGGCATAAGCATATTGAAGATAGGGGCTATAGTTATGGTAAATGTTCTTTAAGACTGCTTGTGCTTCCACTGAAGTCAATAGGAGTTTTGCTATTGGACTACAATGAATACAAGATCGAACTTCTTATCCAGGTTTGTGTAAAAAAACAAAACAAAACAAACAAACAAAAAAACAACCACCAAACTTTTCCATATATATATGTATGGAGAAAAGGCTCACAATCAAGTTATATCTCTTTGTAAGCAAATAGGAGAAGACTGCCAAATTTGTCTCTCTAATCCAAACAACCTCATGTATATGTTTCCAGCATGCGGCAGATTCTGAGCTTTGAGAGGTGGCTAGGGATTGCTGTAATGGTAAAGCCCAGCACTGATCTGACTCCTGGATGTACTGTAACCAGCACTTCGATTCTAGCATGTGCTGTGCGAGTGAGGGATAGATGTCATGAACACTTGTTCCTTTTCTGTGCAGTCCATTTTGCACCCATCTCAGATTCAAGCCCTAAATCTGACACACAGTTCCATCTTTAAGTGTCTGGGTAATCGCCCTGTGGTAGAGACTGCGGTCAGCACCGCAGACCTGTGAGGTGCAGAGCACCTGCAGCACTCATGGAAGTCAGCGTTGCTCAGCACCATCCATGAATGTGAGACTCTGGTGTCTGCTTTGCAAAAATGCTATGCACTCACAGCTGTAACCAAGTCAATTAGAGCTGTGATTTGACCATGTAAAAAGATATATAATGCTAAGTACTCTGAAGAAAAAAAAGAATCAGGTCTTAAGTGTCAAAGTTGGCACCCATTAGTGGACACTTCTGACCTTAATCTTTGGGGCCAGATTTTTAAAGATATTTAGGTGCCCAGCGAAATTTTCAATGAGTGTTAGGCAGCTACATATTTTTAAATCTGTCCCTCTATGCCTGAGTTATCCATCTGTAAAATGGGGATAATACCCTCATACCTCTCAGAGGTTTTGTGCAAATAATTGATCTGCTAAACCCAGGATTGTGAGTTCAATCCTTGAGGGGGCCATTTAAGGATCTGGGGGCACAAAAATAGTTGGATTGGTCCTGCTTTGAGCAGGGGGTTGGACTAGATGACCTCCTGAGGTCCCTTCCAATCCTGATATTCTATGATTCTATGATTTGGTCTGTCAAATGGAATTTGCATGAGGAAGAACTAAGCGAAAGCTGAGTAAGGAGCTGCACTGACCCCGTGAGAGATGCAGATTCACAGCACCTAGCAAAATTGTTGGCTTGATTCTACAAGCTGACAAACAACCCTTGGAAGTGCTGAATGTATCCAATTGCCATTGATTTCAGTGGAAGGAGAGGGGGCTTAGCGCTTCCTTCTCTTCACTTTGCAGAACTGAGACTTGAAACTATACTAAGCAGTGCCCTCAACTCCCAATAATTTCAGTAGGAGATGGGCGTAATCAGCACCTCACTGAGAGTTGACTCCTGTTTGCATCTCTAGATGCTTTGATACCTATTTAAATCTGACTCTCAGTCCCTTGCAAGATGGGGCAAGATTTTGCATGACATAGAATTTACTTTGCTGATCCAGACATTTTCTGCATCTCATCCACTTACATGCTTCTTGGTCCTGTGCAGGATTGGCTCCCACAGAGGTGGCGCTATGTTTTTCGCCACCCCAAGCATGGCAGTCAGGCAGCCTTCAGCGGCATTTCTGCGGGAGGTCTGCTGGTGACACAGATTTGGTGGTGGTTCTGCGGTCCCACGCCTTCGTTGTGCCTGCCGCCGAATTGCCGCCGAAACCATGAGACCGGTGGACCTCCCACAGAAACGCTGCCAAAGGTTGCCTGACTGCTGCCCTCCAAGGCTTGCCGCCCCAGGCACGCGCTTGCTGCGCTGGTGCCTGGAGCCGCCCCTGGGCTCCCATATATATATATATATATCACCGATGTTAGAAGGCCTTTTATCCTCCTAATGAGACATTCAGGAAAAGGTTTATTTTGCTATTGTTCCTGATGAACATGTACAAGAGGAATAGGTTTGGTAAACAAACTAATAATATCTGCCGGGAACAAATTGAGTCTTGGGAGGCAATTAACATTTCTGGCTCAGCATCACTACAAACAGGCTTTCACTCACTGTTGATCTTTTTTATTTGCACAGGTCAGTGTTTGTTTCACTGATAGGCACATGGCTATTAGAAGTTGTTTACGCAGTGCAAACGAGGCTGCAAAGAAACGGGAACATTGATGCCAAGGGAGCATTAACTGGTGTGTGTGATGTCAGCACAAAAAGCCACCTGAGGAGCCTGACAGATGTCTGGCCCTGTAAATGCAGACCTATGTCAGATGTAGATAGCATAAATCTGCCACACACCAGTCAAACAATCTGACCAAACTCTGCTGCCAGGAGAACCAACAGAACATATCTGCCCACGAGTATGTAGCATAGGAGAAAAGAGTGTGGTTTGGGCAGGATGTGCTGAAAAAAAGCTGTCCATATATTCTATCTAATCTGGCATATGCAGACCTACTTAGTACCTGAGCCTGCATAGTGAGCTGTGAATAGTGGCTGAGCAAACATCTCCACCTTTCAGCTGAACTAAGGAAACTGCATGACTGATTATAACTGCTGTGTAACCCTGTTACACAGGGGTTTGGGGGACACACCCTCGCATCATTGCTTGTGGCAGGATGTTTTGCATGATGTCATCCAGAATTTGGCCATGCATCAAAAATGCTGATAGTGCCACTTTTTTTTTCCCAAAGGGGAACTGAAATATGTATCTTAAAATGATTCCATTATATTTTTTAATAATTCTGATGATACTTTGCATGTCCAGGTCTACACTCCCCTAAATGTGCAAGCAAACACACAAAAAATGTCAAATGTGAATTCAAGCTGAGCACCTCAGAAAATCTCTAATTTAGGAGCCAAAATAATGGTCAATGGCCAGATTTTCAAAGAAAGCCCAGTGATAGCCGCTGGGTGCCAAGCATGTCAGATAATCTCGTCCCCTCACATTAATGCCCAGATAGGGGCTGAGCTGTTTGGAAGATCTGTGCATGAAGGGTCTGATCCAACATGCATTGTAATCAATGGGAGCCTTTCCGTTGATTTCACTGGGAATTGGATGGGATGCTTATTTCGGTGCCTAGATTGAAGCTGTAGGGTGCTGAGCTCTTTTGAAAATCTTACCTGTTAGTGCCTAACTTTAGTCATTTGCTTTTTAAAACATTGGTCGCTGCGCTAATGGAATTAGTTCCTCATACAGACTACATGTCCTGTTTCAGCTGCATCCCAGAAAATGTAGCCCCATATGGCTAACGCTGATTGATGCCATGCAGCGATACATATAAGTAGCTAGGAAAGGCACTACTGTTTTACTGTAGGTGGCCAGTCTTAAATTTGTGTATTGAATAGCCGATTTGTCAGTTTTCCTTTTAAATGTATTTTTTAAAGTTAAAAATAGTATAATAGGCCACATCAGCTAAGTATAGTCTATGAGCCCAGCATCGAGCGACAAAATGTACAACGTTCTAATTGCACAAAACCGAACACCCTTGCCCCACCCCTTCTCCGAGGCCCAGCCCCACTCACTCCATTCCCCACCCCACCCCCGTCGCTCACTGTCCTGCACCCTCACTCACTCGCTCATTTTCACTGGGTCCCTTTTAGACCAAGTGTTCTGGTTGAAAAACGGACTCCTGGCAACCCCATTACAGAGCTACATGCTTATTGCTGTTGTTGGTTCATCTTGGTCCAGATTAACATCTGGAGTTGCCGACGTGCAGCGTCTTTCTGGCCTCCTGAGCTAGTTCAACTGCAGATGTGGCAAGATGTGCTGTTGCAAGTACCTCCTAGGCCAGCACCATTACCAGCTATACAGCAATTTCCATGTAGCGTTGGCGGTAATGAGGGGTATGGACTCTTCCCTGAGTGAGTGTCTTTCAGTCGGGCTGGGAAGGAAAGGAAAGCAGGTTGCTCAGAAATTTCTTCTCCCAAGCTCTTGGGGTGTGCATATGTGGTGTTTGAGGTTCTTATCAGGACTGGAAACCCCTCACCCTGCCCTCACCTGTGATTGGGGTGAGAGGCTTCCTAAGCATAAACCCTAAAATCAAAGTTTTTCTTAAAGGCAAATCCCACAGAGACTGGGATAAGATTTGTCCCTTTCCCCTCAAATGGAGTCATACAAAAGTGTGCAGGGCGGTTGGGGGAGATTAGATAATTACATCTCAACAGTCTTCTGTTAATTTCACGTTTTTCTCTCAGATTTACCCTGTTCAGGTTAGGATCTTTTTGTGTATATAATAGAATGATATATTATATTAATTTTGTACACACACACACACACACAAATAAAAAACAAGCTTCTTTCAAACATAACATTTAGCCTCATTTCAGCTTTCCTTTGTTTTTGAGAGATTGACTAATGGGCCGTGAACCTTATTTATCTGTTTTGAATTTTAATATTTTGAGCAGGTATAAAATAATTCCACAGTAAAACTATATTAATTTAAATACTTTCAACATTAAAATGCAAGTGATTTATTTCCCTGTAATTTTGGGGGCCATTGTTCACTTCATCAGAGGCTTCCTCAGGCAGACAAAGCTGCTTCCTGCCACCTTATTTTGACTTTGCAGGGCCCTTTTTTGCATAGCAGTTTAAAAGGATAGGGTAGTGCTTCTTAAACATTTTTATTGCATTAAACTTCTACAAAACACCCCTATAACAAAGCGTTTTGTTGTGGTACGTCTCCACAATCAAAAATGATCAGTGCTGTATTTTTCATGCTAGATATTGCTATGATTAAATATGGTATGTTAGCAAAAGACTATAGTTTTAAATTAAGAAAAAAAGGTGTGGGGAGGGGTGTTGGGGGAGGAGAGGACCTTGAGGCTGTTTCTTCAGATAAACAAGGCCAGTTTTTATCTTACTCCTTCGGATAGTTAGAAAAATATAGCTTCATGACAAAGGGGTACCTCTTTGTTTCAAAATACTGCCTTCTCAGTGTCCTGTTTCGAGCCAATATAAAAGCACGCCAATAGAGCTTTATTTCTAATCAAAAATTGTTTTGTTGCAAAAGTTAACAGCTTCAGATAACAAGAGTGGGTGTGGGTTGGGGTGGGGAAGGTAGTCTTATCTTACTCCTACCTGCACTTACTCACTACCTGGCTTTTGTCTTTTAAAACTTTTATTGTAAACAATGGGAATATCACATCCACCCCCACAAATCTTCACACTTTACAAGGCTATCCTGTAAACCAGAGTTAAAGTTTAAATTAAAAGGCCTGCTTACAGCATAAATCAACAGGTGCTAATTTCCATAAGATGTCAAAGGCTATAAAATACATTACTTTAAGTAGATGGAATAAGGGAGATTGACATAAAGTGACACTTCAATCTGTGATAGTTCCTCAGATTTGTCACCTACAAAAGCCAGCTCAGGTTTGGGAATCTCCCTAACTGCCTCAGCCGTGACGACTGAAGACTAGGCTGGATGGACCTTTGGTCTGACCCACTATGGCCATTCTTATGTTCTTATGTTGGCAAGGTGCTGCAATTACACCTTTCGCCTACCAGGGGCTGCTGTGGCATGAGAAGAGAGGACAGCTGGCTCATGAGCCAGAGCAGCCAGCTAGGAGAGGGAGAGAGCAGCAGCTGCTTTTCCCACAGCAACATGCCTGTGGGGCCAGGTGCAGGGAGAGGGGCTATTGGGGGAAGGGAGGAGTGGAGGATGGACAGAGTGGGGCACACAGGGCTGCTGGGCAGGTGTCACATAGACTGGGGTTTGGAAGGGCTAGTGGGAGGGACAGACTGGGGTAGGGGCATATGAGCTAGTGGGGTTGAATGACACTGGGGGTGCAGGGACACATGAGGACAGGGGGAGGGGTCAGAGACACACTGGGACAGAGGGAAAGGGTGGTTTAGGGAAAGACAGGTATGGGGCAGATGTGCCTGAATGAATGGGAGAGCTAGTGGGGTGACACCACTGAGCCAGGGTCTGCATGAGGGATGCTTCCCAACTCACAATAAAACCCTGTTCTATAGTTCTCCATCCCCACACTCAACAACCCTCCAGGTTCACTCCCAGGCTCCCAGAAATTACTTCCCTCTCCCTCAGCTCCTCCATTATCCACCAAACCTTTGCACCGCTTCTGAAGGATGCGGGAAATAAGTTTCTGTGTTGTAGTTTAAATTAATTATTACTCAGAGTTCTGTATTAATATGCCTAGTAAGGAATCTGTTTGTCAAAAAACATTTCCTGAATTTTTGTTCCTGAATTGTTACAGACATACTTGCTGACAGATATTTTTAAATAAATCACCAACATTAATTGAAACTGGCGTGATTATTTTGTGTTAATTTTACAAATAAAATATGCAGAATTTTTTGGCACAGAATTCCCCCAGGAGTATTAATTGTATAAAAATTGTTATATAATTAAGAATATGAATGCCAGCGTTAGCACAAAGAGATATATATGGAACTGTGGCACCAACCAATGATCATGCTAATCTGCTTTGCATCACTGGCAGCTATGATATTTTTTCATTTAATAAGCAATCCAAGCATAATTCACTGTGCCCCTAGAGCATTGCAATGCCAGAGGGCAAGAGGCTCACTGGTATCAGGTAGTGAATTTCAGCTGGCCTGACCAATTCAGTGCACTCAAATTCACTTACGTCATAATCTGTATCCAATGGGTGTTTTGCAAGGTACCTCTGGAAAACCAGTAACACACTGATCTTTGATGTTCTTGAACAGTGCGGGTACAGTACATCCTCAAAGGACTGCACAAATATGAAGAATCCTGTGGCACCTTATAGACTAACAGATGCATCCGAAGAAGTGGGAATTCACCCACGAAAGCTCATGCTGCAAAACGTCTGTTAGTCTATAAGGTGCCACAGGATTCTTTGCTGCTTTTACAGAACCAGACTAACACGGCTACCCCTCTGATACTTGACACAAATATGAAGGAACCATGGGACTAAAATGTGTTTGAACCAGGTAAGTCTCGGGATTGGGTAAACAGACTTTTTCCAGACAAAGGAAAGGCCAACGCCTCCATCCAGGTGCAAACACAGTCAAGTGGCTATTCACTGGCACATCGGAGGCTGCGGGAACAGATCAATTTGCATTGCAGAAAGCACCAGTGGGGAAGAAACCAGGGTGAAATCTTCTTCATCAGACTCCAGGGCACCTTGCCTCACAGCAGAGGCACTGAACGCTGAGAAGGATATATTCCAAAAGTTCACTGGACTATAGCAGAAAGGAGCAAAGAACCCAAGTAATCTTTCACCTACAAAGACAAAGTCTTTGGACTTTGTGGGAGATCCTGACCAAGGGAGAGGTCAGCCATCTTGCTGGAAGGAGGTGTGGTAAGAATCTTACCTTGAACCAAGACCATAGCGTTGTTAAGTCTTAGTCATTAGACAGCATTTTGTTTTTTTACCATTTCTAACGTAATTCCTTATACCTGGCCTCACTTAAAACCGCTCTCTTATTGATTAAATAAACGTGTGTTATTTTTATTCTAAATCAATCAACCCAGTACTGTGTTGACGTCAGGTGATTATTAACTCCAGTCTGTGCTTTTGCCTCTTTGAAGGAACGAAGGACCTTATTACTCTGCAGAATGTTCCGGAAGAGGCCATTTCAGGGCAGATTGTTTTGGGGGAATTTGGGACTGGAGGGTGTGCTGGGCTCTTTTGGCTATTAGTAACCAAGGTTAATGGAGGCCAGAATGTGGCTGTGGTGTAACACAGGGCTGCCCAGAGGGGGGAGGGGCAAGAGGGGCAATTTGTCCCAGGCCTTGGGCCCCGCAGGGGCCTCCACAATAGTTTTTCGGGGCCCCTGGGGTGGAGTCCTTCACTTGCTCTGGGAGCCCCAGAAAACTCTCACGGGGCCTGGGCCCCCAGAGCATCTTCCACTCCAGGTCTTCTTTGGCAATTCAGCGGCAGGGGGGTTCTTCCACTTGGGGACCCGCCGCCGATGTGCCCTGAAGGCTGGGGGTCCTTCCAGCACTTCGGCGGTGGGTTCCAGGGCAGGTCTTCGGCAGCAATTCAGCGGCAGGTGGTCCTTCCGCCCCGTTATCTGCCACTTACATGCTGGGTCTTCGGCAGCAATTCGGTGGGGGGAGGCCCCCGCCGCCGCCAAAGACCCCAGGCCCCCTGAATCCTCTGGGCGGCCCTGGTGTAACAATCAGGCTGCTGGAGCCAAAGTTACTGGATCTGAGCTGCTCAACACAGAGACACTCAGTGCATGCTTGTATGCTGGCTGGGAGCCTCCATACAGGGATCTACAGCAGCAGCGCACATATTAAGGCACTCAGGTTACAGGACAAGCTGTGACACAAACGCTCGCTTGTCAGAACTGCATCCCAAATTGTGACAGTCCCTAATACATTGCCATGGCACTGAAAGATTATTAGACTTGTGTGTGTTCTTTTCTTAGGAGGGAAAATGAGAGGACAGAGCCATAACATTAATGAATCATTGTAATTCACCAATGTTTATTCACAAATATACAATTCTGCTGCCAACAGACTATGGACACAGTGGTGGTAACTGAAATCCATACATTTCAGGATTGTGCAGAGTCTAAAAGTCAAATATATCATTTCTCCTTTGATAAGTCAAAATGTCTCCTTCCAGCACAACCCAGATACTTCTCTGTACTGCTCACCGTGGTCATCCCCCCCCGACTCCCAGCATGGTAACCTTCGGTTCACAACCCAAAGACTTTTAGTAAATATGAGGTGAAAGCTGCTGAGTGTCCTCAACCCTCATTAACCAGGGATCAAGCCCATGATTGTTACCAATATTAGACACAAAGCATATTCTATATAGAGAAGTTTTACAGTTATAGAGCCCAGGTTCCCTCACGAGGATGTAAATCACGAGTAAGGACTCTGAACGCCACGCAGTAACACTGCTGTAAAGCCAGTTTGTCAGAGGTTTCACAGGGTTAAAAAGCCCATTTTCTCTTATTGCTTATTGGACAATGAACAGGATATAATGCGCATTTAAAAAACCAGGCAGTGCATGACACTATGTAAGGACCTACATACTGGGCCCAATTCTGATCTCACAGTGGTTTAACTCCTTTGACTTGACTAGAGTATTCCTGATTTATGCTGCCTGAAGCAGGATCAGAACCAGGCTCTGTGGAGTTAGACCCATAGAAAACTAGTTTCAGTAAGTGCAGAATCAGACGCAACAGCTTGTATGGTGGCAGACAGTTATATCATGACAAAGAGCCACAAATATATAATGCAAATTGACATCCTTTTAATATGCTAAATCATTACAAAACAGGTTTACATGTTATTTCATTAAATAAGACAGAAATATGATAGTACTCAGACATTAGCAGCTATGCAAAAAATATAACTAATGCATATGGAAGGTATGTACGAGAATTTGCTGTTAAGTAGAGTAGTGGTTAATGTTTACAATAATCCACTCTTACAGTATAAAATAGCAACATGGTTTTCTAGTATGAATAGTAAAACTATTCCGTCATACGTGCATTATTGTTTAAAATTGCAGATAGATGCTTATATAATCCTTTTACCTTTTAACACTGTGTATGTGTGAGTTTAAAATAAGTATAACACGACTTACATACAATCTAGTATTTTGTATGGCATTCTTTTTCATGTTTGGTAATGTAGTAAAAGAACAGAATAGCTTCCTGACTCAATCTGTTTGCATCTAGATTTGCACTGTGCAAGTCTGCATATTTTAAGCATTAGCAGCTGTTTTTATGAAATAGAAGCATTATAAAGCAAAGGAATTAAAGTCCAGTGCTTAGTTCAGTTTTATCAGACTAGATCATCTTACTACTATGTGCTAAACAGTCATAAAAAATACTGTAATACACTGACTACTTCGGTCCACATCCTTGGTCCTTTTGAGTAAACAGACCATAAAGCTGTGCCTGGCTGAAGTTTCCCGCAGTGCAGGGTTGTTACAGGGCCTGGGTGGGAAGACCGGGGTCATGACTAGAATGCTGTTGTGCTCCAGCTGTCCCTGGCTAAGGTAATAGCCTCTCAGGGGCTGTGACTAGCCAGTGCAAGTTAGAGCAGCCGTGTAGCTTGGAGTCACAGTTTCCATCCCTGCGGTTCTGTGCTAAGCATAAATCACCCAGCCCAAAAGGTTCTAGCCCATTTACTTCCGTGGAATTACTCCTGATTTGTATTGGAAGAAAAGCGGAATCAGGACCATCAGGTCAAATTAAACATAGAATCTGGTATCGCTGGAGCGGAACAATAACTGCTTTTCTGTTGCTTTAATTTAATCTGAGAAACGGATAAAAGGCAGATTTTTGTTTAGTCCTTCCCATTGTATTTAATATTTGAAAAGTAAACAGCCTGAAGAGGTTACTTATTATTGCACTAATCAGGCCATCACTCCCGAAAGGGGAATTTAAAGCAGCTAGAGGACATGATACCTCACAAAGGGGCAAACCTTTAGCCTAGAGCACAGCAAAGCAGCTTTTCTCTCTTCAGGCCATATCATTTGGTTGTCATGCAACCATGAGGCTGTAGCAGCTTCTGCAACTCCCGTGTGCACCTGGTCCCCAGTGGGTAATGGCCAGGTCAGTGGAACTACATTGTGGTTTAACCATCCCTTGGTGACAGAATATAAGGAACCCCATGGAGCTGTGGTGTAAGAAGAGGGGAAGGGGCAAGGTTTCCCCTTAAAGGAGAAAGCTGAGCACTCCTCTGACATTGTTACTGGACAATTTACAAGCAAATGGATCTTATAGTGGTACCAGCTTTGCAAAGTAGTCAGGAAAGTTTGCCAGCCCAGGCACAAAATCTCTTGACTCACTCTTACCTACAATGACTGGTGATAATGAAAAAATAAGGATGTGTCAGGTACCCATGACAAAACGATTGCCCTGGGAAATACTCACAGGCCACACTAATGTATGCATGAGAGGGCATAGAAAAAAGGTGTCACGCATGTCACCTCTGCACCTCAAGGGAGCTAAGCCTATTTATACCAGCTGAGGATCTGGCCCCACATTTTAATGTACAATCAATGCTGATCAACATGAACATAGCTGAGAACACCCCTTTAATAGCTTGTCATGTGGGGTGTGTGTTGGGGGCCCATCCCTACATAAAACCACTATGACTCTGTTTACATTTGTTGGCCCCGGTTCCCTCCGGCCTTCTGCTTCCACCTTCTACCCTCTTACACACACAAGCTGCAGGCTTAGCTGATCTATTTGAATCCTTTGAGCACCAAGATGTTATTTTTACTCATTATGGTACACAGTGTCACACACCATGCATCAGCACAGCCTTTGCTGTGGCTGTGGTAGGATGGGAGTGCTATCTTGGGAGTGTGTCAGCGTTCATTAGCAAGTGATGCTGTGTGTGCACTCTTTCGCCTGGGAGTTGAGTGCTGGATGGGGAATGAGTTACCAAGCTCAGATCTTGAATCCCAAACTAATACAAACTGATTCTGATCTCACTTGGTTTGTTTTATTAACACCTGGTATAACGCCACTGACTTCAGCCAAGTTACTCCGGATTCATTCACCCCAGTTTAAGTGAGATCAGAATCTACTTAACCCATCTAGACTTTGCAGCCATGTTTCATGATAGGGATTTTATGACCATTAAAATCTGTAGCTGCGTAAACTGAGCTGTCGATAGGAGCGTTAACGAATGTGAAGCACTCACCACCGCTTGGATAGAGGGCAGTAGAGAAGTGTAATGTAATAGTATGTTATTGTTATATGTTAATCACCGCCCATGATTAAGGTCTTGAACTAAATTTGTTTTCAGTTACACTGGATTTACTCCACATTGGCACTGGTGTAATTGAGAATGGAAATTGGTCCATTGTCCTTGGAGGCAAAGAAAACTCCATCCCCATTGATTACAGCATTACAAAATGGGGACAGGTACATTATTACTGAATTTATTATTTACTGAATCAATCAGCAAGAGGCAGGAGACCCAAACAAGAAGGACCAATAGTCTGCTCTGTTACAGCAACTCCTATGGTTTTTGAGGTTTACTGATTTTTGCAAAAACTGGACATTGTGACATATGCTTCGTCCTTATTTGATGACCTAACTCCATTATTGGGCTGTATTAGGGACATTGTGTTGGTATTTAGGGGTCCTGACCTGGGCTGAACCGTGGGGTCTGCTGAAGAGCTGGAATGGGTCATAGGACCACAGTTATATAGTTGTGTACCATTGCTACTGCAAACCTTATATGGGATGTCATTGCTGGAGCCATCTAACATGGAAGGGTGAGTTTCACATAAGTGCCCACTCAATGTGTCAGATGGCCAAATTCCTCCATAAGTCACAGGAAGCTTTAGGACGCTTTTGTCTACAGCAGTGAGGCTTGTCTTCATATCTGATGATCCATTGCAAACTTTTTCTGAAACATCTGCATCTAGAGGAGCCGATGGTTGCAGAAAACATTCCACTTCTGCTTTGGCTTGAATGCCATCCACTTTGTGAATATGAACATACCCAAAACTTTCCGGGTTAAAGCTTGTATCAAAATTCTGTGTGACAAAGAGGATAATATGTTCAGTTAACTACAGGTACAAAGTTAAGGGAAGACACTCCCATAAGTCATCAGATTTTAGAAGAATTTTTATTTATGTACTTTAAAATTTTCATAAAGAAAAAAGAGAACTAACTTCTTTTCCCCTAATAAACAACCAACCAACCAAACAAAACATCTTGAATCAAAATCAGTCCCAGGTGCAATTCTGGGAACTAACTCATAACAGACTGATTAGCCTTTATGAGAGAGACTGAACTTTTTACAGGCCCCAACCCCTTCTCAATTAGCCAGGATCGTGAAGGACCCCTTCCACTTTAGCAACAAGGAAAGAGCAGGCTAGTCATGACCCCTGACATCTGTTTGTGACTCCAGGTTGAGCTGCTATGACCTAGGGTAAATATGAGATGTGAGGCCAAAGGCTAAATGCCTCAGACGTTTGAGTACTTTCAAACAATGCACTATCTGGAGCATGTTATTCCACTTACAAAACAGCACTATTAACTTTCTCAGTGACAAAAAATAGTCTAGATAATTGTAAATCAATGAACTAATTCCACACCTTACAGCTGAAACTGTAGCCCGTTAGGCCCCAGTCTGCCAAAGGATAATGTACATGCTTAACTTTCCACACTTTGAGTAACCGTATTGACTACGTAAAAGTGGAAGGATATCATGGTACAAATTTTCAAAGGGATCACAACTCATTGCCATCGTTGTTTTGCACAAGCAAAATCTCAATTTGCCAGTCGAATAGTTAGATGGCTGACTACTTCATCTGCATTTGCAAATACCATTTACACATGCAAAAGGTAGTTTTTGCGAATCAAATGTAGAAGTCTCTTTGAAAACATGAACAAGTACATCCAGGAAATATTCTATAATTAGGGCCCTACCAAATTCGCAGCCATGAAAAACACATCACGGATCTTTTACCCTATACTTTTACCCTATACTATACAGATTTCACAGGGGAGACTAGTGTTTCTCAAACTGCGGGTCCTGACCCAAAAGGGTATTGCAGGGGGGCTGCAAGGTTATTTTAGGGGGGGTCGTGGTATTGCCACTCTTACTTCTGCGCTGCCTTCAGGACTGGACAACCAGAGAGCAGTGGCTGCTGATTGAGGACCCAGCTCTGCAGGCAGCAGCGCAGAAGTAAGGGTGGCAATACCATACCATGCCATTCTTACTTCTGTGCTGCTGCTGGCAGCAGCTCTACCTTCAGAGCTGGGCTCCTGGCCTGCAGCTACCGCTTACCAGCTGCCCAGCTCTGAAGATAGCGCCTCTGCCAGCAGCAGAGCAGAAGTAAGTGTAGCAGTACCGCAACCCCACCTATAACACCCTTGTGACCACTCCACAACTCCTTTTTGTGTCAGGATTCCTAAAATTACAACACTGAAATTTCAGATTTAAATAGCTGAAATCATGAAATTTACAATTTTTTAAATCCTATATCTGCAAAATTGACCAAAATGGACCATGAATTTGGTAAGGTCCCAACTCTAATGTATGAGTATTATTTATGTTTTCTGTACACAGACTCAGGTAATCACAGCAGAGGAAGCATATACCTTTTTTGGCTTCTTGCACAATTGCTCCAAAGTTTTTTTATGATCCGGAAGATTTGGCCACAAAACTGGCTTGATTCTGAAATGAGATACGTAGCAACAATAAAAGTATTCAAGAAGGGATTATGGCAACAGCCATAATCGAAGGCACTATATTAGTAGTACTAGAGTAGCAATAACAGACTTTATATCATCATACTAGTTCTTGTAGACCATCTGGGTGTTTTCCATTATCCCGCATGAGATATTTGTTCTAAGATGGCCATTTCTGAACTCTTATTCCAATGGTGAAGGTAGAGGAAGGACATGAGTGGTATGGAATATATGTCTTATCCCACTGCCTCTGAATGATAACACTATTCTACTGTTATGTTGATAGAACTTTTCATCCACAATGTACTTCACAAATCTTTGGCTAATTAACCCACAAAACACTGTAGTAAGAGATAATTAGGTACATATTATTCTTATTTTCCAATAGGGATTTGAGGCAGAGCGCCTAAAATCCCAATTTATCAATGTGACCATGAATTTTGGATGCCTCTTTTATCAGGTGTTTAACTTGTGACATCTAAGACCTGTTTTTCCAAAGGTGATCAATTGCTGGAATTTCAGCTGAAGTTAATGAGATCCACAGGTGTGCAGCACCACAGAAAATCAGGCACTCAAGTTGGGCACCAAAAGTTTGAGGCAACCACAATTAGTGCCACTTTTGAACAGTTTGGTCTACAAGCTCCAGCTTGACCACTTCTGTTGATTTCAACTGTGGCACTATATCATAAGAAGAGAGGTAATCTCACTGGTAACCAGCTCCCAAACCTGACTTTATAGGTGAGGGCTTTACAGGTTAAAACCTACACCATGATTTCCTCTCAGAAGCTTATTGGAAGCCAGGCCAGACCACAGAGTATTGGTCTAATGTGCTCCCATTACTCAATAAACAGCCTGCAGCATTTTGCACCAGCTTCAGCTTCTGAATGGTCCCAGGTGACAACAATCTAGTCTTGAGGTGACAAAGGCACTAGGCAGCCTCCTTTTGCCTACCTCCTCTCTTGCCTTTCTCCCATTCTCAGTTCTTCTATGATTTGTATATGTTCATGTTGCGGGAGAGGCCAGGGAATGGGGTGAGAAATGTTGGATAGTATAAAAGGATGAGATGGGATTTCCACAGTATGATTGGCTTAATACTCTTTTGATGAAAAGAGATTAAAATTACCTGGTTTTCCAAAATGTTAGGATCAGAACAAGCATGACAAAGAGCAAAATGAAGCCCACAGTAGTTATTACCACAACCATGTCAGTGCCTAACAAAAAAATAAAGAATAAATACCATGTTAGGTTTGTTCCTATATGCATTATGATTGTCCACTATCATGGCATACTCTTTTAAGAAAAAAACAACCTATTATTACTGGGGAATATTGACAAATTTTATACAGTTTGGAGTGATGTAGTGATTCAACTGCCTTGTTTCTCCCATCTGTCTGAAGGTGGGGAAAGGTGGCGTTGCAGTCCCTTGATCCTTGGCTAAAAACCAGGCTAGTCTCCTAGTCCAGATTAGCATAGCCTGAGGGCTGTTCTAAACTGCATGGGCTGCCTATGGCCTCAGGGAAGCATCACCAGCTCATCTGAGTTACGGGTCCATTGATTTATGCCCTGGCTGCCCTGGGGAATTTGAAGGTGGGGGTATAGCAACTTTTGTATTAGCCTTAGGGGTTGCACTGAGTATAACTCAGCCAAAATTGAGGATTGGCCCCTTTGACTGAGGACATATTTTCAACCTTCCGTATGTAGGTCACCGGTCTATATCTGTCCCAGGTCCATAGTGATAAAAAACTTTGCTGTTGTACACAACTGAAATGGTGAAATTTTCTCCATAATGTAGTTTGTGATTAAAATAAGGTAAACGCATGTTACAATTGGCAATATTAAAATGGATCCTTTTGTACTGCTCTAACTCTGCTATGGCTAAAATGTTTGATGCAAACTGCTCTTTATCTCTGGAGGCTCACAGAGTCATTCGCAAAATGGAGTGAGCCAGATTCTCTGCCCCATTCTGTCCATATTGTGCCACCCTGTTAGTATAAACAGGATGTGCTCTGGCCCTATTGCCGCTGCTTGGAATTCAGCTGGCTTTGGGGCGTCCCCAACAGGCCCAGAACTGGGGCAGCCAGCTCCTATGTCACCCTCCCTCCAGCCGCTGGTGCAGGCAATAGGTAGGGGCATGTGAAGGGTGACGAGGTGGCTGCAGTGTGCAGCACTCTGGCTATACTCAGCGTGTGGATAATCCTTGGAGGACCATTGGCAGTTGGCACAGGCAGCAGAGCTGAGGCCAAGTAGAGAATCATGAAGTCATTAGTAGTCCCTGATACTCTGCCTAGCCCCACACCTGATCTGCTGTACCAAGTGACTTGGTCAGGTTTTAGGCTTTTTGCAAACTTAAGAAAGTGGTTTCCCTTTGCTTACTTTTCTTTCTGGGTTGTTCCGCTTCAATTTGGAAGTATTCGGAGGAGCTCCATTCACTCCAGATACCCTTGAAATACTTTCCATTGGGCTTTGATCGCACTTTCACTTCATAACTTTCACCCATCTGAAGGCTTTTCCCCAGTAATTTTACCCGAAGATATTGAGACTGTATTGTCTAAACAGAGAAAGATCTGATTATTTTTTGTCAGAATGGCAAATTATATTTTTCAGATTCAGTAAGGGAAAGGTTATTTATATATAAATCATGTTTGTAGAGAAGATTTTCAGCTCTGAAACCTTAGCTATCTCATAGAGACAATGGCCCTGCTTTATGTATGAGCGCATCCTAGTAGCAGCCCAGGGAAATGCATATGCATAGGAGAGCCATACGCAATCAATTATTCACAGGGCAGAGCCTATTCCTGCAGATACTGCCCAGCCTGAGCATTTCCAAAGGGCAGGACAATAGGGCTGGAGGAATGGACTCTGCTCTTATATGACAAATTTTATTCAAAATACTAGCTACTCAGAACATTCATACGTGAGGGATTTGAAGCAGCCTGGAATAAGCAAGCTAGTAAACAGGAGCAGCAAACGGGAGTTTTGCGAGGGAGTTTAGAGAGGGAACGTGAAAGCCAGATACACCTAACATTCTCTAAACATAGACTAATAAACATCCTATTCCCCACCCACCCACCCAAACCAACCAACCAAACAAAAAAAGCTGCAGAAGTAAAACGAATGCAGGCAGAAGTCCAGCAGCAGAGTGGGGGCTATGCAGTTTAATACACTGAATGCAACATGTACAATTATCTGCCTTGTGGGCAGGTGGTGTATGTGCATTCTGTGCAAGGAGCTTATGGCTCTCAAAGACCGAATACAGGCTCTTGAAATCAGAGTGGCTGAACTGGAGGATTAGGGAGACAGAGAGGTACCCGGATGAGACTTTCCAGGACACAGTAGAGTGGTCCCACCCCAAGTCAGACAGCCTCTGTGCTGTTGAGAAGGATGAAAGTCTCAGGGAAGGAGAACATCAAACTGAAGCAGAGGGAAATGATCCCATAGTTGGGACCCTCCTTCCAGATGATGCCATGGTATCCTTTCGCACTTAGGATACCTCTCTGGGGGGAGGGAATCCCAGTTATTAGGAAGAAATGGGCAATAGTATGGCAGAGTTGGTCATTGGAAATATAGATAGGTGGGTTTGCGATGACTGGGAGAACCATACGGTGAATTGTGGATCTCTCCGAGACAGACTTATGTGCAGTAATGAGGAAAAGCCAGTGGTCACAGTACACGTACGTACTGTGGTGCAAATAGAATCAGGGCCGGCTCCAGGTTTTTTGCTGCCCCATGCAAAAAAAAAAAAGAGCTGGAGTGCTGCCACCGATGCAAAAAAAAAAAAAAAAGCCAGACTGCTGCCCCCAAAGAGCCCGAATGCCACCCCTTGAAAAGGGCTGCCCCAAGCACATGCTTCGAACGCTGGTGCCTAGAGCCGGCCCTGAGTAGAATTAATTTCTTATCAGTACGCTGCACTCATGGGAGGGACACAAAGGGGGAGCACCAGCTAAACAGGAGCATGTGACCTCCCCACATGACCCCCCCCCATGTGACTCCAGCCCCACTCTGAGCCCAGGGGCCCTGTGCTCTCCCCATCCCCTCCCCATGATTCATCCCACATTACCTGGGGGGAGGGACCTCTGTCCTCCTCCCGCCGCACCGGAGAATTCTGAACCGCAGGGCTCTGTGGAACCGCAGCGGTGAAAGGAGCAGAATGTGGGGCCGCTGGACGGCTCCAGCCGGCAGCTCCTCCAGCTTGGCTGTACTGCCCCAAGCCCCGCCCCTAGCCCCACCCCCAACCTTTCCATGCAGCTGTGTCTCCTGAGTATTGCTGTTCCTGGGAGAGCTAGCCCAGCGGTCCCACGCTCTGCTCTCCTGGGAACTACAGTGGCAAAAGGAGCAGAACATGTCCGCCAGGCAGTCCCACACTGTCAGCTCCTCCAGCACGGCTGTACTGCCCCCAGTCCTATCCTCCATCAGGGCTGCTGTACAGATCCCAGACAGGACTCAGGAGATGCAGCTGCGTGGAAGGGCTGGGGGCAGGGCCGGGGGCGGTACTCCTCCTGTGTCTTTCCTGTGCAGAGTGCTGGCTATAAATATCTTACTGGTACAGTGCACTGGACTGGACCGCCATACTTGAACCACTGAGTAGGTATCAGTGACATAGAGACAGGTAAGAGAGAGGTTGTGGAGGCCAAATTTTTATTACAAATATTTTCACTGTAAAATGATAAACAAAAGAAATAGTATTTTTCAATTCACCTCATAGAAGTACTGTAGTGCAATCTCTTTGTTGTGAAACTACAACTTAAAAATATAGATTTTGTTTGTTGCATAACTGCACTCAAAACCAAAACAATGTAAAACTTTAGAGCCTACAAGTCCACTCAGTCCTACTTCTTGTTCAGCCAATTGCTAAGATGAACAAGTTTGTTTACATTTATGGGAGATATTGCTGCCCACTTCTTATTTACAATGCCATCTGAAAGTGAGAACAGGCGTTAGCATGGCACTTTGGTAGCTGGCATTGCAAAGTATTTACATGCTAGATATGCTAAACATTCATATGCCCCTTCATGCTTCAGGCACCATTCCAGAGAACATGCTTCCATGGTGATGATGCTCATTAAAAAAATAATGTGTTAATTCAATATGTGACTGAACTCCTTGGTGGGGAGAATTGTATGTCTCCTGCTCTGTGTTTTACCCGCCTTCTGCCATTTATTTCATGTTTAAGAATCTGAAGTGCCTTCCAAAATCTTGTGATGCCGGCTATAACCGTGCCATGCGAGCACCTGTTCTCACTTCTTCACACAACACACAGTCAATCTGTGGAACTTGTCACGAGGGGATGTTGTGAAGGCCAAAAGTATAACTGGGTTTAAAAAAGAAATAGATAAGTTCATGGAGGACAGGTTCATCAGTGGTTATTAGCCAAGATGGTCAGAGATGCAACTCCATACTCTAGGTGATAATTGTCCTGTTCTGCTCACTCCCTTTGAAGCATCTGACATTGGCCACTGTTGGAAGACAGTATCAGAGGGATAGCCGTGTTAGTCTGGATCTGTAAAAGCAGCAAAGAATCCTGTGGCACCTTATAGACTAACAGACGTTTTGCAGCATGAGCTTTCGTGGGTGAATACCCACTTCTTCAGATGCAAGTCTTCACTTGCATCTGAAGAAGTGGGTATTCACCCACGAAAGCTCATGCTGCAAAACGTCTGTTAGTCTATAAGGTGCCACAGGATTCTTTGCTTGTTGGAAGACAGGATACTGGGCTAGATGGACCATTTGTCTGACCCAGTATGGCCATTCTTGTGTTCTTTTGTTCTTAATGTATGAATACTACATGCTCTATGTTTGTCGGAGTATTGTAAAGATGTTTACTGTATGCATATATTAAGTTAATTCAATAGCTCGGTGGTCAGGAAACTACCCAGCATGCTATATGATAGCCCAGCTAACTACTCCTTAGCACACACCCAGGACTATTAGCTACGATATGGCACTTTCGCCCCCTGGTGTGACTGGTTCAGAGACAGACAGCAGACAAAGAACTTTGGGGGGATGAAAGCACAAGCCCTAAAGAACAAGTGTGAGAGGGCAGAGCCTGCTGGGAAGAAGGCTGAATCCTAACCATAAAAGTGGGGGTGTCTAGGATAAGCTAGGCCTACATATGCTTTAGGTAAAGCAGATATGCATATAAGTCTTTTATTGTTTTAATCCTTTTGTCTTGTTATTCTGTGGTCCTATTGTCAAGAGTGAACAAAACTTTGTTTGAAGAAGGCTGTTTTGGGTCACTGTGTTATCCATTGGTCACAGCTCCCCAAAGGAAGACTTGCAGGCCATGAAACCCAGCCAGCCCTGGTGAGCTATCACAGTCAGCCCACAGGGGGCTGTGGTCCAGGGCCTAGTTTGAGAGTCAGAGAATCACAGAATTCTGCCCCAGAGAGGAGAAGATCGTGAGGCCTAAGATCTGGAGGTGGTGCACTCAGAAGAGACCAGAACAAGGAACGGAGGTGCAGCTAGCTCAGAACCATGACAGCATATTTAATAATAATTAATAGTTAATAATAATAAATTAATAATCATATACTATAATAATAGCTCTCTAATTCATGTATGCCTTTCATCACAAACTATCTCAAAGAGAGTTGTAAATTTAGCAAGCCAATATTTAGCTATATTATCTACTGGTTTCAATGTATCAGTCTTGCTCCAAAGCTCTGGTTGCGCTACATGCTTTATACAAGTGCATACATAAGAACCAGTGGATTAATAACTGTTTTCGGTTTCTCCCTGCAGCCCACTCTGTCAATTATTACCGATTCCTGCACCGGCTCAGCTGTGCTGCCCAACAGACTCAGAATCTGTGCTGGACAGTAATGGGGCCCTGTATTCCCTTTAGTCCAAATCACAATCTAGCCCACTGTAATTGTACACATTTAAATATGGTAATGAACAGCATACATCTAATGTTACCTATCTATTGATCACAATTACTAATATTTAGCACTGATGTCACACTTTCTATTTTCATTGCAATAAGCATGAATTAATTAATTAATTAATCCTAGACAATCCCTGTGAAGGAAGTATTGTAAGTGGTCTAATGGATTCCGACAATTTTCAATCATTATCAGCCTGGAATGGATTTGAAATGACAACCTAGAAGTGAAATGATCTAATAACAATTACTGCGCTTTCCCAGGTTTTCAGCTAAGGGACAATAGAAATGAAGTACATTTTATGCATATATTATTAGTACTTCTACTAACATAGACTTAAGCAAGTAGTAAGAAAATCACTATACATTTTCACTTACTCCCCAAGTCCCGTTTTCCTGCCGATAGGCTGTTTCGTGTATTAATTTGTCCTTTAGATATTTCTTCTTTGAATGCGGTGTCTCGTATTGAATAAAATACTCGTTTGCATCTTTTCGGAATGTGATATTTATGCCAAATGGAGTCTCAGGCTTAACTGTAAATGATGATAAGGGGAAAACAAGTCAATGTATCACACAGGGAACAGTAACTTTAATGTGTAATTAGCTAATAAGTCAATATGTTTATTTTAAAAAGACTTCAAAACAACTGCTCAGAAGTTCTCACTTCCTCCAGGGAATCATCCCGGCACCTGGCTGGCCCAGCATTGGGGAAATGCAATGGTGAGCTTCATGTCAGCTTTGTACTTCCTTCCAGAGCTGTGCTGTGTGCTTCTCAGTTGTAGCTGAGAATCTGGCATTGTAACTGGTGTTATGAGTAGAGATAATGCCCCATTGCACTGTAACATCGAATAATTGGAAAGTAACTCCAAAACACGTAAGAGTCAAGTGTGAGCTTTACCTGATCAACGTCATGAGATTGTGTCTCCTCTCCAGATTTTGAAATACCACATAATTTCAATAAAGAATATGTCATAAATTGCTATGCCTGTCTCTTCTGCTGTAAGTATAACTGTACGTGTGGCTTCTCTGTCCATTAGTGACAGCCTTGCAGTTATGCAGGCAGTGTGAAGTGACAAAGTATTCTAAAGTATAAGGTGAAAAAAATCTATATCTAACCAGGGGTACTCAAGCACAATGGGAAAGTTTTGACTCTTCGATCAAAATTCCTTTTGCTGATCTCAAAGCTTTAGTACTCTTTCTGGCCAATTTCCTTGTTTTTGTTGGAATTAAAAATTATATGTTTTTTAATATGACTTTGATGGGAGCAGGATTGGAGCCAGTCCTGATAGCAGCCTGAGAAGCAGCAGTTTCTGTCCCAGCCTGGACCTTACTCAGACAGATTATGCAGTTCTCTCACTGATATCACTTGGGGCTTGTACTCACTAGAAAATGAGGTCGTTGTGTAATAACATGACCTCATTCTCTAGTGAAGCCAGGAGGGGACAGACCTTAATTAGACTTAGCAGAAGCCCACCACTAAGCATGCTAAGAACTGCCTAATAAATTCTTAATTTTTAACTCTTTCCCCCCATAATTATCTGGGAGACTCTGCCAGTGTGGACTGGTCATATACCAAATTTGGAGATGTTCTCATGTAACTGTTTTCATGGTATGGATGAGCATTAATATTTTTACAAGGGTTTTATAAAAAAAAAGTTATTCTCCACCCCACCCCCACACACTATGCATAAAAGAAAAATTAGGAAAGGGAACGCTCTCAAACGGTTCATAAACAATTTACCCCGGGGCTAAGGCCAAGCATGGAAAGTTTCAGACTCAAAGGAGAATATTTCAGAATGATATGCAGGCATATGAATAATAGGGACATCTGACCAAAATTTTACTTTAAACCCCTTATCTTTCAGAAGAAAGTCTGCCCTATCCATTATTTGCAGAGCCTTGGAATTAAACACACTTAAGTGCTTTCTCATACACCACTGTGCAGAGTGTGGCGTATAAAGCTGACCAGACTAGAATAGAAGTGAATTCAAGAATCAAGGGTCCTCCCCTGAGAACACTCTGATAAGGTGCCCCAGATATTTAAGGGACTGTTAGCTTGAGTGAATCAAATAATCTTAACTGTACCAACGGCGCATGGGGAAAGAGGCCGGTTTCTCAGGAAGCTAGACTCCAAATCATTACAGCTCAATACCATAACCTTGAATTGCATCTGGAACCAAACAGGAAGCCAATACAGAATATGGAATACTATTGTAACGTGCTTCTGACTGCCAACTCCACTAGAGTAGTTGGACTACTGCACTTTGCACTAGTTGGAGTCTCTAGGTGATCTCCAAGCACATCTGTGTGTACAGTGCATTACAGAATTCCAGGTGGAGTTGATAAAACAAGGATAACTGCAGGAAGGCAAGCATCCCAATTGGTTACTGTCATTGCACCAACCTCAGATGGAAGAAAGGCACTTGGTCACTGGAGCCACCCTGGACTGTAGGAGAAATTGATCATCCAACAACAGCCCTAAACTGCATAACTTCTTGGCAAAGGAGGACAAACCTTTTCAGAGCAGCCTGGGCTATCCACAAGTCTCTCCAGTTATGGGGTAGGTTAAAAGCAAAGTAGAATTGGCCAGGACCTAAGCCCCCTATTCTAAACACAGTTCAATCATGTTTAGTTTTGGGGGGAGGGATTGGTAAGGAATATCCACATATTTTCTGGACTTAGGGCCACAAATTACCTTAACTCACCATGTCTTGATCCCTCAACCAGCCACCCTTTCCTCCATTTTATCTGGAGTGAATGTTGGTTTTTGCACCAATTTTTCCCTAATAATTTAGACTTCTTAATACTGTGTAAAGCACTTGGCATCTTACCAATATGGGTTACTTCCACACTCCTGCAGTATGGTCTGTTTGACTCAAGGACCACACAAACGTCCTTAGGCGAGAGGATTCCGTAGAAATATAAAAAATATGTGCCTTCCTGTTTCTCCATAGTCGAACATATACGCTTTTCAATGATGGTGCTGCTGTTGATTCAACATGACAGAGTTAGTTTCTTCTCAATCGTAATTAAAAAAAATCTTAAATATTTTCCCAGTGATCTTTGAGGTCAGATTTTCAGGTTCCAAGCACATCTAGGTCTACAGAGCAGAACACAAGCTAAATCCTGCAGGCACCTACTAAGCCCTTAGTGAAGTGGTTGCAATCAAGTATCATTTCTTTGAAAGGGATAATACACAATAGTAAGTAATTTTGTAATATTGGTTTGAACAATCGGGCCCTACAATGGGGCTTTTAAAATCCATTCTTTGTTGTTTATTTCAATACAGCTAATAAAGATAACAAAGAAAAGAAAGGTCTCTAACCTAGAGAGAACCATTATCATATTATACAACAAGGTAGGTAAGAGCCAAACTTCTTCATTATTAAGGGCAAAGAATAGTATAACAAAGACAATTGTTAACTGGTTAAGGAGATTTGCCTGTGCTATTTTTGTTATTCACCCCCAGTGTGGGGTTCATTATCAAGTAAAATCTTAAAATAATCTCCAGAATTATTCCTTTTTGGGATGAGGAAAGGGAGAAGCAGGAAAGAAAGAGGAGTGTTGAAAAAGGACCAAATTAAAACCTGAAAGGTAAGTAAAAGAGGAGAGAAATGATAGGTCGGAGAGGGGGAAACAGGGAAAAGAAAACAGAGGGAGAGAATGGGTTGAGGAAAATGGGAGGGGCTTAGGGCCTCAAGGAGACTGCAAAAACAAAAAGGTTGCATTAATGAGAAAATTAATAGATTATTCCCATTTTTCCAAATTATAGATCCACAAACTTATCTTGGTTGTTTCTATTGGAAAACTTGTTTTGTTCCACTGACACCAGGCTGAATAAGTGAGAGTACCATTCTTTGATAGTTGGCACACTTGGGACTTACTTCTGTCATTGTAGAATTACATTGTAGAAATTGACCTAAATATTTATCTCTGTCCAAAGAAGATGGATGACAGGGCAATCTCATAGTATGTGGTTTAAGTTACAGCCTGCTGCATTGCAGCACCAGCATTTGTCAGAGTTGGCTGCACTGGACCTGAAACATCTACTTGGAGTCTAGTGCATCCTCCAAAGGATTTTCTGATGGATCAATCCTAATCCCAAATCCAGTGAGCAATGCTTTGTGGTGGAACTGATTTCACTGGGTGTTGGTAAGGGAAAATGATAGCTCATGTTCCCATTGCTTTCTAATTGTCAACTTGCCACTGCTGATTGCCAACTTGCTTCATAGATAGAAATATAGACTGGCCAACGGCATGGGTAGGTAGTGTTACTTTTTCAGGAAGCCCTATGGGTTGGGGATCTGGTGCTGCGAAAGCAGGTAGGCCAAACTGGTGGTGTAGAGCAGGTTTAAGTAGAAGCTGTTGCCATTCCTTCTTTGGCTCCAGATGGGATTTTTCCCTAAGGTGAGGAAAAAGCATGAAGGAATCGTTTTTAGTTATGTGGTTTATGTTCAAAATCTCTTTGTTAATCCAGTGAGGCAATAGAATGCATCTACAGGCAATTAAAATTTTGGCCTTACCCCAAACTGAAGACTCTCAATGTCAGAAGGAATGACATTTAAACTTAGAAGCAAACAGATACCACACTTTCTTAGAGGCCAAAATTGTGACAGATTTCTCCGTAAGGTCTTCCTCTAACTACACCCATTGGTAGAATTTGGATAACTGTACATTAATATTTTTTGATTGGTGAGTATCCAGCCTGACTTGAGCGAACTGAGGGGATTTTAGCTTTTAGTGAGTTCACTCCAAGTCTATGCACTAATAATTTCCCAGCTTTATTGCCTGATTTCCAGTATGTCTGTTTTAATCTTAACAAAGCAAATTCAGCCTGAGCTGCAGTTATTCTATTGGTTTCGTACCTGAGATTAGTCCTCCTCGGATGTTACCCGAAGAGGATGAAATCAGCATAGCTTATGGTCTGCTTCCTTGAGATTTCCTCTGAAATTCATCAGTGTGGTATGGCTAGTTCTCTTTTTGTGGGAGGAGTAGGATATTATTCTGCTTCTTAAGTATGCCTTGAAACTATCCCACAAGATCACTTAGGAGACCAAGGTGTTCTCATTGGTTTAAAAGAAAAATTGTATTTCTCCCTTCACAAAATTTTTAAATTGTGTGTCTACTAGTAAAGAGGAGTTTAACCATCATCTTCTGGCAGCCTGCAGCTTTTCAGGAGATAAGAGCTGCAATGGCAAAGGTGCATGATCAGAGATCATAATCACTTTTATTTCATTGTTAATAACAGAGCTCACCAAGCCACTTGTTACCAAAAAATAATCAATCTGTGAGTATGTGGAATGCAGAGGTGAGAAAAATTTGTAGTCTCTACCTGTAGAGTGCTGCAGTCTCCATATATTCTGTACACCTGGTTCTTCTATCTGGACATTAATGGTCTGCATAGCAGAGAATTGGGATGGTTAGGGTCTGCTCAATCTGTCCAAAAGCAAGTCTAATGCTTTATTGAAGTCCCCGTCTATAATCAAATTTTTTAGGGAGGAGTCAATTAATCTTGAAAATAATTGATTGAGAAAGGAGGGATCATCTTTGTTGGAGGCATATAGGAGTGTATGTAACATTAGAAATACAAACTTCAACAAGTAAGGGTGTTCCCTCAGTGTCTTTATCAGTTGGTAGGGTTTGTGTGTGCAGTTTTTTATTTTACAAGATTGACACCCCCAAGATCTGGTTGAGTAATTTCAAAAAAACGCCTTCACCAGTCCACACTTTCTAAAATCTTTTCAGCCTCAGACTCAGTGAGGTGTGTTTCCTGGAGGCGATATCAGCTTTCAACTTTCTTAAGTGAGACAATTATTTTCCTTTTTACCAAATCCTTTTATGTTTCAAGAAACACTTTAAACTAAATTAGCCATAGGTACTCACATAGGTAAGTATCCCAACAAACATCTTATGCCATACTCACTGAGAACAGAGTACAGGTAGGATGAGGACTCCAGTATGAAGGGTATTTGGGGAGTTCATAAGGAGTTCAGAGGGAAAAGAGAAGCTAGAGTGGCAAGAGGTTAAATGGATAAGAAAGAGTTGAGAGGAGGTAGGACAAGGGGGCAGGGGGTGTAAGAAAAGGCAAAGGTACGAGAAAGCAGTGCCCTTGAGTCAGGGTGGGATAATAGATCAGGAAGTTAGAGAAGGGGAAGCCCAAACAACCACGTCCCCTCTGCCCCAGGTTGAATGCAAAATACATCAATATTCCCAACTACCCCCCCCCTGCAAAAGGCAGGGATGGGGGAGAGGTGATGAACATCTCAGAGTACATTTTAATAGGGTTTCTGGGCTAAAATCCACATATAACTATGCATCGGATGTTAGAGTCTAACGAGACAGATATCTGCTTGGGGATCCACTGGAATAATATGAGAGGTGGAAAACAAGAAGAAACTACTCCACCATCTCTTCTAGACAAATGGGTCCAAAATCTCAGTGTATGACCTTCCAATGGCCGGCTCTTTAAAGAGCCATAAGAATTGAAATATTTCCCTCATTCTTGGGTATGTCACCAAATATCAACACCCGTAATTTAAACTGAATACATTACTGGCATGCTGTTCTTAAAAACACTATGAGTAAGACAGAGAGACAGCAATCCTCCCCCGCCCCGCCATGCTCCCTCCCCCCAATAAATAAATAAATAAATAACCTATGAAAAACCAAACCATTATTCGAAATGGAGACAGGAGATTTGGCTTGATAAATGACCAATCCCAATTTGAACAGTTTGTTAGGCAAATCAATCACCTCCAGTGTCTCAGTGAGAGGATACAATACAGTGACTGTCTCCGCTGGGTTCTTGCTCAGAGGGATTTGGTGTGTTGATCTGAGTATGTGAATGTCCAGTGGCTCTGCCTGGCTTTACATATGGGAAAGATGGAGGATATGGAGGGTGCAAAGCTGATGTGGGACCTTCTCCCAATCCTTTTGCTTCTGGTGACAACAACCCAGCAACACAAGGGTTGAATAGCAAAGGAAAATCATGTGGCCACGTAAATTTGTCTGTTTAATTATATGGAGGCAATATAGTTTTCTGCTTCTGCTGGTTTGGAGAAGCCAAGTTCTTGGCCAGCCTGCTTGATTTTAAAAATAGCTGGGAAGGCTATAAAATAGGTCAGTCCTTTCTCCTTGACCGTCTTCCTTGACATATTGAACAGGGCTCTTTGTTTAACTACAGCTCAGCTGTAGTTGGGAAATAATATTTTATGCCCATTACAACTCAGGTTTCCTTTTTCTCTGGCTTTTTAAAGGCTGGATTATTGCACATTGTATATTAGGAATCTGAATATAAATCCCATGGGTTTGGCATTAGCTGAAGGTTTGGGGGCTAGGGAGTGGAGAGGTCTTTCTATGTTCAGCTTTGTATCAAGGTATAAGGAAAGAATCTGAAGTAGGGTCTTAGACAGTAATTCTATTGGCCTGCACTTTTCCACTTCCAGAGGGAGCCTGACCACCCTCAAATTAGTTTTGCTGGACCAGTCCTCCTGATCACTGATTCTATATTGTAGCTTTTGGATCAGATATTGTTGCTCTAGTGATCCTAACAGAGTCCATATTGTCTTCTAAGATACATATTCTAGTTCTGCCTCCTTGTTCCTGGAGGTTAGCCTCTGCAAACTGACTTAATGTGCTGCAGTCGTGGCTTTAATTTCAGGATTAATTTAATGCTCTGGTAGGTTCTGCTCTTTAGATGTCTCCTTTAGCCTTTTATAGACTTGATCTAGGCCTACTGGGGACCCTCTTCCTGGGCCATGCTGCCCTGCACAGGCTGTTAAGACAGCCTCTGTTTCTTTGCTATTTGTGGGGAGTTTGGAGAGGGAAAGGGGTGTGTGTGTGTCAAAATTGGATCAATTTGCTGCTTTGATGTTAAACAACAAGATTAATCATCCAGAGACAAAAACAGTGGCCTTAGTATAGTGGATGTTGATGGATTTTATTGTGGCTGAGCAGGAGGTCTAGATCTAGGCAGCTATTTTCCCCTGCTGGCTCCCAGAATCTCACACTGATATCTCTTATTAAGGGCCAGATTCTGTTACGTAAGAATGACCATACTGAGTCAGACCAAAGGTCCATCGAGCCCAGTATCCTGTCTTCTGACAGTGGCCAATGCCAGGTGCCCCAGAGGGAATGAACAGAACAGGTAATCATCAAATGATCCATCCCCTGTCATCCATTCCCAGCTTCTTACAAACAGAGGCTAGGGATACCATCACTGCCCATCCTGGCTAATAGCCATTGACGGACCTATCCTCCATGAATTTATCTAGTTCTTTTTTGAACCCTGTTATAGTCTTAGCCTTCACAACATCCTCTGGCAAGGAGTTCCACAGGTTCACTGTGTGTTGTGTGAAAAAATCTTTTCTTTTGTTTGTTTTAAACCTGCTGCTTACCTTTATTTATATGAACTGCAGTGAGACTCCTTGTGGAATAAGGTACTATGTCATGTAAATAATGGGCTCACAATATGGCCATTGTTTTTTAATTCTGGTTCCATGGGTGTACTGATCAAGTGGTACGTCTGTGAAATCACATTAGGAGTCATGGGGCTGTGTAAGGAAAACCGAGGAGAGATTTTATCATTTAATTTGAGATGTTTGTGTTAAAATAACTTTGGTTTTTAAAAGTACATTTTATCTCAATTTAAAAATACACTTCAGATGAGCCTTGTGGTTGCTGATCCAATTTAAGTCAATGGCAAAACTTCCCATTGATGGCAGCAGAAGTAGAATCACCATGTTAATTAAATGATAACAAATAAGGGGAAAAGTTACATGGCACTGTTTCACTTCAACATGCTCCTCTATCCATGACAACCACAGCTGACATGACCACAATTTAAAACCAACAATTTAAGATCAATACATTTATAACAACAGGGGAGAAGAAAGTAAACAGAGAATCACTGATTTCTGTCAGGAGCTGGCTGTGATCACACTTTTTAGAACCACATCTAATTATCTGTGCAGTTCACAGCTCAACAAAATCACAGAATGTAGGGATGTATTACAAGTGGAAAATGAGCACAGACTGGAGATTTTAAAGGATGGACATAGATGAAAGAATCTGTGGAAGACAGAAGAACAGTGGAGGAAGGGAGGGTTGATGTGATATATCACAATGAAAATGCACTGCATAAAATAGGAAGTTTAGTCCAGGATATTGGAACTTGGAAAAAATGTGTCACAGAGTGGCTGGCCCCTTTAAGAGGGAGTGGAGTCCCATGCACCAGTGACTGGTCAGCTGCCTCCTGTTTGGGTTTTAAAAGAGGGCACCTGGGTCAGGAGATTGCTGTCTGACACCAGAGACAGAGCCACAGAAGATCTGAACTCTCACAGAATATCAGAGTTGGAAGGGACCTAGTTAAATGCTGCTCAAAGCAGGACCCATCCCTAGATGCATTTTTGCCCTTGACCCCTAAATGGCTCCCTCAAGCATTAGAGCTCACAACCTGGGGTTTAATAGGCCAATGCTCAAACCACTGAGCTATCCCTCCCCCCTAACTCTGAGGCTAGCTAGAGCAGAACTAGGGATGAGAACTGAGCTGAGACTCAAAGCTGGAAACACCTGACAAGGAGAAGGCCTGGACAGTGGCCCTAGGCAAAAGGGGAAGATCCCGCTTGGTCAGTGGAAGCAAGAGGGTGGACCCTGGAGGGATGTGCTCTGAGCAAGGCTCGGACTCAGGCAGGGAGGCCTGGGGGGAGCATGCAGGGTAAAAGCCTGAGTAGAGGGGCGTGGGAGGAGGCCCAGAACGAGGGGTCAGTTCTTGAAAGTTGTTCCCTGAATAGGGTTGGACTCACAGGCAGGAAGGTCTCAGGCGATACAAAAACTTGAGACATCCAAGATGATCCTGAGCCCATACAACTGGACTGCTGGAGGTGTATACTGAGCACCCTGACAGATTGCCTGGGACAGCTACCTCAAAAAAGGGAATATGCTGGGAAAACCTGAGTTGGTGGCACCCCTAAGTGGAACTCTGGGGAGATCTCTTGTAGGGGGCTGTGGTAATAGTCAGAAGACTGGTCACTCTTTGGCAGTAAGGCCCGGTTAGTGAAGCCCTAGCTCAGGGCCAAAGAAATAGGGAACACAATGCTGCCATTGAGTCTTGGGTGAGGGACCTGGAGGTGCTGTCCCTGAAGAGGGGACTGGAAAAACTGTTTATGTTTATTGAGATTGGTTTTACTACAAGGGTTTGGGGGTGAATTACTGCACTGGTGTCTGTCAATATGTTATGCCCAGAGGTGGGCTTTCTATTGGACACTGAGAGACTCTGTTCATGGGCAGAAGAAAGGGGAAACTGAGGCAGGGCATATGTCTGTCATACAACTGATGATAAAGATGGTTATGAGAAAAAGCTTCCCTAATTTAACAAACAGGAGCGACTCTAGCTTTTTTGCTGCCCCAAGCACGGCAGGCAGGCTGCCTTCGGCGGCTTGCCTGTGGGAGGTCTCCGGTCCCGTGGATTCGGTGGCTTGCCTGTGGGAGGTCCGCTAGTCCTACAGCTTTTGGCGTACCCACCACCGAAATGCTGCTGAATCCGTGGGACCGGCGGACCTCCCACAGGCTTATAATCTATAATCTACTGAGTGTGGTCATCCTATTTGTATGAATGTATCATTCTTGTATCTGAAGCTAGAAATATGAAGTATTATTCTAAAGTCCTATTGTAATTATGCAAAGTGTGGGCCATTAATGGTGGTTTAGAATCTTGATGGCTCCCATTGACCAGAACAATTGGTTGTAAATGGCTCTATTTACTTGTAAGCCTTCCTGTGTTCATCTGAGTCAGGCCAGAAAGAATGGAGGCTTGTGGTCTCAAAGGACATGTGACCATGTCACCTGGTACTGGGATCCATCTTAAACCTGGTGCTTTTTTATTTAGAAGGAAGGGTGGAAACCCAAAGTGAGACAAAGGAGTCCCATCTTGTGCCAAATATATAAAGGGGGGTGGAACAGAACAAAGGGGTTGCCAGTCATGAGAAATCCCCTAGTGACCACCTGAGCAGGAGCTAACAAGAACTGTACCAGGGGAAAAGATTGGGCCCAGACTAAGAAGGAATCTAGTCTGCGAAAGTATCAGAGGGGTAGCAGTGTTAGTCTGGAGCTGTAAAAAGCAACAAAGAGTCCTGTGGCACCTTATAGACTAACAGACATATTGGAGCATAAGCTTTTGTGGGTAAATACCCACTTCTTCAGACCCACATGCATCTGACGAAGTGGGTATTCACCCACGAAAGCTCATGTTCCAGTATGTCTGTTAGTCTATAAGGTGCCACAGGACTCTTTGTTGCTTTTCAGTCTGTGAAAGAAAGTTACTGGAACATCTCTGAGGGTGAGATTTACCTGTATTCAATTTCTTAATGTATTAGGCTTAGACTTGCGTGTTTTGTTTTATTTTGTTTGATAACTGACTTTGCTGTGACTGTTATTACTTGAAACCACTTAAATTCTACTTTTATACTTAATAAAATCATTTTTGGTTATTAATTAACCCAGAGTAAATGATTAATACCTGGGGGAGCAAACAACTGTGCATCTCTCTCTATCAGTTTTATAGAGCGTGGACAATTTATGAGTTTACCCCGTATAAGCTTTATACAGAGTAAAAAGGATTTATTTGGGGTTTGGATCTCATTGGGAACTGGTATCTGGGTGCTGGAAATAGGTGATTTGCTGAGCAGTTTTTGGTTAAAGTCTGCAGCTTTGGGGCTGTGGACCAGCCCCTGGGTCTGTGTTGCAGCAGGCTAGCCTGTCTGGCTCAACAAGGCAGGGTTCTGGAATCCCAAGCTGGCAGGGGAAATGGGTTCAGAGGTAATTCCAGCATGTCAGGTGACAGCCTCAAGGAGGTCTCTGTGACCGAACCTGTCACAAGGAGAACGAACTTGATCAAGCTACAGTATGAGATACAGTTCTGAAGCTACTAATAATTTGGCAAACCAACAGTCTGTTAGGTGTTGAAGATCACGGCAGATGTCATTGGAATATTATTTCCAGCAGACTCTTTGAAGTCATGCAGCATTAGTGATCATTATGTATGTAGGAAACAAGAAAATACAATGTAAATTACTAGACTTTTCTTATTAATGAAATAAGTTAATGAACCTCCATTTTCTAAAATGATACTTTTTAATCTAATTATTTCCATGTATAGGAAACACCATGCGTGACAAAATGGGACTGTTCTTAATGTTTCCTCTGAGTACTGTAAGGGTGCCTCAGTTTCCCCTATGCATTTCTTAAGTCTCTAGGTGGTGGAATAAGGGGGTGTAATTGCTGCAGAGCAAAAGGTCAGTGTACATAAATGGCTGACACTCTGTCTCCTGGCAACTAATGGCCAGGGCCCTTCCTCCCCTGCAAGGTGGTAGCTAAAGATGTTGGAGAACAAAGGAATCAGGTGACCTCCTGGCCCAGGAAAGGAACAAAGCAAAGGAGGAGGGGCTAGCTGGGGATGAGGAGTGAAGCACAGACATGGGTGTCTGTCTCACTGCCCTCCAAAATGGACCCGGCTGAGGGGTCCTGTTCTCTGTACCTACAAGCTCTGTTTTAGACCATGTTCCTGTCATCTAATAAACCTCTGTTTTATTGACTGGCTAAGAGTCATGTCTGACTGCGAAGTGGGGGTGCAGGACCCTCTGGCTTCCCCAGGACCCTGCCTGGGTGGGCTCGCTATGGGAAGCACATGGAGGGGCAGAGGATGCTGAATGCTCCAAGGTCAGACCCAGGAAGGTGAAGCCGTGTGAGCTTCTTGCCTTGAAGACAGTTCGCTCACAGGGAGGAGACTTCACCAGAGGCCTGACTGGCTTCATAGGGAGCAGTTCCAAAGCATCGCCTGGGGACTCCGTGACACCATGTCTCAATTTTTATTTCATTTGTCAGGAAAATAGAAAAAGTCTAACAAATAAGAGAAAACAAGTAAAGCAACTATTAGAAGAATTGGATGCTGAAAAATCCCCTTCTTTTGCTGATTGTTACCATACTTTCAGTTTCGGGAAAAACAAGCCAAAGGATAAAGCAAAAGTAAACCACAGAACCAAATGTCTGACAAAGTCTGCCTCAGTGACGAAAACAGGGTTGAAAATATTGCTATGGCCTCATCTCGAAGCAAAGTTCTCTGATTTCATTGATAACTGTGCACATTTTGTACAGAATATTTATTCTAGTGCATGTTTTCTGTGCATGGAGATGATTGGTTAATTTCTGTCTTGATTTAAATAATGGACACTTCCTCTTTACCCTCTTCTGTCTGTATAGCTGAATTTTACTAAGATACTCCCAATGAAGTCAGTGGCAATATTCCCATTCTGCATAATGACCAGGTAGATTCTGGCCCAGTGGGAGCAGGATCAGACCCATTATGTACATTACAAAGTTATTGGCATGTTTTGTACAAATTCCTTTCAGCTGATTAATTTTCGTATTTGGAGTTTGGATTCTGACTCACCAAACTCTTGATTTTTCCAGACTATTGTATTCAAAACTGGTACAAAACTCAGAATCAGAACTTTTCCCAGGTCTTCCATCCATGCTTTCCAACCTATGGCATATTGATTACTAGTATTCAGGAATTATAGTACTGTGATAGCTGACATAGTATGTAGCTTCTTACCATACTGTAAGGTTAACGTTAGTATTGTTAAGGTCCAACTCCGTAATGTTGCATGTTAGGGAGTGACAGTCTTCCTTAATTTCCAGCTGGCTGAAACACTCAACGTCTAATTCATCATCTAAGGAGAAATATACGGAATGTTAATGGAGCAAATTACTGTGTTTGTTTGAAATACAATTTAACAGTCTCATTATGAAACAGGCTGTTTTATTAGAAGTTACTATAAAGGAGAAGCATCCAGTAGTCTAAGCCCAACATTTCAGTTTTATAAAATCATAGAAAGGGTTTTTCTTTTTCTTTTTTTCTGGGCTTATTAAATGTCATCTCTCTGCACAAAGGGTGAATTCCATCCATTTTGACACTCATACTCAAGGACACACAGGGTAGTTAGCGTATCAGTTATAAAATGACATCATTCGGGAGCTAACTTATTAGTTTAGAAATATGCCAGTCTTGGCTTTTATCATTAATCATAGTATAAAAGATGGAGTATTGATTGGATCTTGGAAGCCCTCTGTCCATAGAACTCCCTTTGATGCATGCAGTACACATACAGTGTGATGTTATAGTATATAGTGTTAATTTGCATGAATTTGAGATGGCCATATTAGTCACAGGTCGCCAAATATTAATCGTAAGAACCATGTACAAACCTCAGACCAAGAGAAGAGTGGGAACTAATCCATTTTCAAAAACTGTCAGCATTTTCTAGAAATCATGATATTGTGATTTTGAAGGTGTTATATCTCATGACATGTTAGGCATAGTAAGAAATGTGTACGGAGCACCAGTAACAAACCAGGATTCCCAGAATATAGCAGCAATCTCTAGACATAAATCTTATATGGAAAATTAGCTTGACGCATCCTAGACTCCATTTTTCACACAATAGCACCATCACTCAGTTTGGCAAGAATAAAAGTTACTGTTTGAGAAGTTTAGGACTGAAATAGAAGGGGAGTTTCTGGACAAGACTTAAAGCTTATCTGTACTGGGGCTATTTGTAGTGGTGTTTCAAACTAAGCTAAGCACCTTATTACTCTGGTGTAGCACATCTACACTGGAGGATACACCATCGTAATTACATTATTGTAGCTAAACAGGTACAAATAGCAGTTGTCTAGACAGGCCACAAATTGCCTGCGAATATTCATAGATTACAAGGGACCATTGTAATCATTAGTCTGACCTCCTGTATAGCCCAGGCCACAGGACTTCCTCAAAATAATGCCTACATCAAATCTTTTAGAAAAACATCCAATTTTGATTGGTGATGAAGAATACAAAATGACCCTTGGTAAATTGTTCCAATGGTTAATTACCCCCAGGCCTTAGTTCCAGTCTGAATTTGTCTAGCTTCAACTTCCAGCCACTGGATCGTGTTATACCTCTCTGTGCTAGACAGAAGAGCCAATTATTAAATATTTGTTCTCCATGTAGGTACTTATAGCCTGTGATTAAATGACCTCCTAACTTGTTCTTTGTTAAGCTAAACAGATTGAGCTCCTTAAGTCTATCACTATCAGGCATGTTTTCTATTTCTTTAATCCTTTCTAATCCGTCAATCGTTCCTGTGGCTCTTTGCTGAACCCTCTATAATTTATCAACAGCCTATCTTTGCAAAATAGCTCATGCCCCCCAAACTTATATGAAATGGAACTGATACTTGTGCTTTGCTGTCAGATTATTGACAAGAGCTAGAAAATTAAGGTAGAATTTTAGAAGTCTCATTTCAAGTCCCCTTACGCTGGCACAGGCGGTTGAGCACTGCGGCACATTTTGACTGTGCCATCCGTTTCTGTCAAATGTCATACTATCAGGCTTTCAGGGAAATCTCAAACTTTCTGTCATATAACACTGTTTCTTCAAAGTTTGCCTTGATGAGTCATAAAACAATTGCTATTTGACTGGATGATGCGTGTTTCATAGCCAAAGCTCTTGCATGTCAGATCAGGGATAGCAAAATAAACAAACTTCTGAGAGAAATATTTCCATCCCAACTTCCACCCCAATTTCAGCAGAACTGATAATGAAGGGTTAGAGTGTGAATGGCACCAGGGCAGGTCCACCAGGGAAGAATGGAAGGTGCTTCCTCCCCTCAGCACCTCTGCACAGAAGCTAGCTGAAAAGTGGGTAAGAAGCAGTGGTACTGTTCTCCGTAATGGGCCCTGTGAGCATTAGCTGTCTGAAAGCAAGGCTGTATTAACTTCTGTTCCCTACTGCTTTCTGGGGATGAGAATGACGATATATGAAGCGCCATCCTCCTTGGCCCACCATCTTCTTTTAATATTTAGGGGAATTGAATGCTGGAGAAAAATGTAGAATCAACGCCTTTGGAGAAGAAAGTTATCCACAGAACAGGTACAGCCGGGGCGCAGCTGTGCAAGCATCACTCCACTGCCCTGCCAATGTGCCTCAAGTCTCAACTGGAAGGAGATGAGGTATTATTCATGGTTATTTATATTACACTAGTGCCCTAGAGGCCTCAGTTTAAAGCCAGGGCCCCATTCTGCTAGACATGGTACATACATATCGTAAAAGACAGCTCCTGCTCCAAAGAGCTTACAGACTAAATGCCAAGACCTCACAGGTGGATGAAAGAAACATGCAGACAGGAAGGCGATGGGACAGGACAAGGTAACAATACTAATAGGCTATTTTCTCATAGTTTAGCACTGCACCCAATTTGTAGGTGCAGTTGGACAATCAGTAGTAGTAATCACAATAATCATTCTCTATGTCCATTTCATTTTTGGTTCATTTGCAGCTAGAAGGAGGGATAGCTCAGAGGTTTGAGCATTAGCTTGCTAAACCAACTGTTGTGAGCTCAGTTCTTGAGGGGGCTGTTTAGGGATGGGGGCAAAAAAAATCATTGGGGATTGGTCCTGCTTTGAGCAGGGGGTTGGACTAGATGACCTCCCGAGGTCCCTTCTAACCCTGAAATTCTATTCTATAGAAACTCCAAGCTTGCCATTTAGTGCCAATTGTAGTAGAAATATTTTTTGTTACCTGGACCAAGACCATGACATTTATTTCACCTTGACTATTAAAGAGAGACAGCTTCCAATCAGTACTAGTCTAGAACCGGCTTTGGACTGGTTTAATAGAGGTGAAAGTCTATCACAATTCCTCTGAGCCATTTAGTCACATATAGATACTCATGTCCTATATGACCAGAGACTATGCAGCACACTTAAGACGTCTGATACAATTACTTGCCTGGAGTTATCCATAATTCTGGTTACATATGGGTAACATTAAAATTGTTGTGAATTATTATTACTCCTGTTTATTACTTATATAGTGACATTTTTGCATGGTTGTTTATATATGTAAATAAAGGCCATCTCATAATATGTATAAATCCATGGATTGTATCACATCAAGTAAGACTCTCAAATAAGAATCCTCTTGACAGCTGCTACAGTTATCTGAAAAGTTGTATTTATTCAGTACCCATAAGAATGGGACTCAAGTGGCAGACGTTGTAAATCAGAATCTATCCTGCTGTCCTAAAAATTGAATAATCGAAGGAAGATGAGCTTCTTTGTCTAGCATTTGAACTGTTGAATGTTTAAATAGTAAAGGGGTTCTTCAGATGTTAGACTAGCATTAAAGCAGGAGGGCAGCTGACTTGCAATGTCTGGCACTAGGGTGACAAGACAGCAAGTGTGAAAAATCGGGACGAGGGTGGGGGATAATAGGTGCCTATACAAGAAAAAGACCCCAAAATCAGGACTGTCCCTATAAAATCGGGACAGCTGGTCACCCTATCTGGCACTGAGTGCCTGCACTGTGAATGCAACTTTTTTGAGTCATGAAAAGTATTTGTAACAGTAAAAAATGATGAGTTAAAATATTAGATTAGCAATTTGCATGATATGTGCTATTTAAAAGGAATGTTCATGTACCGTATTCTACAGCTTGAAATTAAATTTTGCTATCTGACAATCAACAATATACTTCTTTCCCTGTTGACTCCTGAACTTGCCAATCCTAATTCACAAAAATAGCTTTTAATCATGGCTCCAGTGACCTCTACATGATTAATGATGTGAGTAAGGTCTGTTTACATCAGTAAAAATTTGCAGGAGCATGACCCTTTCCCTCAGATCATAGGTAACTCAAACTTAACACCTAATCCTGATTTCATTTAAATCAGTGGGGAACTTTGACACTAATTTCAATAGGAGAAGAACTGGGCTCATAATCAGTTACACTGTAAACCCTTTAAGGCAGTTGGCTCTTTTCCTTGTTTGTACAGTACACAACACAATGTGGCCCCAATCCTGATAGGGGACTTTGGCACCACCACAATATAAATACTTGCAGAGACTTATTTACATTCTTTACTTTGTGTACTGATGTCCATAGGACTACTCACAGTACATACCCTTAATAAATTGTATAGTCAATTGCTTGACTACACTTTGGTCCATTCAGAAATATATTCAAGAGACCAAATGACCAATATCAGTCAGGTTTATTGCTAAAAGCTAATATGAGAACGTACAGGAAGAAAGGCTCAGTAAGATACCTGTTTCTGGGAAGCTGTCTTGTGCAGCATTGTTAAATTCACCTTACACAGAAAGTGTGTTTCAGCTAAGAGTGTTTTTAGGATGATTTTACAAGTTACAAAACTCTTTACACATCACTAAAATCCAACCCACCAGTTTGTGCCAGCCCCTTAATTTGTTTTTCTGTGCCTTTCCTTATCTTTTTTTTTGGATATTAGCATTCCAGGGACTGGTCCATAAAGGTACCTCCTCAGCTTATACCGTAGTAGAACATTAAAGTATTTTGCCTTGCAAAGTGTTACGGGATGCTTAGCATAAGTGAACAGAATTATAAAAAGATATAGGTCAGTTTAGGCCATGTAACTGCTAGAAATATAGATACAATATAATGTCATATTGATATTGTGGGCTTAATGCATATTAATATGTGTCATATCAATAATATATATTGGTTAACAATAAAATTAAGCACAGATGTAATGGCTGCAGGATCAGGACCTTAAATTGCCATGGTGTTGCTGGCCTCTGATTGAATATCTGCTGTATTTAGAAGTTATCTTAAATTAAAACAGTTCTGACGTGAGCTGACCCCATCCTACAAACACTTACCCTGTGAGCAGGGCCATTGAAGTCACTGGGACACATGACTAAGGGTTTTCAGGATCTGTTTCTGTTTTTAACCAGGGCCCAATCCTGTTCCCTTTGAAGTTGATGGCAAAGCAATTTTGACTGAAAGGGAGCAGGGTTAATAATATATGTCAGAGTTGAGTGGTCCCAGTGATTTCAGAGACACTGATTTCAATATATTTGTATTAATGTTGATGTCAATGGGACCACTCACCTGAATAAGGGATTGCAGGATTAGGTGCTGATCAGCTGCAAATTATGTAAATACAAGAAAATAGGGGAAAAAACACATCATAAGTAGGTTTAAGTTCTGTAAACCAGTTTGTTCTTTATAGTCTTCTAACCAGTAAAACTGCCATGCACTTTGTTCTGGTGTAATAAATGTATAAGTCACCGCAGATGGGGAAAACAGAGGGAACTAATGGCGTTACATCTAAAAGTTAGCATCGATACACAGTAATTACCTCACCATTAAAAACAGAACCCATACTGCTACTCATCTAATGGCAAAATGTTAGGAACTTAAATGACTGGTAATTGAGAGAGACTAGTCTTATGTCAGTAGTCCTTATCTGCACTGTCCCACTGACTTTAATAGGACTACTCATATGAGTGAGGATTATTCATGTGAGTAAAGGTTTTCAGGATCGTGTCCTAGGCAGTTTAAAGGATCTGAGTCTCAAGTTGTGTGTCAGACCATATTCTCATTGATGGCAATGGGAAATTTTCCTGAATGTAGTGCAGAACTAGGTACAGAATGTCTAAACTGAGTGGAGTATTTACAAATTTGATGATTTCTGCTGCAAAATACTTTTAACTGTCAAAGCAAAATAATTCAGGTTGTTGAACTAAGGTCATTACTACTGTAATGCCCCTGATGTAATTCTAGTGCCTTTATGATAAACACACATCAGTGATGTGCTGCAGGTAGTTCCTAGAAGCTCCTTATTAAATTATGCCCCCTCGCCCCCACCTCGCCAAAAGGGGGGACTAGAGAATGTCCCTTGCATCATAGGGCCACTCCCTGCTTGAGATAACTTATCTCTGGGGCTCAAAATAATCTTCTGAATAGGAAACTTTTTGCCTGTGGGGTGGAGCAGATTGGATTGTTTCTGGCACTTTAAAATTTTTTTCGCTAAGAGGATTGTGAGAGCAGAATCAGTGCCTTATCCTTTTCATATGGCACTTTCATGTATTTGCAAAACATAATGGAACGAACTAATTCTTTACTTACCAGCCTTAAACAATCGTAATTCTTATACAAAAGCTAACCATAATGAGAGAGACTAAGTAGGTCCTATCCTGCATTCCTTGTGCACCCCACTCTTTCACTGGTTTTAACAGGAGTTTGAGGTGCAGAAGGATGCAAGACTGGGCATAAGTATAGATAGATATCTGTGTAAATAATCCACCAGAATCACACGAATCCCATGCATAAAGAATACGAGAGAGGCAACGCTAACAGCTAAAATGTTAACCCATTCTGTTAACAGTTGCAGTTGCATGTTGTAGAAATTTGAGGATCTCATTAAAATCACATTTTCAAATTATTCTTGATCCTGCAGGCAAATGTGAAATGACTCACCAGACTCATCTTCTGAGGTAGAACCACTTTCTCCAGAAGTGGTGTGAAGAAGAAAAAAGAGTAAAATGCCAAACGCTGTGCTGGTCCGTGTCATTCTGAGCATATTTGGTGTGTGCGTGCCTGTGTGTGAGAGAGGAGTTGACTCTGTTGCTTTATACCCAGGGTGAAGTGTGAACCCACTGCTCTGATAAAGCAACCACAGGCAGGGGGAAGTGTAAACACACTGAAAAGGATGACAAGCAGAGCGAGCCAGGAAGCCAGAGTAAAAATACTTGTGGAACTTTTATTTTGAAAATGCCTCCCACTTCCAAACTAAGGGCTTAATCCAAAACTCATTGAAGTCAGTAAACAGACTCCCACTGACTTCAGTGTGATTTGGATCAGGCCCTAAAGGCCCAATCCGGTTCCTACTGACATCAACGGGATTTTTTCTAGTGATTTTGGCGAGAGCAAGATAGGGCACTTTTGTGAGATGGCTTATGGTCCAGGAAGACCAGACACACCACAGAGCTAGGGGCTAAATTCTGCCCTCAGTTACAGTGTGAATACATGGTTGTCCAGGAGGGAGAATTTGTAAAGCGCTGTGAGATCTCCCAGATTCAAAGTGGTAGTTAAGAGCTATACATTATTATTAATAAATATAAATGCAATTATGTATTATTTGCTAAACACCAACAGCTTGCTTGATGCTGCACAAAACAAAAATAAAGACAGTTGCTGCTCCAAGGAGACTGCAATCTGAAGGGTCAGTCCTGCAAACCCTTACTCGTGTGATTGGTCTGTAGGCAATCTGGAACTACTCGCAGTTTTCAGGATCAGAACTTAAAAGACGGACGCAAAGCAAGCAAGCTGCCAAGACGCACAGAAAAGGTGTTAAATATTTCCTCCCCCTCTTTTTGCGTCTCCAACTCCTCCACACCAACACACACCAAAATAATTCAGGGGCAGACTAGTCATTGACTAATGTGGGCTAGTGTTTGTGAGCACCCTGCTTCCTTTCCGTGAACCACCGCCACATAAACACAAATCTATTAAGTGACTGTTAATCTGGTACTGTGCTGCCACCACCCAGTGTATATTCACTCCTTGTCTCTTCTAGACTTTTAGAGTTAAACAGTTTTAGCCGTTTATCTCCAAGAACTGGAAAACCCAGAGCTACATTGTTGCATGGGGGTAATTATTATGTAGCATCACTTTAAGAAGTGGCAGTCAAGAGTCTAAATAACTTAGTAGCCTGTATCAGGCCTAGGCATAGAGCTCATGAAAATGACAGGTCTTGCTTATTATGCTAAGAATAAATATAATCTAACATAGAAGCATTAAAGAAATAGTTTTATACACTGAAACCTCTCATCTTACTCTATGTTAGTTAAGAAGCTCAAGTTAAACTATTTACAAATATACACACACAACGTGCCATGACCTGTCTATATCTGATGTCACCTCTCAGTGCCAGCCCTTGATGCTGGGTTACTGGGATGGCCGTGGGAGTCCCTCACTTTTCCTGAGGACTCTCTCCCCTCCAGAGTCCATCACGATCTAAGAGGAGAGGAACTGCTGGGGTTCAGCATGCTGAGCTCTCAGCATGCTGAGCTCTCTTCAGGTTTTCCATCCTCAGGGCTCTACTAACCCTTCTTCAGTCAGCCCCCCTCTCCAGGCAAGGCTAGCCAGCCATTCTGTCTGACCCTCCAACTCCCATTCCCAGATCTCCCTCCTTGAGATCCTCCTTCCAATTGTCACTTTGGCAAACCCCCAAGAGTCTCCACCCTGTTTGGTGATGTCACCAGCCTCAGCAGTTCATTCACGGTGGGATTTTGACAAAGCCATTATTCCAGGTCATCTTTGGGTTTCCATGGGGCTGATCTAAAGCCCACTGAACTCAGATGGTCTTTGGATAAAGCAACCTTGAATTATGCAATCTTCCCTCCTCAGGTCCCTTGGATGAGATAACCTCTTATATCTCTAACCTCAACTCTACCTGCAGCCCAGGTCCAGGGTGTTTTGTCTTAGGAAACATTGTGTAA